>NC_067398.1:698192061-698505811 GCF_016432865.1 Antechinus flavipes
TACTTGGAGTATTGTGTCAGCTTTGGGCATCGTGGCTAAAAAAAAAATTGATAAGCTAGAAATCAATAAGAAAAAAGAAGCCGACATAGGAAAGAGTCTGAAGATCATGACATAGAAAGATTGATGGGATTTGAGGATCTTTTTCCTAGAAAAGAGTCAGAAGAGGTACAAGAGAAATTCCACATTCTGCTTGGCCCCCGAGGGCAGAACTAGGCACTATGGGTGGATATAGTAAGGAATAAGAGTAAGGCTTCATGTCCCCCCCAAAAAATTTAACAGTGAGGGCTGTTCAAGAGTAGAACTGGATACCTCAGGAGTTGGTGGGTTCCCTTTTATTGGAGGTCTTCAGACAGAGGCTGAATGGCTGCCTATTGCAGGCTAAAGAGGATTCTTGCTCAGGTGTGGACTCTATGACCTCTGAAGTCCATGCCAAATCTAAAATCTTTTGAGTCTTAGATATCTGACTTAATGGCACTTAGGAAGGACGAAGGTGGCCAAACCTTGCTTTCTGTAGATCCTTCAAGTCTTTGATAACTGATTTAATGGCACTTAGGAAGGACTGGGGATGGACAAGCTTTGTTTCCTGTGGTTGTTATGGTCACTTAGGGACCCTAAAGCCAGGCTTCTGATGGCCTCTTGTTCTTCCCAAAGTTCTGATCAGGGAAGGTCTTTATTCTGCACTGGGATCGTTCCAGGCTACATATATAGACACATGACCATGCTTTTCTAACTCTCTCCCTGGCTCTCTGTAATAGCTGCTGCCTTCATGTTTTTCCCCCACAGCCTGACAGGATGTCCCATGACCACCTTCCCCTCTTGGGCCCTGGCCCGGCTCCCTTTCCGGCGGGGGCCCCTCTGGTCAGCCGGTGGGGCCCCCTTTCCTCATGACTCTCCCACCCACACACTGAAGTCATTTCCCTCAACCCCTGAGAAGAGGGCCGAGGTTGGAGAGAAGGGGAAGGAGGTCACAGCTGTTGCTCTTCAGGGCCCCCCTGCAAAAGGGAGGTAGGAGGAAGAAAAATAGTGAGGAGGCAATTTGAGCTGCACTGTAAAAAAAAAAAAAAAAAAAAAAAAAAAAACCTAAGAAAGAAGATGGTGGTGAAAAACCACCAATAAAAAATGTTGGGGTTTTAAAATTGTTTTTCAACCACATCCCACTCTTTATGACCACATTTGTGGTTTTCTTGGCCAAGGTCCTGAAGCACTTTGCCATTTCCAACTCTAATTTATTTGACAAATGAGGAAACGGAGGCAAACAGGGTTAAATGACTTGCTCAGGGTCACATGGATAACAATCGTATGAAGCTGGATTTTAACTCACAAAGACATCTTCCTAATTCTAGACCTAGCACTCTACCCACCCAGCTGCCCCATTTCTATAATGGTTTAAGGTTTATAAATTATAAATTTTCAAAAGCAACTGTGAAAGGAGTGATGTTATTATTAAACAAGTGAGGAAACTGAGGAAACACACTTAGGAGAGGTGACCGGAATGAGGCAGTGTGGAACCAATGTAATGCACTAGATGAAACATCCAGGTGAAGAATAGATGAAGCAATAACACTAAAAGGTTTATTCCGGCCCTTACCCACTGGGCTATGGTTCCCAAACCATCAACCCAGAATCTCAGACCTCAGGGGCCATCCATCCTAAATGTACAGGACCGAAGAGCTTCTCTCCATAAAACTGGCAAATGGTCTTTGCTGAAAGACATCTGATCAAGGGAGCTCGCTCTCTCCTCAGACAGCCCATTCCAGCTTGGGATTACTCTTAATTATTAGGAAGTTTTCCCAGACATCAAGCCTAAATCTGCCTCCTTGCAGCTTCCACCCACTACTCCTTATTCTGGAGCCAAGTCAAACCAGCTCAATCCCTCCTCCACACCCTTGAAGTATTTGAAGATGCTTTCTTGTCCTTAAAGTCTTCTCTTCTGTTTGCACTGCCTCAGCTCCTCCCTCACGTGTCAGAAACTCAAGGTCCTTCGTTACGTCCTGATTGACCTTCTCTGGCCACCCCCCATCCCACTTATTAGCCGCCTTCCTAAAGCAAACACGAGATTTCATCTTTGTCTCACGGGGACATATTATAGTTGGGCTCATTAATAATACCACTAATAATAATAATCAGCATTTATATAATGCTTTGCATTTTACAAAGTTCTTCCCATGTGTTATCTCAACAATCCTAAATCCAGATCTTTAAGGGATAGAGGTCGTAAGACAGGTGCTATAATAACAATAGTATTTATATATGAGTATTCATATATACATATATATTTATACATAGCACATATAATAGATATGCATAGAATAAATAGCATTTTATATATTTATTTATATGTTTATAAATAATATTTAAATATGAATATTCATATATACATATCTATTTATATATAACACATTATATATATGCAGAGAATAAATACTATTTTATATATTTATTTATATGTTTATAAATCATATTTAAATATGAGTATTCATATATGTGTATATATTTATACATAGCACATGTAATATATATGCATAGAATAAATACTATTTTATATATTTATTTATATGTTTATAAATCATATTTAAATAGTATTCATATATATGTATATATACATAGCACATATAATATATATACATAGAATAAATACTATTTTATATCTTTATTATATGAATATTTAATATATAATATTTAAATATGAGTATTCATATATATTTTTATATAGTATATATAATATATATTTATGCATAGAATAGTGTATATATATTAAATTTAAACAATATTTAAATGAGTATTCATATATACCTATATTTATACATAGCATGTGTAAGAACTATATAAATGTTAGCTATTATTATTTTTATTATTCCTGACTCCCAGTCTTGTGTTCTATCCACTGAGTCACCCAGCTGCCTATGAGATTAGGAAAGAAGTCCAGAGACTTTAATGACTTACCTTGTGTCACTCAATGAATCAGTGGCAGAACTGAGAATGACTCCCAGACCCAAGTCATTCTTGTCCTGAAAGGGCACCCTCTGATGTCTCCTCCCTGCGTTACTTCAATAAGTCCCTCAACCTCTGCCTGCCTCAGTTTCCTGATTTGTAGTCTAGATGAACTGGTATTTAAATCCTGGATTCAACATGCGTTCCTGCTAAGATGGTGCCAAGCTATAATGCTCATTTGTAAACTATTTCTTGCCAGCCTTAGAAAAGAAATTCTAGAAGTCAGCTCTTTTGGAAGCTGGAAATCTGAATTTTAGATAGCTTTAAATCTCTGAAATGGGCAGCTAGGTGGCTAAATAAGCACTTTGCAAATATTATCTCATTTGATATTACTACTTCTTGAGGCAGCTCATTTTACTTTTGGAGAGCTCTAATTGTTTAAAGCTAGGTGGCAGCTAAGTGTGCTGTCTGGAGTCAGGAAAATTCATCTTCTTGAATTGAAATCTGGTCTCAGACACTTACTAGCTACGTGACCTTGGGCAAGTCACTTGACTCCTTGTGCCTCAGTTTCTCATCTGTGAAATGAGCTAGAGAAGGAAATGGCAAAACTAATCTAGTCTCTTTGCCAAGAAAACCCCAGAGTCAAGAACAACAGGACATGACCGAACAATGACTAAACCACAACAAAAAATTTCTGATCCTTTTAAGTGAGAAGAGATGCTTTTATTGGCCTGTCCTATGAAATCCTCCTTAGGAAACATGGTAGCCAAAGGCATAGAAAGAGATAACCAATCCAGAGGTCAATAAGCTTATATTAAGCACCTACTATGTGCTAGGCACTGTACTAAGCACCAAAGATACAAAGAAAGGCAGATAACTGGTCCGGTCCTCAAGGAGCTTACCACCTAATGGTGACTTCCCCAGCATAGTGGGTGCATCCCAGAGAATTGGAACTCAAGCATCCCTGTCTCCTTCGACTCCGAATCTGCCTCCAGGCTACTTTTCTTGCTGGTTCTGGGATGTCACTGCCCTAGTCTTGGACTGCACTTAGAAGCCACTCTGCACTGGAAGGAAGCTGTGGAAAATTGCCAAGGAGGCGGAGACAAGAACCGAAGGGTATAGGGTAACCTACTCTAGAAGGACAGTCTCCCTAATTACTCCACTCCCAAAGGCCCCACTCTGGAGATTTCAATCTCGTTTCAAAAGGGCTCCAGGGACCAAATCTTAATAACTACCAGAAAACAGGCAGAAAAATCAATACCCTTGTAAATAGAGCAGTGGCCAACAAGAACTCAGCAGCTAGCCTGTGCTGGACAGCGCCAACCTACCCAGCTCCCTTGGCTTTCTCCCCTATCCCTATGGCCAAAGTAAGGTGAAGGTTTCTGCAGAATCCTTTGCTGCTAGACACGACCAGACCCAGTTAGATTTTGGTACTCTCCTCCCAGATCTCTTCCCTCTGACTCTATCCCCACATCCCTGCTATAGGTCACTAAACCAGCATCCTCTACTAAAAATTCCACTTCTCCCTCGCCTCACCATCAATTTCTGGGGCCCCTGGACTGTGCCAGGGTTCACAATGAATGACTCAGACAACGGGACTATTTTTCCTCCCTCTTTTTTGAAATCTTTCCCCTCACCTCTCAATCTGATCGTAGATATATAGATTCTTTCTTCCCGAAGTCAGAGAGACCTAAAAGTCCATCTAAGTCCAACTCTCGTTTTTTTAAAGAGGAAGTTAATGGAGAGGGGAATGATTTGACCCAAGTCTCACAGGTAGTAATTGGAAGAGATGGGATCTGAACCATTGCCAATTCTACCTCCTCCTAAGTAACTCTCCCTTCTCTTCCCTCCTTCATCCCTACTGACTCTCCCCCATATCAATCTTCATTACCACTCACTCCCACTATTGCAATATTCTCCTGTTAATAGATCTGTTCATCTCTTTTCAGTCTAATGGGGCCAATCTAACATTTCTAACATGTAAATTGGGTCATATTGCTACTCTGGCCCAAACCCCTCGACTTGATTGCTTCTGGTAAAGTTCATATTCCACTGCCTGAAATTCGGTACTCTCCAGAACATGACATCACCGTGCCTTTCCAACTTTATCTCATCACACACACACACACACACACACACACACACACACACACATTTCACATCACTATGTCCTGTGTCTGAAATGCCTTCTCTCTGAATCTTTGCCTGTGGAAAACTCTACAAGTCAGTACTCAAAGGTCAGCTCTTCCATGAAGCCTTCCCTGGTGCCTTTGGTAACTTGGACCTCTCATTGAACTTTGTTTCTACCTATTAAGTTCCTACTTTGTGCCAGGCACCGTGCTACCCCCTGCGAAAGACATCTCTCAAGGAGATCACAGTCTAACTGGGGAGACAACAGAAAAACAACTATGTACAAACAAGATATTTGCAGGATGAATTAGAGATCATTGATAAAGGGAAAGCGCTAACATGAGAATCAGGAAAGACCTCTCATTTTGTTATCATTCAGTTGTTTCTACCTCTTTGTGAACCATTTAGGGGTTTCTTGACAGAGATAGTAAAGTAGTTTGTTGTTTCTTTCTCTGGCTCATTTTACATATGAGGAAACTGAGGCAAACAGAGTTAAGTGATTTGTCCAGAGTCACAGAGCTAGTAGGAATCTGGGGGTGAATTTGACCATCTTCCTGACTTTATTGCTCCACCTAGTTGTTCGAAGGCTTCTCATAGAAGGTGGGATTTTAGTTGGGACTTGAAGGCAGCCAAGGAAATTAGGAAGTGAAGCTGAAGAGGGAGAGAGCATTCTAAATTAAGGTCTGGACAGTCACAGAAAATATCCAACGTGAGGGAACAGTATCTTGGCAGAAACAGCCTGGAGGTCAGTGTCAGTAGAATATATGTCATGGCTTAAGGTATAAGTAGACTGGGAAGATGGGAAGGAGCCACGTTATGAAGGGCTTTGAGGATTTTATATTTGATCCTTGAAGTGATAGAGAGCCACTAGAATTTATTGAAAGAGGAATGAGATTGTCAGGTCTATACTTTAGGAAGAGTAATATGATAGCTGAATGGAGGATGTGCCGGAGTGGGGAGGGAATAAATGAATGACCACTCCCAGATCACAAGGCTGATGATAAGATCACATATGTAGGCTTGGAGGAGATCTCAGAGGCCATTTTATCTAACCATCCCATTTGACAATTGAGGAAAATGTGACCCAAGGATGTCATGGGATCCTAAATCCAGAGTTAAAAGTGATCTAACCCAATCCTCTCCTTTCACCCCAGAGAAAACAACGATCCGGAGAGATGAAACAACTTTCCAAAGCCACCCGGTTAGACCATGTCTGAGCTAAAATTCATACTGAGGTTTCTGACTGTTCAAATCTAGCTTTCTTTCCATTACAACAAGATATTCTGTTAGCTAGCCTCACGAGTGGAGAGAGCATCTGTCTGGCAAGGAGAAAGATTCAAGACACAGACACTATCTAGTCTTGGATCAGTAACCATTCTGGGTTTTCATCACTTCATCTCCTCTGTAAAATGAGATGGTTGGGTTCGTTGGGTTCGATTATCTGCCAGGCTCCTTCCAGCTCTGATGCTAGGGCTCTTTATAAAGCCCTCACTGATCTTTCTTCTTTCTCTGTCCTTCTCATGAAGACCCCACAATTTTCCATTTATTTTCTGCCCCTGGGAATCTATTGTCTCTTTGGCTATATTGGACACTACCTAATGACAGGAACTTGTCCCATATATTTCTGATCTCCCATACTGCCTCACAGTGCTGGAAATGCATTTACAAAGAAATCCAGATACGGAATAAATAGGAAATAATTATGAGAAGGAAGGCATTTGACTTAAGAAGAGTTGGGGAAAACTTCCTATGGAAGGCAGGATTTGAATTAGGGTTTGAAGGAAGCCAGGGAAGTCAGAGTGGAAGAGGGAGAGCAATGGGAATGTTTGCTCGAGACTACTCATGGAACCCCTGGACACATGTGAGGTGGGGGGGGGGGGTCAGATCCCTGCGCCCTAGTCCCCATTCTTAGCAGACGGTGTATATAATAAAGTGGGAGACTCCTGGGCCTAGCACTAGAATTTTCAGATGCTGACTAGAACCTGAGTTCTGCCATGTAATCGTTTGGTGATCTGGGGGCAAGTTTACTTCCTTCTCTGGACTTCAGAGTTTTAATATGTAACATGACAGGGTTGGACAATACTCCATTTCTCAACCCTGGACATTCTTTTTGGCCGTCCCAATGCCTGGAGTGCTCCGACTACTGACCCCTGCTCGCTTCCTTCAAGTTCCAACTAAAATCCCACCTTTTATAGGAAACCTACCCCAACTCCTCTTAATTCAGAGTCTTTCCTCTCATAATTATTTACTATTTATCCCTTATATGTATTTCTTCATATATATTTGTTTGCATGTTGCCTTTCCTATTAGACTGTAAGCTCCTTGAGGGCAAAGGCCATCTTTTGCCTCTTTTTGTATCCCCAGCATTTAGCACAGTGCCTGGCACATAACAGTTGCTTAATAAATGTTTATTGATTGACTATCTTCCAGCTTTAAAATCTATGATTCTAATCAGAAAAATCATAGTTTGCTAGAAAGCTATGGTTTGTAAAGACTTTACCTCCATCATCTCTTTAGAGCCTTTCATCAGAGTAATTATAATTATAATTATAATATTAATTAATTATATAATGATCAATAATAATTATTGATAATTGATAGTAATATAAAATAATGGTAATATAAAAACAATAATTATAAGGCTAGTAGGATAGGTATTGGGAAATATAGGCTCATGTAGGTTAGGAGACTTACTCATGGTCACACCAGTATTATCAGAAGCAAGGTTTGGACTTCCTGACTCCAAGGACAGAATCCCAGCCTGCCACAAAAGACTGAGCAGTCCTTCTGTCCACACAACTGTCCTCCTGGAGGTCAGAGATCTGTGGGATCTGTGGGAGGTCTGAGGCACATGGAATCGGAGGGCTGGGAAGCATCTCAGATCATAGCATCCTACACTGAGGGCTGGAAAGGATATTGAACCCTCTCCTTTTACAGAGAAGAAAACAGAAGCCCTCAATTAGAACCTAGATAATAACTAGCATTTTGTTCTACAAATATCATCCTCACTGCAATACTGAGGGTAGGTACTCTTGCTATGCCCACTTGGCAGATGATAAAGGGACACACAGGGAGGAAGTGACTAGGGATGAATTTGAACCCAGTTCTCCTAACTGGTCCAGAGCTTTATCTATAGGGCTGATACCACCTAGCTGCCTACCTAGGTCATAAGATAACAGATGTAGAGCTGGAAGGGCCCCAGGGGTCGCCTAGCGGACCGATCCCTCCTTTTTACAAATGAGGAGTTGGGGGGATGGAAGGGGCCGGCTTGCCCAGACCTGATTGATGCTGATGGTAGAGGTAGGAGAGTGGCAGCTGGCAGAGCTCGGACCAGGCTCACCGTGTGCCTCCTTCTTCTCCCGACAGGGACGATGCGGCCGGTGAGAAGGAACTTTTACGACCCGTCCTCTGCGCCGGGCAAGGGCATCGTATGGGAGTGGGAGAACGACGGGGGCTCCTGGACGCCATATGACATGGACATCTGCATCACCATCCAGAATGCCTACGAAAAGCAGCATCCGTGGCTGGACCTCTCCTCGCTAGGCTTTGGCTACGTGATTTATTTCAACAGCATGTCTCAGATGAACCGGCAGACCCAGCGGAAAAGGCGCGTGAGACGGCGGATGGACCTGGCCTACCCGCTGACCATCGGCTCCATCCCTAAGTCCCAGTCCTGGCCGGTGGGCGCCAACTCGGGCCAGCCGTGTTCCTGCCAGCAGTGCCTGCTAGTCAACAGTACCCGAGCTGCTTCGAACGCCATCCTTGCCTCTCAGAGGAGGAAGATGTACCAGTCCTCAGGCACCGGCACAGGGACGGGCACCTTGCCCGTGCGCCAGAGTAACACCTTCAATGGGACCGGGACGACACTGTGGACTGGGGGCAACGGCCCCGCCGGAGGGGCGGCCAAGGGGGAGCCTGGGCGGTCGCCCAGTGGGGCTCCGGGGGGCAACTTTTCCCGGAGCCAGAGTGCCCCTGGCGGTGCCCAGCTCCCCAGACAAAACAATCTGAACCGGCCTGGGACTCAACGTGTGGCAGTCCTGAGCACCAGGGCATCGATCCCACCTGGGTAAGATGGGATGGTTCCAAGGAGTCCTGGGGTGGGAGGGATGGGGGAGGAGAGCACAGCTGCCATTCCAGGTGATCTCTGAGCTGCTCTGTGGAGGGGACCAACCTGGCACAAGTCCATGGGTTTTAGAGCAAAGAATTTAGATTCAGAAAGGACCCCAGAGCCCACTAGTTTAATTCTATCATGCTACAGGGGAGGAAACCGAGGAACAAGACAGTCCAAGATCATGCAGCTAGTAAGTGTCTGAGGAGAATTTTGAAAAAAAGATACATTAAGAACACAAAAGTATCTCAAAGGCCCTATAGGCAAACCCTTTACATTTATCAGTTAAGGAAACTGAGACCAAAGAGATTATGTGATGTGCACGTGAAGGGATGGTGGGAAGAGGGTCCACAGGATTTAGAACTTGTGGGGAACCTTAGAGAGAAGCTGAGGTCCAAGCAGGTCATGGGGGTCATAGGTCCAGAATGGAAAGCAACCTCAGAAGTGACCCTTCCCCCTAACTTTTACAGATGAGGAAACTGAGCCTGAGGGGATTCTATGATTTGCCCAAGATCTCTCTCCCACTCTCTCTGTCTCTTCCTCTTTCTTTCTATCTCTGTCAGTCTGTATGTCTGTTTGTGTCTGTCCTGTTTCTTTGTCTCTGTCAGTCTGTCTGTCTCTGTCTCTTTCTCTCTGCCTCTTTCTGTCTGTTTGTGTCTCTATCTCTCTGTGTCTCTTTGTCTCTCTGTCTCTGTCTCTTTCTTGCTCTCACCATTGTCTTATGCCTCTGGGGAGAGCCACATCTAAAAAAAAAACGGGAGACAGAAGATAGGATCTTTCATCTGGGGAGCAATCAGGGAAAGCTTTATGGAGGAAGTGGTGTCTGAGTTGAGCCTCAGAAACACGGGGTTCTGGGAGCACAAGGGAGTAGATCCAGATTACTTTTAGATCTCCTCCAGAAACGTCTGCATTGGCTGCCAGCCTTGGGAGATGTGTCCCATCCCAATGAGTGTTTGAGAGGGAAGAATAAGAACAAACACAAATCTTTGCCCCACCCCCTTCCTGCCCTGCCAAGCTGGCAGTTTAGTCAGCCTAGCCCTCTGATGACCAGCATCAACCAGCCTGCCCTCCAAATCTTCGAGCCAGCGGACCCTACCACTGCTATTACTCGATCGGCACAGCCTTCAGGAGCAAAAGGGCTTTATTAGGTATGGGAAGAGAGCTTCAGTAAGACACGCTGTTCTCCCAGGTAATAATACCCATGAGAACCAGGGTGATAGAGTAAATAAGGAGCTAGGGAGCTTGAGTCTCTGCGTTTTTTAGCAGTGGCATCCTAGGCAAATTACTTAAGCTCTTAGTAACCGAGACAACTCACCAGGACTCTTAAGTCACAGAGAAGGTGCCAACCTGCACGGGTGGAGAGAATTTCCTCATCCAGGAATCTCCTGTACCAATGAATTCATAGAGCTAATTTCTATCCCCTAAAATAATCATCATAGCTTAGATTTCTATTCTATCTTGTAGGATCTAAAGAAATCTCCAGGACCAGCCCACTAGGTGCAGCCAGAGTAGTCCAAGTCCCCAGGGCTTGGTGCAGGCAGAGTGGGGTGAATGACCTATACAGGGAGCCCAGTGCCCAGTGCCCAGATAAAGAAGGAGGGGGCAGGTCGGAGCAGCTTATGCTCCAGCTGCTGCCAGTTAGCAAGCTTGGCTCCCCAGGGATCTTGAGCTTCACCAGCCAAAGCCAGTCTCATTAATCACCGTCCCTGGCAGGAAAATGGAGAGAAGAAAAAAAGAGAAACAGAAGGAGGAGGAAGGAGACACAGGGGTTGAGGGAAAGGAGGGTAGAGCAGAGGAAGGGAAAGTAATATCTTTGGGCAGCCACTCTGACTAACAACATGTGTCCCTTTTCTCACAGCAGCTCTGTGACGTAGATAGATAAGAGAGGGGGAGGGGAAACCAGAGAGAAATGACTGGAAGATGTATAGACAAATAGATGATAGAGAAAGAAATAGATGGTAGAGATAGAAATAGATATGATGTAGAACTAAATGATTGACAGATAATTGGTAGAGCTATTTAGAAATAAATGATAGAAATATAGAAATAGCTAAAATAGAGAGAATTAAGTGATTGATAGGGATATTTAGACATAAATAATAGAAATGGCTAAAATAGATATAAATGATTGATAGAGATACTTAGAAAAATGATAAAGAGAGAGAGAGTAATTGCCAAAATAGAGATAGAAGTGATAGAGATGTTTAGAAATAAATGATAGAACTATCAATAGATAATGTAAATTAGAGGATAGATAAATAATGAAATAGAAATAATTGAGAGATGTCAAGGGTGAAATAGATGATAAGATATAGAATTAAATAAGTGACAGATTGTTGGTAGAGATATTTAGAAATAAATGATAGAAATAGCTAAAATAGAGATAGATATAAATGATTGATAAAGATACTTAGAAAAATGATAAAAACATAGAGATAGTAATAGCAAAAATAGAGATAGAAGTGATAGAGATGTTTAGAAATAAATGCTAGAAATATAGAGATAGCAATAGATAATAAAGGTAAAATTAGAAGATAGAGAGATGATGAGAGAAATAATTGATAGATGGTCAAGAGATAGAAATAGATAATCGATAGATTATTGATAGAAATAGATGATTGCTAGAGGTAGAGAGATATGGAAATAAATGACAATTATATAGAGATTGATAAAAAGAGATAGAAGCAGATGATAGAGACTCGCTGGGTTGGTGGAGACTGAGATAGAGAAATAGCTGATAGATAAGAGAAATAGAAATAGATATTACCTAGTTAGAGCTTACTGTGTGCCAGGCAATGTACTAAATTGGGAATACAAGCAAAAGCAAGACAGTCCCTGCCTTCAGGGAGCTTACATTTTAATTGGGGAAGTTGACAGGGAAGCTGACAGGGAAGATATGGCAAAAATACAAAAAATACTAGGAAGCGGGGATGGTGAGGGAAAACAGGAAGAGCTAGGGCCTCATCTGAGCAACAGAAGAATGGTTAAAGAATAGCCCCAGAATCAACGAATGTCTGTGACCCTGGAAACCATCTAATCCCACCTCTATACAAAAGTAATCCCCAGGATGACAATGCAAGAAGAGGTCCTTTAGCCTCCATTTGAGGGCCTCCAGGGAGTGAAGATCCACCACTTCCAGAGCCTTCCATTCCACTTTGAGATAGTTATACTACTTGTGAGGAAACTTTTCCCAAATCTATCTTTCTGCAACATCCACCCATTTCTCCTGGTTTGTCCTGCCCCTGTATAGCAGGATACAGCTTATTCCCTTTTTAGGGGACAGTCATTCCGACCTTGACTGAAGATGGCTCTAATGTCCCCATTTCCCCCACCCAGTCTTCTCACCTCCAGGATAAACATTCTCAGTCTCTTCAGCTGATCCTTCTACACCTTTCACCCTTCCCAATTTATGAGTGATCTTCCTAAACTGCATAAAGAAATTAGGTAGCCTATTGAACAGTGCTAGACCTGGAGTGAGGAGGATCTGAGTTCAAATTCAGCCTCAGAGACTTCCAAGTGTGCAAGTCACTTAACTTTTGGCTGCCTCAGTATCTTCATCTGTAAAATGAGGGTGATGACAGCACCTAGAACCTGGAGAGCTCAAATGGGATAATAATTATAAAGCACCGGGCAAACTTTATGCTAGCTCTTATGTATTGCCCAGAATTTTCCTTTTTTCCTGCTGTGTTATCTTCTAGACTTGGAATCACCCTGAACTAGGGAGGAACCCAGGTATCTCTGAACCCATACTCTCTACTCCTTTTTGATCTCTCCAAGTTTTACCCAACATGCAGAGAGCTGGGTCCTGGAACAATTTATTAATTGATTTTACAGATGAAGAAACCACGGCAATCAGATATTAAGTGGTTTGCCCAGAATCACACGACTAGTAAAATCAAAGATCTCCATGAGATCTTTCTGCCGTGACCAAGCATGGTCCTTGAAAGCCGGGGAGGAGGGGGAGGGAATTCTACAGGTGGCAGGAAGTTTGCTGGTCCCCTCCCCTAGAATGTCTCCTTTATTCTCGTTCAGACCCCAAAGTCTAGGACAAGAGGAGGTAAGCCAGGATCCTGCTGTGGGTAATGGTGGGAGCTGAGGGGTTCTGTAAACCAGGGAGAGAGAAAGCAGGAGGGGTGGAGTCTGAGGAAGCAGCAGACCAAGCCTGGCCCTGGCCTGGAGTGTCTAGCATCCTTTCTCCAGCCCAGGGAGCAAACATCTCAGCCCCCACATGTGCAGCCTAATGGCTGAGCCCCCCCAACCCTAACCCACTGTAGATGTTGGGAGAGGGGGTGGGGGAGGGGGGAGGCAGTGTCTGATGAGGTGGGGGTGGGGAACGAGGTGACATGCGCAGGAGGCACCGGCTCCCGAAGGCCAAGGTTTCCAGTTGCCATGGCAACAAGGGCCCAGGTGCACTGCAGAGGCAAGTGTCTAGAGAAGCCTTTGGGGGAGTGGGGGCAGTTTTCTGGCCAGGAAACTCCGTCCTCAGCCCTTCGCCTCCTTCATTGCTCTCCAATTCTCTCCATCAGTGCCTTTGTCTCTGGGCTTCTCCCTCTCTGATTCTGCATCTCTGTCCCCCTGAATCTTCCTCTCTGTCTCTCCCTCCCTCTTTCTCTTTCCCTTCCTCTGGCTCTCCCTCCCTCTGTCTCTTCCTCCTTCTATCTCTCCCTCCCTCTATCTTTTCCTCTTCCTGAATAATGATTCTCTCTCACCAATTGCCTGTCTTACTTGATCCTCCTTGTTTCTCTCTCCATGTCTTCCTCATTGCTTCTCCTCTGATTGTCTCTCCTCTTTTATATTTTCTCTCTCCTATCCTCTGACTCTTCCCATCTCTCTATATCTCCTTCCCTTTCTTATTATTGTCCCATCCTTTTTCTTCATTTCCCTACTTCTATCTTTTCATTCTTTCCTCCTTTCTCTCTCTCCCTCTTCCTTTCCATTTCCATCTGTCTCTCTCCTTCCCTTCATCTCCTTCTTCATCTCCATCTCCTTCCCTCTTTTCCCCTCCCTGTGCTCTCCTTCCCTTTTCGCTTTCCTTCTCTCTTTCTTCCTTTCTCTCTCCCCCTGCTCTGTCTCCTTCTTCCTTCCTCCCTCCCCCCCTTTTCTGATCTGATTCTGTCTGTCTGTCTCTCTCCTGTCCTCCCTCCCTCTCTCCCCTGTCCTCTCCTCTCTCTCTCCTCTGTCCCTCCCTCCCTCTCTGTCTCCATCTCTATGTTTCTCTGTTTTTTTCTCTCTCCTTTCAGACAGCTTTTTCCTCATACACTTCTAGCCTCTTCAATTTAGAGTCTTTAAAAACCAACCCTTCTATTTCCTTCCCCCACTCTAACCACAGCACACCAGACTCATCCTAACCTAATAAACCTCACCCACAGCTTTTTAAACACAAAGAGATTCCATGACCTCCCTCAAGAACACATGGCAGAAAGCTTTCTCTGGTGTCTGACCTAAATCATTTGTGGGAGGAGGGGAGGAGTGGGGGGGAAGGAAACCAGAGCCAAAACCTAGTTAAGGAGAAGAGAGTGGTAGGGACTCACCCCCAGGTCATTCCCAGAGTCGGCTGAAGCACATTAAAATGAGGAGGTAACAGGGAGCAGACTTATAGCTAGAAGCTCTGTGATCTCCTTTATACTTATTGTGTCTGCTTAGGCAAGTCATTTAATATCATTAATTCTCAATTTCCTCATGGGTAAAAGGGGGGCTAGTAATGGCACCTATCTCACAGGGTATTGTCACATAAGATGATTTGAAGTCATTAATACATGTCGATTGTCTCGATAAATATCGAATAAAATAATGTGTGCAAAGGGCTTAGCAGATCTTAAAGCATATAAATAACAACCATCAATAGTAGTACCATAGAGCATGGGCTGAACTTTTCAATGAGGTTTCATTTAGGAAAAAAAATCCCAACAGTAAGAGTCCTGAGAAAGTAAAAAGGGCTGGTTTTGGGTGGTAATGGGCCAAAGATTCAATGAACACATGTTGGGGATATTGTAAAGAGGATTCCTGTCCAGGAATCAGGCAGCTGGTGGCTCTGTGGATTAGATCAAGAAGATCTGAGTTCAAATCCAGCCTCAGATACTGACTAGATGTCCCTGGGCAAGTCACTTAACCTGTCTGCCTCAGTTTCCTCAGTGGCAAAATGGGAATAATAATAGTACCTACCTCCTAGAGTAATTGTAAAGCAGAGTGTCTGGCACATAATTGTTATTATGTAAATTCTTCCTCCCTCCCCGACCCCTTTTAGGTTGGACTAAATGATTTCTGAGGGTCCCTCTAGTTTGTAGATATCTATCTTCATGGGTCCCTCCATTTCATCTAGACAATGAGACATTAGAAAAGGTATGTCTGGCAGTCGCTCTTGGGAAGGTCAGGGGAAGTCTGGGATGGGAGGCCAAGAGGTAACTGAGAAAAACCCAACTGTGTATAAAAAGGGTCAATCCTCAGAGTTTCTGCGACCAGATGTTGCTGGGGAGGAGGAAACAGACTCAGAGTTTCCATTACATTGAAAGTTAGATGGAAGGGAGAGTGATTTATATGTGTGCAGGAGGGAGTACGGGGTATGTTGGGAGGGAGGGATTTAAGAGGAGAAAGCAGGAATCATGGTGGAGGGAGAGGATTTATGAGTCTGTGTATGAGGGAGGATGATTTATCTTTATTTTGAAAGGAAGCAAGCACCTGAATGGGCTTTTCCTCAGTCCTCTTTCCCAGTCCCATTTCCTAAAGCTTTCTGGTAGGGAAGAAGGACAAGACCAACACAGAGCTATAGAATTGAGTCTTTGGATAGGGTCCAGATTTTCCCATGGTCACTCCATCCCTTCCCCATTAGCTGCTTCTTCAGACCTTAAAGAATATTTGGAAAGAGCCCTTAGATTAAAAATCAAAGGATCTGGTTCAAATCCTCCCCTGTCACTTACTCATTCCTTTGTCCATATGATCTTGGGGAAATCATTTATACTTTTGGATCCTCAGTTTCTCTGTCTGTAAAATGAGACAGATGGACCAGATGATCCATTCCAGCTTATGAATCCTAAGACTTCTTCCACCTCCACAGTCTTAATTCTGGAACAATTTTGAGGGAATCAATCGATTACTTTGTGCTGGACGATGAGGATAAAAAGCAGCTGGACTCTAGGAACTTACATGTGTGCAGAATCATGGTGCTGTGAAAAACCTCGGGGCCTGGACTGAGGATCAGTGATTAGTCGGGAAACGCACTCACATTTGGGTTAAGGAAGACACTTTGCAAGCACAAGGTCAGACAATAGTTGGCCCCCCAAAAAATCTGAGCATTTTAGTGAAATCTAAACTCAGGAATAATGCTTAGAATGTATAGAATGCTTTAAGATTTGCAAGAATACTTGATGTATAGACATTATCTCATTTGATACTCACAACAGTCTTGGGGGAAGTAGGTGCTATTATTATCCCCATTTCACAGGTAAGGAAAGTGAGGCATTCCGAGGTTAAGTGATACTTTCATGGACTATATAGCTAGTAAGTAACTGAGAAGCTGAATTTGAAGTCAGATCTTCCTGACTCCGGTTCAGCACTCTATTCATTGCACCGCCTAGCTGTCTAAGTCAGTATTGTGATATGGCAACACGAAAGAGGTATATTGTCCAATGTTAGGGAAGAATACTCCTACTGTATTCTGGTCTAGTCAGAAGGCTTATGGTCAACCTGGATGGCGTCCAAAGTGGGGCATGAAGGGTCTTGGGCTCTTGTTGGGTGCTTTAGAGGGGACCCAGATGTGTTCAGGTTTGGTGATCCAGACAGCCTTTGAGTCCCTTCCAGAGGAGAGCTCCTGCAACTCCAAAATCCTCATGTCTTCCCAACTTGGCTCCAACTCTGATACCCTCATGGAATTTAACACAGGAAGGGAACGTGTATGAAAGGGATGGGGGAAAAAATCAACAACCCGCCAACATGAGTTTGTGTCGCCGTGAGTGGAAAAGAAGAGGTCATGGCATCTTGCTGATGACTCCCACTTCTTCTGGGTTGGTGGATTCCCCGGTCCTTGGTCCAGACAGCTGGATGGGGAGGAAGTTGTGAACAGACAAGCAGAAGTGTGTGGTGAACTGAGGAGAACCAAGGGAAGTGAGCTCTCGCAGTCTTCCTTCCCCCTCTCTTCCCCTCCACACCACACCAACTCATCTCCCATCCCCAATTACCACAAAGTTAAACCAGCTCTGTCACCCAGATAAGAGATACTTCCTACCCTTTGTCTCTGTACCCTTTGCGGGTTAGGGTTGTGGGAAGTCCTTCCCCAAGGTTCAAGTGGGAGGGGCGCTGGTTCTTACCCAACATGAGTAGGATGCAGGTCAGTAAGAAAGAATTATTTGGCTACTAACAGCAGCATGAGACTAAGGACCAGTGGTGGGTGTAGCATCAGGTAAACAGTGGGGCAAAGCAAACTTCGGATCTGACATGGTGATAGGATTTTAGGACTGTGAAGTCAGGAGGACCTGATATATATATATATATATCACCAAGAGATCCAGAGCCAATCCCTAGGGTTAGCTCTAACACAAATGAGCTGAATGATGAGATGACATTTGCCTTTTGTCTATGGGTCTTAGTCATGATAGCGTTGCCCTTACCTCTGTTACCTGGTAACATGCTGGCCTTTGACTGAACAACAAACATCTGACTGGGAGGAGTTCCCTGATTCCACTCATTTCAGAGACCTTCTATCTAGTCCAGCCATCTTTTCATTTTACACAGGAGAGATCTGAGGTCCAAAGAGAGAAACTGGCTTCCCTAAAATCACAGAGGTTAGACCAGAAGGATGAGCACAAGGGCATAGGATTTTAGGTAATTGGAGTCAGGAGACATCCTGAAAGCACCTACTCTAAGCTGTCTGTTTTACAGATGAATAAATAGAGGCCCATCGAAAGTGACTTGCCCAGAGTCTCACACTTAAGTAGGAGAGCTGAGATTCAAACCATATCCTCTATCATCGGATTCATTGTTCTTTCTGGGACCTCAAGTTTTCTTGGTAGGACATGGGACCTGGCATCTGTCCTTGAAATTGGGGGCCATAAACTTGGAGGGGAGAGAGGTGTCAGGAATGGATAGAATTGCTGGAGGTTAGACTTCCAGTGAGAGAATAAAAGCCTATTTCTGGGGTGGGTCCAGTCAGAGCCATGTGGTTAGTTCTCGTCATCGTAACATTCTACAAAGAGAGACAGAGACAGAGAGAGAAAGACAGAAAGAGAGAGAAACAAAGACAGAGAGACAGGGACAGAGAGAGATAGAGACAGAAAGAGAGAGAGAGAGAGAAAGAGAAAGACAGAGACAGAGAAACAGGAACAGAGAGAGACAGAGACAGAGAGAAAAAGAGACACAGAGAGAAAGAGAGAGACAGAGACAGAGCGACAGGGACAGAGACAAGGACACAGAGAAAGAAACACACAGAGAGAAACAGAGACAGACATAAATCAGATGGCTTATCCCTTGAAATAAGGATCGGCTATCATGCTCTGAGAACAGGTCCAGAATCACTGAAACTGTCAAAGGTAATGGACAGTGCCAAGTCAATGTCCAGGATGATGAAGGGCTTCAAGTCTTTGTCATATGGGACCCATTTGAAAGAATGGGGAATGTTAAGTGGGGCAGGGAGAAAGAACAAAGTGATGGCTGCCTTCAAAGACTTGAGAGGCAGTCATGGAGAAGAGGGATTATTAGTCTTGGATTTAGCCCCAAAGGACAGCGGTCCCAGCTACTGGCTTGTGGCAGCCTCAGCTACTCCGGGCTGAAGATGTCTCTCCGATCCATCCTTGTATTCTTCCTTCTTCCTTCCAATATTGGTGCTGATAAGCCTGCATCTTGGTCTATAGTGGGTGGAAGATGCAAAGATATAAATACTGGCTTGTTCAAAAAAATCGCCTAAGAGTCAGAGCCGTGGCAAAGTCCAATAAACCACTTGAAGAAAGGAGTGGGATGAGTTCCCCTCCTTCTCCCTGGAGGTCTTTGAGCGATGATCAAAGGTGGTAGAGTGGATATGGGTTGGACAAGATAATCTCAGAGATGCCTTCCGTCTCTGAGATTCTGTGACTGAGTTAATCAGTGAGCAAATACTTATTAGGCACCAATTGTATGCCCGGTTTGGAGCTAGTCCATGAGAATGCAAAGAAACAGCACTCCCTGCATTTAAGAGCCTTATACTCTAATGGCAGCATCAATATGTGAATAAATAGGTGACTAATTAAATGAGAATCTGAAGGGAGTACCTGGGGTTTCTTAACCTCTAGAAATCAATAGCAATCTTTGGAAATGATGAGTGTTAACTCAATCCACATGCATTTATTAAGTGCCTACTATGTGCCAGGCGCTGTAGAAAGTACTGGTGATACAAAGAAGTCAACAAGCATTTATTAAGTGCCTATTGTGTGCCAGGTATTATGTAAATACTAGGTGTACAAAGAAAAGCAAAAGAAAGTCCCCATTCAGGCAACATAGTGCGGTGAATAGAGTATTGGATTGTGGAGTAGGAGGACCTGAATTTGAAAATTTTCCTCTTCCTCACTATTTCTGTAATATTGGGCAAGGCACCTAATCTTTAGTCTCAGTTTCCTCTTCTGTAAAATGAGGGAATTAGGCTGAACGGCCTCCAAGCTTCCTTCCAATGCTCAATTTATAAATTATAATTAATAATTCTAATATAATTCATACATAATGTCCAAAAGGAATGTTCTTAGGAAAATCAGAGCACACTCCTAGAATGCTCACACAGAACATCCTAGAATCAGGAGGACCAGAGCTCAAATGTAGCCTCAGATGCTTACTAGCTGTGTGACCTTGGACAAGTCATGTAATCCCTATCAACTAGACCAAAATCAGCTGTTGGTGGCCAAAGCCAAAAAAATAAACTAGAGACAGGAGAATCAGGACACAAACAAAAATTTAATTCACTTCAGAGTGATGTTTGCAAGTGGAAGTCCTCCCTTCTAAGGAGGAGGGCTTAACATGCTTGGCCAAAAGCAGGTCTTATATACCACAAGTGGACAGGATTGTGACATAATAGTTTCTAGGTCTTGAGTTACTGTTTGCACTTTCCTGTGGGAAAACAATTATCTTAAATCTTTGGGGCCGTGGCCACCATCGGGGCACCTCATCAGAGTTCTGTAATGGGAGCGGGAGTGGATACCTGTCAGTGACAAGGAACAGGGATTGTGAGCATGTGATGGATGGTCCTGAGAAACAGGGAGAGCTAAATCCCTCAGTGAAACACCTGGTGCTAGTCCAAGCGATACACTTTGCCAGAGGGTGATATCATCCTGAGTGCAAAGGATTATTGTTATGCCAAGCTTAGAACACAGCCTGCTTACTGAGCTTTAGCTCTTGGGAACGGGGTATCTCCAAATTAGTTCAACAACCTGATTGTCTTTAAAAAAAAAATCCAGATGCTGTTTTCCGGAAGGAGTCCGGATTCTGACTGGGACAAGTTTAGGTGGGGGCAAAAAGAAGCCCAGGGTTCAGTTTCAAGGAAGGGAAAGCAATTTCTGGACCAATTCACTGGCGAGAAGGATTATAGGGAAGGAAGTTGGACAGAACTGAGATTTTTCTAGCTCCCCACCCCCATCTTAAAGAAGAAATGATTGGAGTATCTAGTAGGAAGGCCCAGCTCAGTGAGTCAGAGGAAGTCATTGAAGTACCCGAATCAAAAATTCTGAGACACAGTAGGTAGTCAACAGATTAAACAATTTTTTTGCTTTTTTTTTTTTTATTGTAATTCAAGGGGGAAAGAAAGAGGGAGAAAGGAGGGAAGGAGAGAGAAAAAAAGCAGGGAAGGGAGGGAGAGAGGGAAAGAGGAGGGGGAGGAAGAGAGGTAAGGGGGAAGATAGGAAAGAAGACAAGAGGAGAAGAAAGGGAAGAACAGAAGAGGAGAGGAGATGAGAGGAAAGGGGAGAGGAAGTGATGTAAAGAGTCATAAACAGAGAGATGTCTAAATACAAAGTCAACTAGATTTTATTGTAAGGTGTCTTTGAGGGAAAGGGAGAGAAGAAGCATTTATTAAGTGTGTTATTTGTTTTGTTCTTTTTTTTTAATTATTATAACTTTTTATTGACAGAACCCATATGCCAGGCACCATCCTAAACCTTTCACAAATATTATTTCATTTGATATTCATAACAATCTTGGGAGATAGGTCCTATTATTACCTCTATTTAGGTGAATGCATCATCTAGTTGGCTAATTTACAGAATTTAGAGAATTTGTTTAATTTACAGAAAAGCATCAAAATCAAAAGAAATACTTGCTCTGTTCTGATTGATTATACTAATGAGATACAAAGATTCATGGGGGGAAAAGGAGAACAATCTTATAGTTAAACATCTGCCAAAAAAAAAAGCAAACAAACAAATGTGTGGAACAGTTAACTCTAGGAATCTGTTCAAAAAGGATACAGGGTAGAGAAGGGTTTCAGACAAGGATTGTCCTATTTGTTTTCCCAGAAAACAATAGCAATCCCTGATGGCTTAAAACCATGATGGAGTTACTTAGGTTCTGAGTCAGCTCAATGTCCATTTGATCACCTAAAAGATAGCAGAAACTCGTACTCTCTGGATGTTGTGGAAACATTACTAAATTTGGAGTCAGGAAGATGTGTGTTTAAATTCTAGTTCAGCCATTACCTGTGGTGATTTGGGGCAGTTATGTAACCACTTTGGGCCTCAGTTTCCCCCTCTGTAAAATGAAGACATTGGCTCACATGGGCAGCAAAGGTCATACACAAATAGCACATACAATCATCAATCCCAAGGTCCACTCCCCTATCTGATTAAAAAGTAAACCATCTAATTAATTAGCTAATTAAAATTACTGATGAACTCTTATCTCAGATAGTTGGTGAGTCTAGCTGAGGCTAGGAGTGGTACACTCTGTACTCTGTTCAAGGGACAGAGATATCCTGCATCTAAGGCTGGAAGGGACCCCAGAGATCTAGATGAGGAAATTGAGGCCCAGAAATGGGAAGTTACCTCCCCCAATTCCCTGCCAGAGCCAGGATTTGAACCTGTACAGGCATGTTGGCTCCAGTCCAGTCCATCATATTACACTGTATCTCCATCATGAACAAGCTGCTGAGAAGTTTTATTTAAAAAAACCAGACTCCTCCCAAGGTTACCATGACCTGATAAAGCAACTTAAAATCCACCTTAAATCTTCTTATGTCCTCCAACACCTAGACTGGTGATTGTTGAACTCACCATCATACAGAACTGGTACTGTGGACAGACCCCTGGTGGTGATATCTCCATTGGCTACAAGGAGGTCTCAAGGCTCAGTCCTTGACTTTGCTCTTAAGGAGCTCATCAAGTTCCATGCATATAAATGTCACTGGGTTAACAAACATTTATTAAGCACCTGCTGTGTACCAGACACTGTACTATGTACTGAGGATACAAAGAAAGGCAAAAAATCATTCTGAAACAAACAGGGAGCAGACTAGTGAAGCTGGAGAAGACTCAGAAAGGAGCTAACTTCAGGTAATTGTGGAGCTGTCCAGCAAAAGTGGGATTAGCCTAGTTTGGCCCCAGAAGGCAGATCTAGGATTAGCGCGGGTACTAAGGAGAGTGGCGAAATGTCTGGCTTCTTGTCAGGAGAAAACATCCTACTGCGATTTATCCAAAATGCCACAAGCTTCAAGCAAAGACTAGATGACCCTTTGAGGGAATAATGGACATTCTGGGTTCAATAGAACTAGGTGACCTCATATCAGAAAGAGCTGTAACTCAGGAAAACTTGGGTTCGAATCCCATCTCAGACTCTTGCTAGCTGTACAGTCCTGGACAAGTCACTCAACTTCCCCTTGCCTCAGTTTCCTCACCTACAAAATGAAGTTGATAACATCTAAAGTCTCCAACTCTGAATCAATGATCATTAGAGGTTTTTATTTCATATCTAGGTTCTAACATTTACTACCTAGTGATGTTGAGCAAGTCATTAAAGTTCCTCAATTGTCAAATGATGAGATTGGACTAGATAGTCTTTGAAGTCCCCTTTAAAATAAAGGGATAGGAGGAGAAGATGCCTTCTTCTACCTAGCATCCCTCTGGAGCTTTTGTCACTGCATGGGTGCTAGCCTTCAGGGGGACAGCCAATAGAGCAGAGAAAGGTTTTCCACCCAATCTGTGAGATTATTGGAATGGGGTTCTCCCTTTCCTCTAGGAAACTTTCTATAGTGGTGCAGATTGGCCACCATCCCAGAACTTTACAGCATTCAGAGTGGATTGGGGGCCCTGAGAAGGGAAATGAGCTCACACACAGCCAGCATAAGCATTGAAAGCTGAATTTGAACCCACATCATCCTGAATCCAAGATAGATTCTCTATCTACCATTGTCACTCAGAAGGGAGATGAAGAGAGAGATCATTTATTTTATAACATCCTCCTTCTGGGGGTCATAGACTTGGCTCTGAAAGGGATGCTAGAAGTCAGTGACTTTCTCATTTTATAGGGAAGAGATGAAGTGTCGTCCCCAATAGCATCTCTGTGCTTCCTCTTGCTTGAATTAAATGGCCTTTGAGGTCTTCTGCAACTCTAGGATTCTGGGATGGAGTGAGTGAGTCCCCTTAACCCAGAACAGCTTTCCCCATAGATACAATTGGGTTGGACCCCTCCCATGAATCCCCTCTCTGCCAACAGAGGACCTGAATCAGGAGAGAGGGCAAGAGCTGTCATTGCTGCAGGGCTCAGGGATGGAGTCTGGCTTCTTTGTTCCATTTTATCTCTTATTGTTCGCTTTGCCTACCTGATGTTGCTGGACTCAGGCTAACAATAGCATTGGGGGAAGGGGAGGCGGTCACACAAACAGCCTCAGATTCATTCGTGGTCACAGAGTCTGGTCTAAATGGAGAATGGACTGAGTTCCACAGAATGGAAGCAGGCAGGATGGTCAGGCTATGTGAAATCAGGCCAGGGAAGAGAGAGGGACAGTGGAGTAGGTGTGTGGGCGCCTACCAGGGCCTCAGATAAATATGTAATATCACTGGTCAAGGTAATTCCTTCTGCCAATGTGATTTCAGCTTATACTTTTTTTTAAAATAGCTTTTTATTTTTCAAAATCCATGCAAAGATAGTTTTCAACATTCACCCTTGCAAAACCTTGGGTTCCAAATTTTTCTCCCTCCCTTCTCCTCCTTCTCCTTACCTAGAAAGCAAGTAATTCAATATAGGTTAAACCTGGGCAATTCTTCTAACCATATTTCCACATTTGTCATGCCATGCAAGAAAAATCAGATCAAAAGGGGAGAATTAAGAAATAAAAAAACAAGTGAGCAAACAACAACAAAAAAGATTAAAATATTAGGTTGTGATTCACATTCAGCCCCATAGTCCCCTCTCTGGTTATCTCTAACCTCCCCTCTCTGTCTCTGCCTCTCTTTGTCTCTTTCTGTCTCTATCTCTCTTCTCTGTCTCTGCCTCTCTTTGTCTCTTTCTGTCTCTATCTCTCTTCTCTGTCTCTGTCTCTCTTTGTTTTTTCTCTGTCTCTCTCTCTCTTTTTGTCTTTGTCTTTGTCACTCTCTAGGTCTTTCTGTCTTTGTGTCTCTCTGTCTCTTTCTCTGTGTGTCTCTGTCTCTCTATCTCTGTCTCTGTGTCTCTTTCTGTGTGCGACTCTGTCTCTATCTCTCTCTCTCTCTGTCTCTGTGTCTGTCTTCTCTGTCTCTATTTCTGTTTCAGGGTCTTTCTGTGTGTGTGTCTCTCTGTGTCTTTGTCTTTATCTCTGTCTCTGTTTCCTCTGTCTCTGTGTGTCTTTTTTGTGTGTGTTTCTGTCTCTCTGTCTCTGTCTTGATTTCTCTCTATCTCCTCTGTCTCTCAGTCTCTGTCTCTCTGTGTGTTTCTCTTTCTGTGTGTCTCTTGTCTCTATCTCTGTCTTTGTCTTTGTTTTGGTTTCTCTCTGTCTATTCTGTCTTTCTGTCTCTCTCTTTGTCTCTGTCTGTCTTTCTTCCTTTCCCCCCCCCCCATCCCACTTCCCTCTGTCTCTCAGAATGGGATCATGCTTCTGGATGCTTCTTTGTGTGCCGGTGTGTGGTCAGTGTGTGTGACTTGGAGTCCCTGCCCACTTCTTTCTCTGGGACTCCTATTTTGTGAGTTGGCTGACAGCGTGGCATTTATGCACCTGTGTATCAGCAGTATGAGGTCTGCTCTCTCAGAGGGGTGTGTGTGTGTGAGTGTGTGTGAGTGTGTGTGTGTGTGTGTGTGGGTGTCTGGGCAGCCCTGAAATCCCAGTTCTTCCCCAGTCTGGAGTCCCAGGCTTTGCAAGGAGCCCCTGTGAGGGTTTGTGTTCCTAGTGTCTGTGTGTGTTTGCCTTGTGCGTGTGTTTGTGTTGTTCCACGGAGAAGCGTGTTTGCCTGCTGCAGGAGCCCTGACTGCTGGCCTGCCAGGGGGACCATCTGCTTGGAGAGGCCCCCTCGGAGCGGTTCTTCTGGACTGCTTTCGGGCCGGGCAGGAGGCCAGGGCAGGATCTGCTGAATTACAGCAGTTTCCCTTTCCTCCCTAACCCAGCCTGGCATGGCAGAGGCCAGGAGCCTGCCCACTCATCTAAAGCCCAAGGGGAAGTTGGGCAAGCCTGATACCCTCCCCACCCCAGCCTTCCATCTAGCACTCTCGCACTCCAGTCCCTGTCTGTCTGTCTGTCTGCCTGCCTCGTGCCCACCACAGCTGAGCCCGGGAGCCAGGATTTTTAACCTTAAGGCTGGCTGGCTGGTGAGATCTGTGAACCCCCGTAACCTTTAAGGGCCCTTCTAGATGGAAATGGGTGATTCTTTGCCCTGGAAGGCTCCTTCGGGATCTTTACTTAAGCTCCACCCCCATGTCTTTTTGGCTCAGTGAGTATAATGTTTATATTACCAGCCTCACCAGGTAGGTGAGAACATCGCTTTGGAAGCTTCAAAGCACCATAGAAACGTGAGACATCATCCTAGAGAGGCAGGCCGTATGTTAATAATAAATACAACGTTAATAATAAATATAACTAGCATTTAAATGGGGCTTTGAGATTTGCAAAGTGCTTTACCGATATTATTCTCTTTGGGTCCTCTCAATAACTCTGGGAGGTACATGTTACTATTATCTCCATTTTCCAGATGAGCAAACTGAGGCAGGCAGAGATCAAGTCCGGGGACGCACAGCCCACACATGCGTTAGGTTGTTTTGCAATCAGGTCTTCCTGCTTTAAGTCCAGTATACATTGTGCCAGCCAGCTGGTAACTGATACCAGGCCCTCCGTGGGAGAGGGAGAAAACAATAAGAGACTATGTAGTCACCCAAAGGAAAAAACACTAATGGCCTGTGTGGGAGAGATAGTTGCTAATGTTCTGGATGAAAGGACCAAGAAAGTGGCTTCCCAGCCCGGGACCAAAACTAGGACCTCCAGGAACAATAGGGCCCTTCTCCGGGAGCTAAGGAAAAGCTTAAGCTATTATTTCACTCCATCCACCTTTAGCTCCCCACCCCAGGGGAAAATGGTCATATAATATTCCCTAGGAAAAACACGAGAACTAGAAGATCCTTTAGACCATAGAACATAGAACGTCAGTGCTGGGAGGAACCCTGGAATATAGATTATCAGAGCTGGGAGGAGTCTTAAAATAGGGGATATCAGAGGTAAGAGGGGCCTTAGAGTAGAGGATGCTGGGAGGGGCCTTTAGAACAGGGGATGTCAGGGCTGGTCGGAACCTTAGAACAGGGAATGTCAGACTAGTATAGTGTTGGTAGTTGATAGTTGGATGGCTCAGGGTAGTGGTAAGAGAAGAGTGATTTCTAGGTCGAAAAGGAAAAATGTAATAGCAACTAGGAAGAATTTTATTGAGAATGGAAGACGGGCAGAGCCTAATGGATCAAACCCACATTCGTAAGGGAGGGACATTAGAACAGGGATGTAAGAATTGAGAGGAGTCAGAACAGAGTAAGTCTTAGAAGAGACTTTAGAACAGGGGATGTCAGAGCTGGGAGGAGCCTTAGGACATAGAATGTTAAATTCTCAGAGCAAAAACATGTCCAAGTTTAGTGTTACTTTGGAGATTGTCTAGTCTAGTCCCACCATTTTACAGAGCACAACATGGCAAGTCAGGGTGGGGTACCCAAGATCACACAACCAGGGAGTGAGTAGAGCCTCAGGTTGAATTGCCATATCTGGTTTGGGAGTGTCAGAAGGAAATCTCATCTCCCTCTTCCCTCTTACCTCCAGGGTCCCAGCACTTCCTGTGAAGAATCTGAATGGCACAGGACCTGTGCACCCAGCCTTGGCAGGTAAGATAGCTCCTTCTAACCCTAGCACTTTAGGGACACACATACACTCACACACACACAAACACACACATGCTCACAAACTACACACACACACACACAAACTCACACACACATTCACACACACTCACACACTACACACTCACACTCACACACTCACATACACTCACACACACACATACACTCACATATACACAAACACACACATGCTCACACACTACACACTCACGGTGACACACACTCACACACACACACACACACACACACATACACACAATCACCCCCACAACTGCACATATCCATCCATTCTTACAAACATCTTTATGCTCACCCAGATACAGGCAGATAGACACACCTGGTACCCTCACCCAGACAGACACGCCCAGATATGTCCTCAAGGAGGATGGCTGAGGTTCTAGAGCTATCGCTGATGAAAAAGGGAGAATCAGATTAATCGGGAGAAGGGGAGATGAATGGGGCTCCACAGCTAGGAGGAACAATGACCATCTCAGCCGCTCCTAATTCAGAGCCTGAAAGAGAGGGGTTGGGGAGGATAGCAGAGCCCCACAGCACCTCTCCCCAGCTGACTCCGCTTTCATCGCCGCGTCTCCTCCCTAGGGATGACGGGAATCCTGATGTGTGCAGCAGGGCTGCCGGTCTGCCTGACCCGGGCTCCCAAACCCATCCTACACCCACCTCCCATTAATAAGAGTGACATCAAACCTGTGCCCGGGATCCCAGGCATCTGTCGGAAAACCAAGAAGAAACATCTGAAAAAGAGTATGGCTGGACTTCTTGTCTCCTCCCCAGAATTAAACTTTCTTCCCAATTTACTCTCCCCCTCCACTCTCCTTTCAATCATGGATTCCTCCACTCCTAAGAACTTGGGAAGCCTCTCGGGGTGGGATGTGGGATGTGGAGTGCTGGGGAAGGGGTCCCTGAGGGATTCAGCTTGGGGGAGGTTCTTACCTGAAGGGCTTGGTGACCCTGGAGGTGGGGGAGAAAGGAGTGAAGAGGACTTGTGACCCAGGCCCAGCCCCACCCTTGTCTCCCCTGCTCCTCCATAGGTAAGAATCCTGAGGATGTGGTTCGAAGATACATGCAGAAGGTGAAGAATCCACCTGATGAGGTAAAACCAGAGGCAGAACCCGTGAGGTGGGGTGCTTGGCCATCACCCGTCTCATGGGCCATATCCAGACCTGAGTCTGAGATGGAGCAAGGGTTTCTTCTTCTGGATCCAAGCTTTCCCAGCTTGGAGAGGGAGGCAGAGCCCCCTGAACCTCAGGAAGGGGCTCTCTGGGACTAAGGTTATGGGTGGGAGAGATCCTGAGCCTGAACCATTCAGAGAAGGGAGGTTTGGGTCCAGGAAGGAAGAAGGAGAGCAGGACACATTGAGGAAGCTCACGTTCTATAGAGAGAGACGTAACCTGCTGCGGAAACAGTGTTCAGTCTAGACTTATGCCCTGTGAGGAATCTTCTCTAATAAAACAGATCACCATAGGCCCTGCAACTTCTGGTCTAGGGGATAGTGGGTACAAAACCTATTCCTGAGTAATGTTTGTGGGGTGGGGATGCCAGCAGAGATCAGAAGGGGTTTCACTGAGAAAGAAGGATTAAAGCTGAGTTTGGGGGATTTCAGGGTTTCTAAGAGGCAGAGATAAGGAGGGCCCATTGGGCAAAGATCTGGAGAAGGGAAATGGAGTGTCATATGTGAGGAATAATAAAAAGGGGAAGGAAAATAATCTCTAATAACGCTGGGGAGATAATTAGTCAATCAACAAGCATTTATTAAGGAAAGACTATGTACCAGGAATTGTGCTAAGAACTGGATAAAGCACTGGCCCTGAAGTCAGGAGGACCTGAGTTCAAATCCAGCCTCAGACACTTAATATTTCCTAGCTGTGTGATACTAAGCAATTGCCTCAGGAAAAAAAAGAACTAGGAATACAATAAAAGATAAAATCCAGTCCCTGCCTACAAGGAGTTTCCATTCTAATGGAGTGAACAAGATTTAATAATTAAGTCCATACATGTTGGTATATACCTCCTATAAAAAAACTTGCTATGGAAGAAATTTTTTGAGTTACCTCTTAAAGGAGCCAGGGATACTTAGTCATTTCAAATATGAGAAAAATTCAGTGCAAAAAGCACATAGATGGGAGGTGGAGAGTGAAGGGCAAAACCAGCAAGCAGCCAATGCAAATGGATAGAAGATTTCCTGGAAGGGAGTAAAGTATAAGAAAATTGGAAAAGTAAATAAAGGCAAAGTTACAAGTGTCAGAAAAAATTATATTTGATTTTTGACATCAGATTAAAGGACTTCAAATATTAAACAGAGGAACTGCTCTTTGATCCTGGAAATAACAAGGAGCCACAAATTATTGAGCGGGGGAGTGACATGTGCTTTAAAAACATCACTTTCAAGTGCCTACTACATGTACAGCTCTGTGGATGCAAAGAGAGAGAAAATGCAAATGACCTGCTCTCAAGAAGCTTATAGTCTAAAGCAGGGGTACTCAAACTACAGCCCACGGGCCAGATGTAGCAGCTGAGGATGTTTATCCCCCTCACCCAGGGCTATGAAGTTTCTTTATTTAAAGGCCCACAAAACAAAGATTTTGTTTTTACTATAGTCCAGCCCTTCAACAGTCTGAGGGACAGTGAATTGGCCCCCTATTTAAAAAGTTTGATGATCCCTGGTCTAAAGTGTGTTTGTGGAGTATGGAAGAAGACACGCACACAAGTAACCAACGCCAAGGGAAGTGGTTAAGTACAATGGACAGCTCCTAGCAAAGATGTAGGAAAAGTTCCAAGAGATTCTTTACATCTGGAGGAAATGTTAAAGGTACTAGAGGTTCCACAAAGGAAGTAGCATTCGAGTTGGGTCAGAGAGGTCTGTTCTCAAGATTTGGGAGGGAGGAGACAGCAAAAGCACAAAAATGAGAGGTGAGATAGGATTAGCATATAGAGGATAATCCAGTCTGATGGAGCAAGGAGTATGTCCAGGAAAGTAGCATGAAGCAAAATCTAGAGCCAGATTTTGGAGATCTTGAATACCAATTAGGAGTTGACACTTTTTATCTAGGTAACAGGGAGCCATAGAAGGTTTATGAGCAAAGGAATAATGATTTTAGCAGTGATTTAAGGTTATTTATCCTTAGTCGGGGATGAATTGGAAAGGGGAATCTAGTTAAGAAGCTATTGTAATAATTCAAGTAAGCAGTGATGAGAGCCTAAACTAGATCAGGGGTAGTTGGAAGAGAGCAGAGGGGGCAGATGTTTTAAAAACACTGAGGAGTGAAATTCATGGACTTTGTCAACCAATTAGAGCAGGAGACCAACAAGGAAGTATAAATAAATAATCGATAAATTATGAATGAAATGAATCGAAGACCTCAGAGTTGGAAAGAAAATTGAATTTGGGGTGACTCAATTCTGAATCTTAGTTTCCCTCATCTCTAAAATGAAGGAATCAGACTAGATTATCCTTAAGGGACTCTTCTAAGCTTTCAATATACAATTCTATGAAATATTCTAGCATAGAAAACATAGCATTATTCCTTTTGGAGGGCCCACAGAGGTTGCATAATTTAACAGATGTCCCCCAATGAAACATTACTGAAGAGAAGTTCACCTCCTCAATCCTTTGCTCAGAGACACATTGTAGCATAATGTATAGAGAGGCCTCTTGAATCAGGAAGAGCTGGGTTCAATTTCCACCATCTGGATTCTCCTGGAAAGTTTTAATGTTCCAGGAAACTCTCAAAAATTATAAATTATTGAGTAGTTGCCAGTTTGCTTTGAGAAAGGGGAGAGAGGAGAAAGAGAGAGAGAAAGGAGAGACAGAAAGAGAAAGCCAAGGGGAGAGAGAAAGGAGAGACAGAAAGAGAAAAAGAGAAAAAAGAGTTTCTTTATATCCCCAGTGCTTATCATGTAGTATTAATAATAATATCTATAATAGTTAATATTTTCATAACACTTTAAGATTTGCAAAATGTTTTATAATTGTTAACTCATTTGATCTTCATAACAATCCTGGGAAATAGGTACTGTTATCATCCCCAGTTTATAGAGGAGGAAACTGAGGCAGCAATAGATAACAATAGACTTTTCCAAGGACATCCAATTAGTGTCTTAAGCATGGATTTGGACTCCCTAACTCTGGCCCAGAGGGAGAGCTAAATCAAATAGGAACAATGTCATACTATGCTATATTTCTCTACTGTGCCACCTGTCTAATAAAGAAGCACTTAATAAATGCTTGCTGACTGACTGAGAGCATTGAGAAGAAATCACAAGTAGGGACCCCCTCCCCAAAATAAAATGTAGTTCTCGGAGTCCTTTCCTCATTAAATTTCAGTTTCGAGGCCCAAATTGGAAGTCAAGAGAACTGGCCTCTGCCAATTTCTGTGTGACCTTGATCAGATCCTTGCCCTTCTTGATACCAGTTTCCAACTTCCCCAATAAAGTGATTCTAGGATCCCTCAGTTGTTCACAGCCCCTCCATCTTGTGTCTCTGTGAGTAAGTCTTTGCCCCATCTCTATTCCCATCTCTGGCAGGATTGCACCATCTGCATGGAGCGATTGGTCACTGCATCGGGCTACGAGGGCGTTCTCCGCCACAAGGGCGTGAGACCAGAGCTTGTGGGCAAGCTGGGCAAGTGTGGGCACATGTACCACCTCCTGTGCCTGGTGGCCATGTACAACAATGGTAACAAGGTATCCCTGGGGAAGGTGGCTTCGGGGAAGCAAATAGGGGAAGATGGGAAAACCCAGGATGGGCAGCAGGAGGAGAGACAAGCTCAAGAAGAGATAGACTGAGTGGGGGAAGAGAGGTTGAAGAAAGAGGCTGTGGGGAGAGAAACAGACTGGGGAAGAGACAATTTCAAGAAAGAGATTGAGGCGGGAGAGACCAGCTGAGAAGGAAGAGATTGAGGAGAGAAGCTAAATAAGGGAGAGACAAAATAAAGGAAAAGTGACTGACTAAGCGGGGAGAGGCTGAAGGGAGAATAGATGGAAGGGAGCAGAGGAAGACTGAGGGCTAGAGAGAGACAGACCTCAGGAACCTCTGCCATGGCTAGGCCTCTGGGCTGGGAAAAGGCCAAGAGTCAATGGGAGAACAGCTTAATGGGGGAGGGTGCTGATCCCGATCTCTGTCTTCTGCCCAGCAGGATGGCAGCCTCCAGTGCCCCACCTGTAAGGCCATTTATGGGGAGAAAACAGGAACTCAACCCCCGGGGAAGATGGAATTCCACCTCATCCCCCATTCACTCCCTGGCTACACGGACACCCAGACTATCCGAATCGTCTATGACATCCCCACTGGGATCCAGGTGAATTGACACCCTTCACCCCAGACTGCAACTGCCCTAGTCCACGATGTACCTTTGTCTACCATTGCCCTGCCCCCAGCTGCCCAACTCCCTCTCTCCTCTCTAGTATTAGGGGTTCAAATCATAAGGAGTTCATTCTGGGAACCCCTCTGGATGACCTAGGCCCAGAAACTTCTGCCTAAGAGTCCCATTTCCAAGGTGTGATGGTCCTAGGGGACCTATCATAGATCTTCTGGGTCCCTCATGGAAGGCCATTCATGGGGAGAAAATAGGGACCCAGGACCACCTCAGAGCTCCAGATAGTAAGGAATCTAGGAGATTTTCTAAAGCCAAGGAGATTGGTCCCGCCACAAGAGCTCCCTGGGATAAATCTAGGTTGGTGTCTGCTCCACCTGCTGGCTGCCAAAGATAATCCCTTTGTGTCCCCGTTACAGCTCTCCCAGCTCCCAAAGTTCTTTCTACTATTCAAGGCTTGAGGCTTAAGAGAGGAACAGCCAGGGCAGAATTTAGCCCACAAATGAGGCTCCAGATGGTTGAGGGAGGGCCAGATCTCCCATCCCTGAATCTGGCTTTTCTCTTCCCTGCCCCCTCTGGTATTCTCCCTCCCATTGCAGGGTCCTGAGCACCCCAATCCTGGCAAGAAGTTCACGGCGAGAGGCTTTCCCCGGCACTGCTATCTGCCTGACAACGAAAAGGGCCGCAAGGTGGGTCGTGAGGAAAGAAAGGGAGGGGACCAGAATCCCACAAGCCGACATAACAGGCTGAGGGGAGTGGAGGGAGAATTGTAGCTTCTTTCTATTTGTGCCCTTCCTTCAGGCTGGTGAGACCATTAGTGGACAGGTTTGGGAGCTTCTTTGTGGGGTCCACTGCCTTCTGTAGTGTGCATCTCCTGTCCCTGGATCCTGCACAGGGCTCAGGTTTGGAGGTGCTACATTACCCCAATTGAATTCTGTTACTGGCAGCCAAATGGAGTCTGGGAAGAGAGAATTTCTGAGTTGGGAGAAGCCTTAGACATCCTGTAAGGATACAGTAACCTCTCACTTTGTAGGGGAAGAGAAAATGGCCTCAGAGAGAAAATGGCTTGCCCAGAATCACCTACCAAGATGGTAGCAGAGTCTCTCTCTTGCTAAAGGATGCTCCCTTTTGGGATAACACTTGCCTTTTAAAGGAGCCTTCTAGAGACAGTGGTTTATATCAAGAGCAGTATCAGCAGGCAAGAGTATCATTTTAGAAGAGTTTTTATATCACAGGGATGGCTGCCCATCCCTAACCCTGGCTCTGTCCATCACTCCCTTGTCCCCGTTGCTCCAGGTGCTCCGACTGCTCATCATGGCCTGGGACCGGAGACTGATCTTCACCATTGGCACGTCCAACACAACGGGTGAATCGGACACCGTGGTCTGGAACGAGATCCACCACAAGACGGAGTTCGGCTCCAACCTCACTGGGCACGGCTACCCAGACCCCAACTACCTAGACAACGTCTTGGCAGAGCTCACAGCCCAAGGGGTCTTGGAGCCATCCTCAAAGGACTGAGACCTGGGACCCTCCTCCAGGCTGTCCATACTCCTTGCTCTAATGGACATCTCACTCTTCTATCCCTTTACCCTCTATCCCCCTGCCCCCCCCACACACACACACCTCCTCCAACAGCAGGCTGCCAGGACCTCTCCTACTTGGGAAGGTGGAAATCATTCCTAGCAGGGTCTTTTCTGGGGACAAATATTTAGATCTTCCCTCTTTCTATGACAGCAAGTAAGATTGACAAGCAAACATGCTTTCTTGGGAGGGAGAAAAGATACACACGCCCAAAATAACCCTCCAAGAAAAAACCCTGGACCCCTGAATGAAATAATACTTTCCATTTTATAGCATTCAGTTTACAAAACACTTTCCTCACAACAACCCTATGAGGTGGGTAAGTCAGGTTCCATTTTACAGATGAATAAATGAAGTTCAGGCAGGAGGAAATGACTTAGAACTGGAAGAAGTCTTCAGAGATCTGCTGGTCTGAACTGCTCATTTGCTTAGAGCAGAAGGGGCTTGTCCGAGACCACACAGCCAGGGAATAACAGATCTGTGCCTTGGCTGACATGCTAACCTAAGGGGAAAGCATCTCACCCATGCTATCACACACACACACACACACACATACACATACACACACACACACACACACACACACACCCCATAGAAAAACACCCAGACCTGTTTAGAAGCATCTTCCTTTGTCTCCCTCTCTTCTTCCCTCCATCTCCCCCTCTCTCCCTCCCTTCCTCTGTCTCCCTCCCTGCCTTTCTCTCCTTTCCCTTTCCCCTTTCCTCTCCCTTTCTCTCCTTTCTCTCTCTCTCATTCTCATTCTCTTTCTGTCTCTCTCTCTCCCCGCCCCCACTCTCCCTCTCTCCCTCTCTCCCAATCCCTCCCCACAGTGTCTCTTGCTAATAGACAGGGATGGACTTAAGAGTCCAGAGTGGATTCTAGGTTCTATATTGTGTGTGTTTGGGGGGTGGGGGAGGGGAAACATTCACATATAATTGCCTCGATAAACGGATAACCCTGGGTGGGGAGGGGGGAGAGGGTGGCACTAGGGTGAAAGGGGAGGAATCTTGCTTCTTTTTTCTCTTTGTCTCACCTTCCCTTTTACTCCCACCTTGTATTCTATCTGTCCTGTTGCAATCTGCCTATAGGAGGTGACAGATGTGACCACACAGGAGGTCCCTTTCCCATACCAACCCTTTCCCAATCCAACTGTGGGATTTCTGAGCCACCCCTTTTGAGACGTGTGCGCCCCATTCTGGAGGCAATCACTAGCTGGTGGGGTGGGGGATAAGGACTCAGATGAGACCTCCCTACCATGAAAACCCTTAAAAAGGAGAGTGGGTGACAAAGAGTTAACTTTTTTTTTTTTGGTGTTGGGGGGGAAAAAACCCAAAGATATGACAGTTCCCAGCCAACCAGGCACCTGTTGCCTAGGCAACTCACCAGCTCTGCCTCTGTCGATTGGCTGCCATTGTGGACGTCGGCCAGGAATTAAAGGGATGTCAACAATTGCTCTTTCAAAAAAACACCAGTCCCACTGTGGGTGGAGAAATAAATCGCCTTTCTCCTCCCCATGTTGTCCTCCTATTGGTAAAGACTGGGGAATGGGTATGAGGGGAAGGTCCATAGCACTCCCTTGCTCTCTGGAAATGGGCTTATAAGGATTAAGGAAAGGGGGTGGGTAGATATTACTGCCCCACTGGGGAAAACAGCCTAGCATATTAGGGAAATACCATTCTGAACTTGACCACAAGGTGGTGAGGTGATTTTAGCTCCACACAGAGAGTTATTACCCAGGTTCAGCAAGACCCCCTGGGAAAATCCTGGAGAGCCCAAAAAATCATAGCAAGTGAAATTCGCATCTTCCCCTGTCAGTTCTAGAGAAAGGTCTATATCCTCATTATCTCTTCACCTTCCCTCCCACCATATACACACAGCGTCAAGTTTTCAGCCATTAATTCACTTATTCATTCATTCACATCCGTTATTCCACACATCTGCTGCACCTACTATATAAAAATGGCTTCTGGGGTCCCTCTCCTCTCTGAGCCCATGTTCTTCAAGAACTAATAAAAGCAAGAAGTCCCAGCCCTGTGCCGTTAGCCCCAGGGTACTTTCTCTTGGGGAGCTTGGGGCCCAGTGGTACCTGAGGTTGATTGGAAGGATATTGGAAGAGAGAAAGGAAAGTCAGAGCAAGGATCCCTTCCAGGCTGTAGTCCCTAGAGAACTGAGGGAGAACAGGGGTTGGCAGCGTCCTCCCCTCATTCATCCCTTCTGGGAGACCCCTCCTGCCCCCTGCAAAAGCTCACCAATCACGACGGGCATATTTAGGGGGACTAGCCACCTCCTCCCCCTCCTAGGGAAAAAATGTTTATTAGAGGATCCCTTTCCCAATGGTCACAAAGACCCTAGAACATGTGCCTTTAAGCCTACATCTGGGGGGCTCCACTAGCAGAAAACCCCTATCTGACTTCCCCCGCTTTCCCGTTGGGTCATCTGCCCTACCTCTACACCGTCCTAGCTTATTTGGGGAAGGCTCTAGGAAGCCCCAAATCTCATCTCAGAAAGTGGAGCTCAGCTCCCCCTGCTGGCCAGAGGTAAAGCTGCATCTTATTCAGTTGGCTCTGAAATTGGATGAAGGGAGCACCTGGGACCCTTCCAGGTTCTACTGTCCCTGCCCCTCCCTCCCGATAAACCTAAATCTACTCTTGCCTTTCTCAAGCCCAGCTCCTGAGGAGGAACGGGGAGATGGGATCCCTGATAACCCTCAGCCTACGATTCTCTCCAGTGTATTCATTTTATGGTCTCTGGTAGAATCAAATCCCAGACTCCAGAATCTCTGCTCTTGGCCAGCAGTCATAGGACCTGAATTTAAATTCTCATTTCCTACCTAGGTGAGCTTGGCCCTGTTTATTCTGTAAAATATGGGGACTGGACTAGATCATTTCTCCAATCTAAATCCTAGAATCTTTTTTTTCTCCCTGAGGCAATTGGGGTTAAGTGACTTGCCCAGGGTCACACAAGTAGGAATGTTAAGTGTCTGAGGCCAGTAAATTCTAGAATCTTCTGAAAAACAATATCCCATCCCCACTCCTAGCCTTCTCAGCATGGATAGTGTGGGCTATCTCCCTCTTGTTTCTAAAAACTCAGTCCCCAAATTTAGAGCTGGGGACCCATTCAAAGCACAACAGGTCATGGGAGGAGCCCCTAATTGATAGATAATGGGACAAAGACATCCCCCAAAATTGATTCATGAAAGGACCCGGATGAATGGGTGGGTTCCGGAGCCTCTACAGACCAACAATATTATCTACCACCAAAACTAGAGGTTTATGGTTGGGGTTGAGGAGGGAGCGCCATCTCCTCCTCCTTCAGAAGACTAACAGCCTAGAACTAAGAAGGTTCATGCAAAGTGGGTATAGAATTGGCCGCGGAGGTCCAAAGGTAGGCCCCGTGAGGCACTAAGAAGAAACAAAGGATTGGACCAGACAAGGACCGATCGAAAGAACTGGGAATGTTTAGCCCAGAGAGGAGACAAAAGAAAGAGGATTAGGTGGGTCCTGCCAGACCCCAGAGGGGCTAACTTGGAGCAGAATGCCAGCAGCTACACAGTGACATTTTTCGACTCAATGTCAGGAAAGGCTTGCTAATGATGATATCAGTCCAGGATGGAAGGGATTGCCTCAGGAGGTAGTAAGTTCCCCATCGCTGAAGGTCTCCGAGAGAAAGTTTGATGTCATGTTGTCTGGGATGTTGTGGAGGATTAGAATCATCTAGAGCAGTGGTTCTCAAACTTTTGTTCTCAGTATCTTCATGTTGTTAAAAAACTATCGAGGATCAGTTCAAAGAGTTTTTGTTCACATGGGTTATATTTATAGCTATTTACTACATTAGAAATAAAAAATAATTTTGAATTTGTAGACCCTCTGAAAGGGTTTTAGAGACCCCAACAATTCTTTGAACTACACTTTGAGGACCACTGATCTAGAGAGACAGAGACAGAAATGGCCTCTGGAGATTTCTTTTCCATCTGGGATTCAATGATCAGGTGGCGATTGAAGAGCAAGGGTTAAAAAATAAACAAAAAGGGGGTTGGTGAGTGCCTCTGAATGGGGGCAAAGGGTCTGCAATGAGCAGCTACTGTAAGTGAGCTAAAGAGTTAAAAATGACTGAAAAAGAATTCACATCTCATGACCATAGGCCACCATAACTTATAGGGATCAGACTGGTTCAACCAACTTAGAGGATGACTGGTTTGCTAAGGAAACTGAGGTTTGCTCCCATCTGGAGTGGTTAGAAAAATGTTTTGTTCCCCTACTGCCATTCCCTGCCAGTGCAGGCCATCATTCTCAAGGGAGAGTGGAAATGATTCCAAGCAATTCCATCTCCTCTCCTGAAAACACCAATCCATCAGCATCCAAATCCTCCTTCATCCACTTCTTGGAGTGACATGTCTAGTTCCCAGAAGTCTGTTCTTGGTTCTGGAGTCCAGGCCTGCATTTAAAAGCTTGACCCTAACTCTTCCTGCCCATGGTCAAGTCACTCCTAGGCTCTGTTGCCTCATCTGTAAAATGAGGGGTAAACTGGATGACTCCTGGGGTTCCTTCATCTATGAGCCCCAGAGAGAGCTCAGTCTTGTCTCCTCTGGATGGAACATGGCTTTGTCCTCCATTCTAGGATGATACGTACGAGCTGAGACACAGGATCCTGGGCTCATAGCATGGCTGTCAATGTCAGCACCATACACTGGAAGGGACCCCAGAGGGCACTCTGAGGATTTGAGCCAGTGTGGGCTGTTTGAGAAATAGTCCAGCCTCCTCAGTCAGTGATCCCAGTACTCAGCCTCGATGGCAAGTAGAGAGGTGGAGTGGTCATTTCAGGCAAGTGAGTCTCCAGGTTCAGCGTCTCTGGGCAACCAAGGAGTAAGTAAAGGGGAGGGGCCAGAGAGACAGGAAGCAGCCCTGAAGAGAGACAAGGCCTGGCCAGCTGTCTTCTGGGCTCCTGCCCTTTACTATTCACTATTCACTGGACATCAGCTCTTCCTTCCTTGATAAAAAAAAATGTCCAGGACTACAGGGAGAGGACAGTGTGCCGGACTGAAGGCTGGAGATCTTAGGAATGAAGGGAGACTCTAGCTACTTGCTCCTTCTCTTCCTGCTCAAAGGTCTTGTGGGCCTGCTCCAGGTCCTCAATCACAGCCAGTAGACGGACAGCAGCTGAGGCTGTGGGGGGGCTTTGCTGCTCGGGAACAACAGATATCTCTCCTGATGGAAGAGAAAAGGAAGGAAAATGGTCAAGAGAAGATCACCGTGACCATTAGGCCGAAGTCAAATGGGTCAGAGTCACTGGTTTGGGATCACAGACCTGAGTTCAAATTCTGACTCTGATATTTGTTACTCAATACCTTAGGCTTAATAATCACTGTACTCCTGTGGGTATCCATTTCCTATTCTGGAAAATCAATCAGCTGGACATGAGTTCAAAGCTCTAAATCTGATGAACTGTCCATCCAAACCAATAGGAGAATAAGGGCCCAAAGAACAAATAAAACAATCCCTTGAACTGCGGAAAATATTATAAAGCTTCCTTTTTGGGAGATACACCTGTGAGAATCTGCTAATACTAAATTCAGTCTGTATTCCTGGAGTGCACAGACATTTGGGAAGGTGGGATGAAGTTAGATCATGGCCACAGATGAGTGATGGGGATCCTAGGCCCACATGTGCTTGAGTGCAGCAGAGAACATGCTAGTTCTAAGTTTCTGCCTCCCAAGTTGGTTGTGGAGATGGTTGAGAACAGAACAGTGTTTGTTGGAAGCATGGATTTTTGTGCTTGAGACAAACCACCAGTGGGTGCTCGCTTAGGATGCAGCCACTAGATGGAAAAGGAGCGTATGTGCATTGGTGCTGCCACTGGGAATTCTGCAAAGCAGCGCAACTGAGGAACTGGGGCCAGATGGAGCTGGGGGAGCTTTTTAAATTTTCCACCCTGAGTCAAAGTCCCCCAAGAGCTCTGGTTAGGAGGTGTCAGAAGTGACACAGGAAACCCTGGTGCTGGACCCACATAGGGATAAGTGATGAAAATATACCCACGGGGGAATAGAGAAGAAAAGGACTCCAGCCAGACGTTCTCACCTTCCTGGCCACTCTGGACCTGCGTCGCCTCCTGTTCCAGCTTGATCTCCTCAGAAAACTCTACATATTTCTTCCTGGGCAGAGAGAAAGGGAGAGACAGAAAGAGATGAAGACAGAGACAAAAACAGAAAGAGTCAGAGAAAAACAGATAAAGACCAACACGCAGACGTATAGACACACGCAGCTGGAAAGTCAGAGGACTGGGCCCAAGACCACTTATACCTGTGAAAACTTCAAGTCATTTTCCTTCTCTGGGACCCATTTTCTTCATCTGTAAAGTGGGGGGTTGGACTAGATGGAATTTAAAGTCCTTTCCAACTCAATAGAACCACGGGAGTTAATTGGATTTAAGTTGAGACTTCCAAGGCCAGCTAGTCCAACATCCTCCACTTTACAAATGATGTTCTGCGGTCCCTCAGTTCTGACACTCAAAGATCAGTGTAATATGGTAGAAATACTGGGGACATCAGAGTTAGGAAGACCAGGGTCTGGAGCCTCAGTTTTCTCACATTTAAAGTGGGTACAAAAGCAACAGTGCTTCGTAGAACTATGCTGAAGATTAAGTGAAATGTGTGTAAAGTCTTCATAATCCTTAACATATGTGCCACATGCATATTATATACATATGTGTTACACTGTCATGGCATGTGTTACATGTATAATGTTAGCGATCTGCTACATGTATATATAACCTTGTATATGTTACATGTATGTGATACATGTGTGATTTATATATACAATGTTATATGTGTTGTATATGTAATGTTACATTTTAATATATACACACAGTGCTTGATATGTAGCAAATGCTATGTAGTTGTTACTTTGTGTATATGCACATTAATTAACTATTATCATCATTATTCTATTTAAATGTTTTAGTCTTTTCTTATCTCTGAGTCCATGACCCCGTGGTAGCAGAAAGAATGGTGGATTTGGAATTTAGAGCTCTGGATTCAAATCTTGGCGCTGCTAATTACTACCTATGTAAGCCTGAGCAAGTCCCTTTTTCTCTTTTGGTCTCAGTTTCCTCATCTGTAAAATAAGGTTAAGTTTCCTTCAAGTTCCTAACCTGAAAGGGATTTCTGGTCACAGTGCTGGCCTCTGGTGGTCAGAGCTGTTACTGCATTTCCCCAGCTCTCTTCCCCACCCTAGAGTTTCCTCCCTTCCCTGAAACTCCCGCACACCCACCTGAGCTTGTCCCTCCCCAGAAGCAATTGCCGATACACCATCTGGGCCTCTGCGTCGGGGTCCAGCGGGTCACTCCAGTCTCCGAGGGTCACGGCTGAGTGAGTGCGGCTACAGCCCTGGACTGCCAGAGAAGGGCAAGGAGGACCAGATTGGTAGGGGAGAGCCCGAATCTGACAGACAAGCCCCAGTTCGGGTCCACCTCGGCCATCACTAGACCCATCCCCATGCGGGAGCCCGCCCGTACCCCTGGGCCAGCCTGTGGGTCACCTGTGCGATCCTGCTGGAGGCAGCAGGTCCAGCGGTTGCCTCGGAAGGTCCCCGGATGGCACGAGGGCAGCATACCCTCGTTGCAAACACTGGCTTTGCGGATGGCCGACAACCACTGGTTCAGCTCATTCACATTCTGAGGAGGAACAAATGCTCAGGGTTAGACAGGGAGCACAATAGTAGCAATAGCAGTAGCAGCAGCAGCAGTAGTAGTCATAGTAGTACTTGTAGTAGCAGCAGAAGAAGAAGAAAAGAAAGAAAAAGAAAGAAGAAGGAGGAGGAGGAGGAGGAGAAAGAGAAGAGGAGGCAGAAGAAGAAGCAGAAGAAGCAGAAGCAGAAGAAGCAGAAGAAGAAGAAGCAGAAGAAGAAGAAGCAGAAGAAGAAGAAGAAGAAGAAGAAGAAGAAGAAGAAGAAGAAGAAGAAGAAGAAGAAGAAGAAGAAGAAGAAGAAGAAGAAGAAGAAGAAGCAGAAGAAGAAGGAAGAAGTGGAGGAGGAAGAGAAGAAAGAGGAGGAAGAGGAGGAAAAGGAGGAAAAGAAATGATGATGATGATGATGATGATAGCATAGTGGATAGAGATATGGTCTTTGAATCCAGAAGACCTGAATTAAATTCTTGCCTCTGAATCTGGGCTAGTCACTTAACTTTTCCATATTATAGGGGCCTTTAAAAGGAGGAGTGGTGATCTATGTTGGAGGGGGAGTTTCCTCATGAAGCAGTTCCCTATATAAAATGGAAGGGGAGGGTGGTACCGGGGAAAGACAGAATAGATGATATTATGGTCTCTACTGAGACCTAAGGGGCAAGAGTACTTAGGTGTGTGATTGCAGGTGAGGAAGAGGAAGGGAGATAAAGTATTCGCACCTTGCAGTGAATGTATAGGGTGTCCAGCTGCCCGTCCCTGTTCTTGGTGATGACCTGCATCATATGCGGCTGCTGGAAGGCATTTTCATCCACCCTTTCCACGGCGCAGATCCTACACACCGGGATGGAGGTCCGCACCTGCCCCAGGCCAGCCCCCACACCCTGCTCACACCAAGCTGGAGGCAGGAAGGGAAGGAGGGTTCCCCTCCACCCACTCTCCCACCCCGACACCCAACCCCTGTCTCCAACATGGCCCCACCAACTGACTCTATCCAAGAGCTCTAGCTGCAGGGCCGAGGATATCCAGGGGCCCTCTGAGCACCTCTGGTCTGGCTCCTTAGTTGGTCTGGCTCCTTGGTTAGCCATGAGTGAGTGTGGGCATCTAAGTGAATGTCTGTGTGGATGCAGGAAGATGTGAGTAAGGGAGGGTGCTGCTGCCTCTGGGACCTGAGCTTAGAAAGGCACTGGGTTGTGTGGCTAGAGCTCTCACCGACAAGAACATCCAAGTTGAAACCCTATCTTAGATGCTGCCATCCCGTGTGTTCTACAACAGTCATTTCACTTCTGTCTGCCTCAGTTTGCTCATTTGAAAAATGAAGAATCTTTAAAATCAGAATGAATCACAGTCATACAAGCCAAAATATTTTCCTTATTTGAACAAAGGGAAACAGACTGTGATGAAGATGATAATAATAGTAATAGCAAGAGCAACAGATAGCATTTATATAGCACTTTAAGGTTTTCAAAGTGCTTTATAAATTGCATTCTTCTGATCTTCACAACAATCCCAGGAGGTATTATTAAGCCCATTTTACAGATAAGAAAACCAATGTTGAGGAGTTAAATGACTTGCAGAATCAGGAAGGAAGGAAGGAAGGAAGGAAGGAAGGAAGGAAGGAAGGAAGGAAGGAAGGAAGGAAGGAAGGAAGGAAGGAAGGAAGGAAGGAAGGAAGGAAGGAAGAAAGGAAGGAAGTGAGGGAGGAAGGGAGGGAAGGAAGAGAGAAAGGAAGGGAGAAAGGAAGGAAGGAAAAGAGGAAGAGGAAGGAAGGAAGGAAGGAAAGAGGGAGGGAAGGAGGGTTGAAGGAAAGGAGGGCTGAAGGAAAGGAGGGATGGAAAGGAGGGAAGGAAGAGAGAAAGGAAGGGAGAAAAGAAGAAAAGAAGAAAGGGAGGGAGAGAGGGAGAAAGAATTTATTAAGTATCTATCATGTGCCAGATACTGTGCCTTAACAAATACTATATCATTTGACCCTCACAATCTGGGAAGTAAGTGCTGTCATCCTCATTTTACAGATGAGAACTTGAGACAGACAGAAGTAAAATGAATTGTTCAGAGTGCTAGTAGATGTCTGAAGGTGAATTTGAATGTGTCCCCGACTGCAGTCCCAGCATTCTGTGCACTGTGGTGCCCCCTAGCTGCCCCAATTCTACATGGTACCTACCACTTTACATTTCTATAGGTTTAAAGGAGGAATCAATTAAGCAATAGTGTAAAGACATTAAGAGTGCTATAACATTCTATGATATCTATGTTTCCTATTCGAATTCAGCTATATCCCCCTCTGATTTTCAAGAATATTTTGTCTCATGAAGCATCTTTGTAATTTCATATGAATTAGTTTATCACTCATCTCTAATTATCAGGGATACTGCAAGATAGTCAAGTTTCGTTTCTCTGCAGGGTTATGATATTTATACAGCTTGTTTCATAGACTTATGGTGTTCAAGTCCTTCCTGGGACATTTACAACCTGTGTAATGTGAGCAAGTCACTTCCTATGAAGACCGAATTAGCCCCCTGGATACCTTAGAATCAGCCGGAGTCAGGGTAAGCAAAAGTCCTTGGTTTTTATTCTTGGTCTTTAGGATAGAAGTGAAGGGAATGGACACATGATTTCTGAGACCTTCCTTTTCCTCATCTACCGCCAAAGTGACTCTGGCTTGTCTCACTCCACCCCCTAATCCTTCCCACAATTCTCTGTGTACACCAAAAGATTGAACCAGCACAGAATAGTGGGAAGGGCCATTTTCCAAGCATATGCTAATAGAGTATTGTCCAATCAGTAATTAGCCTTAAATGCTCGGTTGTCCGACCTCAGTGCATCTACTCAGAGTTTCAGCCCTTTACAACTTCTCCTCAGTGGACCTCTGAGGTCCCTTCCCTGTCTCAACCTGTGATCCGATGATGTTATTATTAGGATCATAGAATTCATAACTTAAGAGATCCTAGATACTGGCTAGTGCTATCCTTCATCTTACGAAGATCTTAATAGCACCTTACACGAAGCCCTTATTTCCTTAGCTGCCAGTGCCTCCCTCTCAAGTAAAATGCTACAACTCCTACTGTTATTGCTTCTACTGCTGTTACTACTATTACTATTAATATTGCTATTACCACTATTACTATCAATATGATCACATTATCACATCATCATTACTATCACTACTACTGTCAATATTACTACTACTATTATTATCACCATTACTACCACTATTACTAATATTAATATTACTACTACTATTAATATTGCTGTTACTACTACCATTACTATTATCACTATTACTACTACTACTATTAATATTACACCATTACTATTGCTACTATTAATATCACTAAGATTACTATCACTATTAATATTATTATTTTATATATTATATAATAATAATATTAGTAGTACTACTATTGATTTTATTAGTACTACTAATAAAAAATATCTAGCCTTTATATTACACTTTGAGGTTCACAAAATACTTTACAAATATTTGATCCCTACCTGAGAGGTAGATGTCATCACTGTCCCCACTTTATAGATGAGAAATTTAAAGCTGAATATAATAAAAATCCTTTTGTATATATGCATGTATATATCCCCAGATAAAATACAGACTCTTTAAAGGAAATATATATATTTAATATATAATATATATTTAATATATTTATTTATTTATTTAATTTATATAATTTATTTATTTATATATTTCATATATAATAAGGGAAATATATATATGTGTGTGTGTATATATATATATATATATATATGGAAATATATATCCCCAGATAAAATATAGACTCTTTAAAGGGAAAGACCGGACCCATTCATGTCCCCAACACCTAGTAGAAATATCTGGCACACAGAATGCCATTAATAATTGCTCGATTGACCCATTGGCAGAATGAAGAAAGTTGGTGAGCACTTTTCTCGTGGGAATGGGCTGGTGTGCATGGGTCTACTTGTGTGTAACATCTGCCACATGTCCTAGGCTGACCACTCAAGGTCAGAGACTTAGCTATGAGGGGATCTTCATAATCATTTAATCCAACTTCATTTAAACAGAGAACGGAGCAGGGGGTGGATCCCCCGGTCCCCATGTAAGTAAGTGAGCAAGCTACAGTGCCCAGCAGCCAGAGCTGAGGACAGAGGGAGTAGCAACAAGAGAAAAGGAGAAGGAAAGGAGAAGGGGAAAGAGAGCACTGAAGGTCCCCTTCTCCTCCCCTTCTCCCTTCCTTTCCCCTTCTCTCTCCTTCTCCTTCCCCTCTCCCTCTCCATTCTACTACTTTCTTCCCTTCCTCTTCCTCTGCCTTCTCCCCCTCCTCCTTTTCCCCCTCTCTTCCCCCCTTCTTCCTTTTACATATTCTCCCCCTCCCCTTTCCTCCCTCAAGGCAAGCCTCCCAGAGCAGCCTTACCTGCCACTCAGGAGCCTTGGAATAGGAGAAGGTCTCACTGCTAAGGCAAAAGTATCTCTTCTTGAAGGCAAAGCGGGGGACAAGGGCCCCAGCCTCAGCTTTCCGAAGATGCAGGTAGCCTTCTTTGATGATTGCCGATGGGGGGAACAGGAGCCGTGGTTGGGCCTCGAGGGCTGGGGGGGTGAGGGGTAGGGAAGGACATGGGGGGCCGTGAGGTCATAGCCTGTCTCCAACCCTCCAGACCCCAGGAAATCTGCTTTCTCAACTCTCCCAGTGATCTGAGCTGCAAACTCCTAGACTGGGCTCCTAGATCAAGGAGGCCCAACAAGTACCCCAGTAATGGGGGTGGAACCGCCGCTCCCTCCCACCACAATTGCCCCACTGAATGCTGAAAGACTGAAGAAGACCCAGAGGTCTCCACCCACTTCAGTCATTTGACACTGACTAAGGCTTCTCACTATATTGCTCTGAATACTGATGACCTCAAGGAGAGCAGAACAACAAAGGGAAAAGGACAGTGCATTGGGGGTGAGGGCTTGGTTCTACTCTCCAATTTGCCATATGAGGGCTATATATTATGGGGTGGGACTCTTCACTATCCTGGGCCCCATGCTTTCCCAACTGTAAAATAAAGTGGTAGACTAGATGATCTCCAAGGTCCCTCCCAGCCCTGACATCCCCTGTTCTGAGGCCCCTTCAGCTCTGACATCCCCTGTTCTGAGGCCCCTTCAGCTCTGACATCCCCTGTTCTAAGCCCACTCCCAGCCCTGACATCCCGTCTAAGGCCCCTTCAGCTCTGACTTTCCCTGTTTTAAGATCCCTCCAGCTCTGACATCTCCTGTTCTAAGACCCCTCCCAGCCCTGACATCCCCTGTTCTAAGGCCCCTCCCAGCTCTGACATTCTCGTTATCTATGATTCCATTTAATATAACCCAAAATGAGATATCTTAAAGGAGACCCCAAAAAATCCACATATAGACAAAATCATTTAAACATGATGATTTTGCCAGAATATGAGAACTCCCAGTCTAGGAACTTTCTCCACCACTGCAGATCTTAACCAGTGATGTGGCAGATGTAGAGAACTTCAACTCCAAGGTCAGCACCCTATCGACTCACTATTCATCCATAAGCCTCCAAAAAAAGAAGAAGAAGAAGGGGGAGGATAAAAAGAATAGAGGTGAAAGGGAGAGAGAGGGGGAGGGAGAGAAATAAGGAAGAAGAAAGAAAAAGAAAAAGAGGGGGAGTGGAAGAAAGGGGAATAAAAAGGGGGAGAGGAAGAAAGAGAGGGAGAAAGATGGGAAGGGGAAGGGGGAGGAGAAAGCTAAGATTCAAGTCATATCCCAGGACAGAATGAGAAGCTGCCTTGAAGACGTGAGAGAGGGGATGGCCACAGCCTGGTCGGCAGAACTCACCACCCTCAGCATCGATGTCCACCAGCTTGTCCAAGAATTCTTTTACCCGGGCGATGCTCTGTAGAAGGAAGGGATGCAGGGGGACCATCCATTGCTCCTTTCCCCGGCCCAGCTGCTGGCCCAGATTGCCAATGCTCTGTACAGCCTGATGGGAGGGGAACAATGGAGCAGGACTCCAGTCATCAAGAAGGCAGTTTCTCCTTGGCCCGTTCCCCATTGCTGTCCCCAGAAGAGGGGCCGGCTCAAGGCTAAAATTCTGGCAAGGGAAGGGGGGACAAGATGGTGGGGGCCAGGGCAAGATTGGGGGGGCCATACTTCTCATCTCTGGTGACCCAAAAGAAAGTCCAGTGTCTCAACTTCCAGTCCAATTTTAATGTAACTAAGTAAAAAAGGAGCCAAGGAGGCTCTGGCGTCCCTCTGGATAAGATCCTGCCTGAGGCAGGCCAGTCAGACTCAGACAATTTCATCTGTAATCCCTTCTCCTTTCTCTGGCTCCCTCAGCCCTGAGAACCCTGCTCCAGACGTATCCATCCCATCTCCTTCCAAAACTTCCCTGAGCTTCCGATGTTAAGAATGGTCTAATCAACTGAATCATACTGAGACTGAGTGAATGACTAATGGGCACAAGATCCGTGCTGTCTCCCAGAGGCATCTGGCACATTTGGGGGGAGATCTCTCCAACTTCTCACATCATCCATCCCTTACGGAGTGAGCCCCACCATCACCAGCCCCACAGACACCTTGGCAAGTAGCAGCAGGGAGCGGCTGGTCTGGGGATCGGCGTGATGGTCCCGGAGATCGAAGAGCTTGGGGGTGAGGATGGCGGGAGCAAAAAATCGAAGGAAGAGGAAGCCGCTGATGGCCACATACTTCACATCCTGGACACGAAGACAACAGCCCCATGTTAGGAGGGCAAGGGTAGATGTCTGCAGTCACAGCTAGGGAGCTCGGAGCTTTTCCCTATTGTTCTCCTCAACACCTCTCCTTCTTTTGCAAGACAGGGAAACTGAGGCAGCATAGTACAATGGGAAAGAATAGTAGATTTGCAGAGGGAAGACCTGGCTTCCACTTGAAACTTCCTATCACTTGCATGACTTTGGAAAAAATCACTTTAGGAGAACTCCTAGTCTAGGAACTCCCTCTGCCATTGTAGATCTTACCCAAAGACTAGGTAGATAAGTCCCAGGGAATGGTCTCAGGTTTCAGAGAAACCCGGGGAGATTTGTACAATGTGATACATGGCAAAATAAGTAGAACCAAAGAATAATTTATACAGTGGCCACAATGGGGCCAAAAAATATCCCCCCAAAATTACTGAAAGGTTTCAGAACTTTAATCCATGGAAGGATAATTAATTGTAATTTCCAAAGGATTGACAGTGACACCGAAAAGCAGAAGCAGTAGGTATGAAATAAGACATATCTTTTCAGACAAGGCTAATAAATTGATTCAACTGAACTTCTCTTTATAATAAGGAAGGGTTCCTTTAGGGGTGGGTGGGTCACAGGAAGTCCCAAGGATTTAGTGGAAAGGGAAAAAAAGAGCATGGATAAAATGCAATGCCCTTAAAGACAGACTCTTCATTTTTATCATTATCTGCCTTGCACCTAGCACAAAGCCTGGTGGGTACTTAATAAATCTTTGCTTGCTTGCTTGAGCAATAAATTATTTCCCCCAAAAAGTGAGCTACCTTTTCTGGTCCTCAGTTTCCTCATTTGTAAAAATTAGGGAGTCAGACAAGATCTTTCTAAAGTCCTCCATCCTGTGATCCTACAATTTCACAATCGATCCCCCTGAAGATGGCATGAAATCCAGGGTGCTCGCCAAAGATCCAGTGCTCTCTAGAGCTGTCTGTCCCCAGCCATGACGGCTCTGGGGAGAAGTCCCAATGGAGCCCCCCCCCAACCATGAACATCCCATCCGGGATGCAGCTGGCATCTCGAGTCAGATTTATCAGCAGCCCGAAATGCCAGCTTCCCACTTCCCTGCCCACCCTGCCACACCCCTAAGCCTGGTTATATTTAGCCTTTGAGAAGAGTACTCAGGCTTTATTTGTTTGTGTGTCTGTATGCACTGGTGGGTACATAGGAGGTGGCATTTGGGGTTTTTTTAAGGGATAGTATTTAAGTTGGAGACTGGAACAGAACCTGGGATGGGGAGTGGGGGGAGAGTAAAGGTAAAAGCCACGGAGAAAAGTTCAGGATCAACTTCCTAACAATTGGAGCCGTCCCAAAGGGGCAGAGAATTGACTCTACAAGCAGAGGTTGGGCAATGCCTTGCTGAGGATGCCATGGGGGCGATTTCTGTTCGAGGCTGGGGTAGCTTCATTGGGCTCTGGGGTCCTGAAGTTTTAATGTTCTGGAGTCCTATGTTGGGCAAGAATTACATCCCTATCTCCCTGCTTGAGCCAGCACCCTGGGAGACATCTTGTTCTCCCATAGCCACATCTGGAAAATGGTCCTTCCAGCATGATTTAGGGTGTTTATGTTTCAGCTTGGTGTCCTGGCTCCCTGGGAACCTCCCTCAGGGAGACACTGGGAGGGGGGATGCCAGGAGAGAGAGACCCTCCCAGCCTGCTTCCCCCAGGCATCTTTGGGCTGTTCTTAGTGAGATCCCTGCTCCCCACAGCTTCCTCAATGCCTCCCACTCACCTCCATTGTTCGAGGCTAATTTTAGCCTCTCCCAGTGTCTCATTGACTCGATCCCCTGGGGAGGGATGGGGGAAGGGAGGGCCACGTCAGAATTGGACTGCTTGGTAAGAGGTTCATACCACCCTGTTCTACTGGGTTCAAATAGCACTTCTGAAACAATCAGGGCGACCTCAGGGGAAACAGTTAATTAACCTCCCTGGGTCTCAACTGCCTTATCTGTAAATAGGGAAAATCACGGCTTCTACCTCACAGTCATGAGGATCAAATGAAATAACTAATGTAAAAGCACTTTGTATCCTAGAAATACTGGCTATTGGTATTATTGGTATTTTAAGGCTTGCAAAGCTCCTACCTATTTCATTTGAGCCTCATTATCCCCATTTTACAGATGAAGAAACTGAGGCAGGGAGTAGTTAAGTAACTTGGGTAGCACTACACAGCTAGCAAGTGTCTGAGGCAGCATTTGAACTCAGATCTTCAGACTCAGTCCATTACTCTATCTGTCTAACCATCTAGCTGTCTAACTTAACTTTATGAGTCCAGGTAGTCACACATTTCATTCATTTTGGAGCAAGGGACCCCAGTTAATGAGCTGGGGTTTGAGGAAATACTGTTCTATGTTCTAAGGTTCTCCCTATGGAGAGACAGAAGAACATCAGTCCCTATGCAGGGGACCACAGGCTCGGGCAGCTCCACTGGGGAATATAAGAAAATCAATCAGTGAGTGGTTCTTCAGTATCTCTTATATATAAATCCATTAGGTTGGAACTGTAAGACCCAAGGGATGTAAATAATGTAGCCCTGTTAGCTCCCAGCATGACCCGGTCCAAGAGACCAAGGAGTCCCAATTACAGAGAGAAGAGAGTCCAGGGTTCCCTAATGGAGGGAGTAGGGAGGATTTCTTCATGTCTCATCTCCTCTATCTTTATCTACCAAGAGAGAGCATGTGGTGTGGGGCAAAGAGCAGAGGCTGAGAGACAAGGCAGCCAGGTTCTGGGCCTGGTTCTGGCACAACTCCTTGGACCCCCAGTTTTCTCCTCTTTAAAACAAGGGGCTTAAACGGAGTCTCTGAGCCCCCTCCTACCTCTGACATTCCATGTTCTAAGCTCCCTCCCAGCCCTGACATCCCTTGTTCTAAGCTCCCTCCCAGTCCTGACTTCCCCTGTTCTAAGGGCCCTCCCAGCCCTGACATCCCTTGTTCTAAGGCCCTCCCAGCCTGACATTGTCTATTCTAAGGTTCCTCTCAGCTCTGATATTCTATGTTTTCTGAGCCTCTATTTCCCCAATTATAGAGCGCAGATAACAGCACCTGACCAAGGTACCTCACTAGCTTGTGTATGAATCAGTTGTGAAAAGAATTTCAAAAGGCATTGAATTACGTGAAGTGGCCTGATTCTGTCTGCTCCCCTTGCCCCCGCACTGGGGGCTCCCAAGCCCATTCCCTCTCCCCTTCTATCTCCCACCCCACTCCCCGCCTCTTCCCACCTCGTGCTCGGTCTCCGGGAATCGCTCCTCCACTCTCTGGTGCAGCTGTCTGAAAGCCACCCTCATGGCCGGAGGACACTTGTCCACGGAGGCTGTGATGGCCTCCAGGATCTCTCCCAGGTATCCCGTCAGCAACCCCAGGCTGTTTTCCCTCACGTGCTCCTCAGACAGGGTGCCCTTGAAGGAGATTCTCCTAGAGGGACAGAACCCGAGCCAGGCCGATGGAGTGAGCTGTCCCCGCAGCCTCCCTCAGGCCCCCCTGGGCTTTCTGAGGATCTCCTGCTCTGGACAATGAAGCTTAACTGAATTCAACCCATTCCACAAGGTCTCACAGTTGGCATCCAGGGGAGTAGAAGGTTGATTAGAAGAGGGAGTGTCACATAAAGAGCACAGGGTTTAGAAGAGCTGGATTCAAATATCGCCTCCTTTATGTCTGTGTGATACAGGCGAGTAACTTCCCCTTTTCTGGGCCTCAGTTTCCCCATCAGTCCCCATGAGAGGACTGAACCTCTGGTTCTGACATTGTATTCTAAACTCCCTCCCAGATCTGGAATTCCCCATTCTAAGGCTTTTCCAGGTGTATTCCAAGGTCCCTTCCAGCTCTGACAATCCACGTTCTAGGATCCTTTCCAAACCTGACATTTTAGATTTCTAAGTGCTTCTCCAGCTCTGTGTTCTGTGAGACTATGGTAATATAATATAGCCCTGCCCTCAAGGAGCTTATAGTCTAGAAGGGGAGACTACCATTAATTTATTGGTATGATCTCTGGCAAATCACGTTCCCCCTCTCTGAGCTTCTCCAGCCATCAGCTGAGCCAACTGGACTAGACTCTCTCTCCTGGCTCTCACATCCTCTGCTCCCAGGCTCCTTCCAGCTCCACCATTTTAGCTTCTAATCTGAGGGCCCTTCCTTCCAGAACTGGCAGGCTGGGATTGTGTGGAATAACATGGAGCTTAGATGAAGAAGAACTCCTAAGGTCTGAGTCCCATAAACGGGACTTAGTTTAACAAATTGTCGGCATGAGTTTCCCAGACCCTGGAAGGAGATGTCCTAGACCCCTGGGTGCCTCGGAGCCAATGGGAGGAAAGACCCCACCCTCCTCAGCTTCCCCTGAGATCAGTTGCTTAGCAACCAGCTCCGATGCCTCTGGGGAAATTCAAAAGAGAATGGATGAAACGGGGGTCTTGACCTTGGTGAGATGGGAGGAAATAGGGCCTCCTTTCTAGAAGCTTGAAATGTGGATTCTGGGGAGACCTCGATGGATGGAGAATGCCCTCTGTCTGAGAATTCTCAGTCTTACTGGCTAATCCTTAACTGCACCCTCTCTGTGAACCCTTGCCTTATATATCAGCTGCCCACTCCTGTATTCTGGCCCAGGGTATCTATTTATAGGTCCTGCCACAGCTTACAAGACTCTCTATTTTCACAACTTTCATTAGCACCCCCTCAAAATGAAATTTTTCTCCCTCCTTCCCTCCCCCCTGTGCTCTCTCCTCTTCTCAATCTCTCTCTCTGTCTCTCTCTCTCTGTGTTTCTCTCTCTGTGTGTCTCTCTCTGTCTCTCTGTGTCTCTCTCTGTGTGTCTCTCTCTCCTCTCTGTCTCTTTTCTCTCTCTCTTCTCTCTCTCTGTCTCTCTCTGTGTCTCTGTGTCTCTTTCTCTGTCTCTGTCTCTGTCTCTGTCTCTCTCTCTCTCTCTCACACACACACACACACACACACACACACACACACACACACACACACCCGTGAGCTGCTTTAAGGGAACATCACCTGGGCGGTATGGTTTAAAGAAAGGAGCACTCAGAACATCTCAATTCAAATCCCACAGCTGACATTTACCTGGGTGATGACCTGTGTAATTTACCTGTGTAAATGTCATGTCTGATATTTACCTGCAGGGAAATCATTTAATCTGCCTCAGTGACCACTGAGATCCTTTCCACCTCCAGACTGATGATCCCTTCCTCCCTTCCTACCACTCCTTCCTATCTTTACTACACCTCCCTTCCGGGTCCCTTGTCTCCCTTCCCACTGCCTCTATCCCAGCTCAGCCCTTCCTCACCTTCTCTAGACGACTACAACAATCCCCCCGTTGGTATCCCATCTCGTCTCCCCCAGCCCCAGTCCATCCTCCACTCATTTATCAAGTAACTACTCCTAAAGTCTAAGTCTAACCATCCCCGGTGGTTTCTAATTATCTCTAGGATTAAACATCAAATTTCAAACTCTCCAGAACCTAGCTTCTTCCTACTTTTCACTCTCATTTAATCCTCTCTACTCCCAGTCTTTAATCCAATGAAGCATTGTTCTTCGAGCGCAGTACTCCATTTACCATTCCCATGCTCTTGCACTATCTGTCCCCAATGCCCACTGAACTCTCCTCTCCTCTGCCTTTTAGTTCCTTTGGCTTTCTTCAAGACCCAGCTCATTCTACCTCCAGTGAGAGTCCCTTCCTGTTCCCTAGTGCATCTCCAGGACTGGTTCGTTCCCTCTGAGACTACCTTCTTTTTGTACATATACGTGGTTATATGTTGTCTCCCCCACTAAAATGAGAGCTCTTGGAGAGCTGGGACCCTGGTTTTGCCTTTCTTTCTATCCTCAAGTTCTTAGCACAGTGCATGGCATAGGCTTAATAATGTTTGTAGATGATTGATTTGACTTCCCATGATCCCCCTTTCTCCCAGCTTTTGCTCCATTCACTCCAGCTATTCAAAGGCAATTCTCTACTTTAGAGAATCTCCCAAGCTCTCCACTCTCATCACTCTGCTCTGAGGTCTCCCAAGTAGTTCTCCCTGAGAGCCCCCTCCCCTGTTGTCTCAAACTTCCTGGTGCCCTTTCACCTGCTCCTCTGGTAGCCCATAAATATCCCAGGAATCTGTGCTCTGGCTCTTTCCCTTTCCCTTCTTGGTCTGCCTTCCCTCATCAGGAAATTCTTTTAAAATACATGAAGCATAATGGTTAGGATTCTAGGCTTTGGCGGCTAGAAAGGATTCCTCAGGTATGGAGGATCATAGATCACACAAGGACTATTGATTTCAGAACCAGAGTGAGCCCAACCTTTTCATTTTACAGATTAAGCAACTGAAGCAAACAAAAGTTAAGCGAGTTACTAAGTGTTTAAGAGGAATTTTAATCTAGCCCTCCCCAAGCAGTCTTTATATGAGCTGTGTGACCCTTAGCAAGTCATTTAACATTTCTGGAACCTGTAAAAATGAGTGGGAAGGGGGAACTTTATGGCCTTTAAATAGAGTCCTTCTAGCTCTGAATTGGACCAAAGTCAGATAAATGATAAACAAACCAGGCCAGGACCATTTGAACCACTGACAATGGAAATTCAGGGTCTGGAATGGGCTACCCTACAAAAACATGTTCCCAGAATTGGAGGGGTGGAGATAACATCCAGGATCCAACCTAGGCTAAAATGGAGGAACTAGGCTGAGAAGTCTAAATATAAGCCTATGAGTTCTGGGATGAAAGGGGAACATACCTACTTAATCATCAATCTCTTTTTCTTTCTGTTCCTTTTCTTCTTCTCCTCCTCCTCCTCCTCCTCTTCCTTCTCCTTTTCTTCCTCCTCCTCCTCTTCCTCTTTTTCTTCCTCCCCCTTCCCCACCTCCTTATTCTGTTTCCATGAGTTTCTCTGCCTCCAAAAGGTCTAAGCCAATACCCCTACTCACCTGGTCCGGGTCAGCTCTATCTTACTTGGATCCAGCTCAATGTATTTCTTCTCCTCAAAGATGCGATTGACACAAGGCTTGAGGACCTCGTGGAGATAAGGTGTGCCCACCAACTGCAGAAAAGAACAGGCAGGAAGGAGATGGGGAAAAAAGAGGGTACAACCCAGAGAGAAAGGTGAGCCAGATCTTGGAATAGGACTCAGGAAAAGAGTTTGAGAGCTGGGAGGGATCTGAGAAGTTCTTTGTTATTCATTTTTTTTTTACTTTACAATTGAGGAAACTGAGGCACAAGCAAATTATCCAAGAACACACAAGTGGGAAGCACCAGATATGGGATTTGAACCCAAGTTCTCTGACTTTATGATAGACCAGCTTAGGGAACCGATATGAGAGCTAGGACACCAGGCTGCCCTACTGACTGAAACTAGACTTCTATCTCCCCTCCCCTATTCAACTCGGCAAAATTCTATCCTAACTCAGGTAAGATCTAAGTCTGACATCTTAGGGCTAGAATCTAGAGCAGGGACAGTCCCAGAGGTTTCATACCTTTTGATAGCACTCACCTTCATGAACTGCTCCATGGACTTGGAGGCCAGAGAGTTGGAGCGAAACAGGGTATTGGGATCCGCTGGAAGAGAAGGGACATGGCCCCTGGAGCAGGGGACAGCTTTATGCTCCGGGCACCTTCCTGTGTCTCAGGATACTGTCTGGGGCATCCCCAGTATGGTGCCCTAGGCGGTCAATGGGATGGTTTCTGAAGAGAAGAAGCTACACAGAGCCAGGTAACTTCTCTCCTCCATAAGGCTTTTTGGGAACAGACCGACAGGAAGGGAGACAGTCTAACAGAGTGGGAAAAGCACTGGATTTGGAGTCAGAGGACAAGTCCTCAATGCCCAACTTTACCACTTAAATCTGGTGACTGTGGCCAAGGCCTTTCACTTTTCTGTGCCTCACTTGCCTTAGCTGTAAAATGAAAAGGACGGACAAGCTAACATTAAAGGTCCCTTCAGTTTTAAGAGATATCTTCCCGCGTCAAGTCTTTCCCTTTTTCGCTCTAATGTGATGTTCCTAAAGCACAGATCTAACCATGCCGTCAACAGATAGTAACAAATACGTCCAAACACTTGGTCTTTTCCAACTTTCCTTTCCAACTTTATTACACATTACTTCTTCTGTGCCAACTTTTTCTGTCCTTCATGTATCATATTCCATCTTCCATTTCTATTATCTTTATCTTTATACACTGTATTTATTTTAGAGGTATCTCCAAATGAACATGTTATCTCTCTCAATGAACTAGAAGCTCTTTGAGGGCAGGATCGGTTTCACTTCTCCTGTACATATCCCCAAATGAACTATAAGCTCTGTTAGGGAAGGACCTGCTTTACTTCTCCCTTTATATGGCCCCCTACTCCCTGTCCCAGTACCTAGAATATAATTAGACACTCAGTAAATGTCTGATAATTGATTGAGTTGAATCATACAAAGGATAAGCCTTGCAGTCAGGAAGATATGGCTTCAAGTCCTGGCTGTGATGCATCCTGGCTATATGCCACCCTTTCTTAGTGCCTTTAGTTTACTCTCCATACTATAAATTATTCAAATACACAAAGGATTCCTATGAGATCGAAGATCCAACCCCTTTTTACTCCACCCCCCTCCCTTCCAGTTGTAAATTCTATGATAAGTGAAATGGTCATTGGATGCTGAGTAACTTGGACACAATGAAAAGTTTGCTTGATCCCAATGGATCCTCCCATAGACAGATCCAGTGGCAGCAACAGTGCCCTAAAGATGCTGATAATGGTTCACTTTTGCAGTGCTTCAAGGTATATATAATTTCATTTGAGCCTCACAACAACCCTGGAAGGTAAATGCTATTATCCCTAGTATACAGATAAGGAAATTGAGGCAGAAAGAGATGAAGTGACTTGTCTAGGGTAACTCAGCTAGTAAATGTCTATGGTCACATTTGAATTCAAGCTGTCCTGATTCCCCACGTCCTGAGCTTCTTATCTTCAACACTCAAGTCAATGGCCTTTTCTTGGATCTCTTCTCACTCGATGTATAAATTTGTTTTTGACACTATTAGTCACCTTTCTTCCTATAGCTCTTTCCCTTTCCTGGATTTCATGACATTGCTCTCTCCTGCTTTCCTTCCTATCTGCCTTATTGCTCCTCCTCAGTTTCTTTTGTCAGATCATTATCTAACTAGAGGCAACTAGGTAACGTGATGGGATTGGAATCAGGAAGACCTAAATCCAAATTCAGTCTCAGAAAGGGGACCATGGGCAAGTCATTTCACATCCGTCTGCCTTAGTTTCTCTAATGGTAAAATGGCAATAATAATAGTATCTACTTTCTAGCATTGTCGTAAGAATCCAATGAGATAATATTTATAAAATACTTAGCCCAGTACTTGGCCCAAAGTGAGTGTTTAATAAATGCTGGTTCTGATGGCTGAATGGGGAAAAAATGTGTTCTCCAATAAGGATTTATTATCTAAGATACATGTATATATAATGTATACATACATATATATATATATATACACACACACACACACGTATGTGTGTGATGCACATAGACACATATATGTATATGTATTTATGTATGTAAGTACATGTGCAAATGTGCACCTTACACTCTGCAAACTGGCCAAAATGGCAATAGTCAATATTGGAGGAGTTATGGAAGGACAGACACAGTAATACATTGTTGTGAAGCCATGAAAGGTACAATCATCTTAGAAAGCAATTTGGAGTTAAGCAAATAAGTGACTAAATGCCCATACCCTTTGCATCAGAGACTCCATTATTGGGTTTGTACCCCAAGGAAGCCGTCAATAAGAGGAAAGTCAGTATATACTCCAAAATAATTACAGTAGTACTTTTTGTGGGGGGAAAAAAGGACTCGAAACAAAATAGATGTTCATTAATTGGGAAATGGCGAAACAAATTGTGATGCGTGAATGTAATGGAATATGACTGTGCTGAAAGAAATGATGTTTGTGGTGAATACAGAGAAACACAGAAAGATTTATATGAATGGATACAGTGAAGTAAATCAGCAGAACCAGGAATATGATATATACTATGATTATAACAATAAAAATAGGAAGAACGATGACACACCAACAAATCAAAAGTAAATGTTGCAAAATTATAAAGATCCAAGTGGAACTAGAATGAACAAACATGAAAAGACAGCCTCAGCCTATCCATTAATGAAGGTGGAATGTCCACAGGTATTATCTACTTCAAATGTTTTTGGACTTTTCCAATGTTTCAATCAATTGTGTTGATTTTTTTCCATAAAAATACTATTCAATATATGGGACTGGCTGTCCAGGAGGTAGAGGGGAGTAGATATTAGGATAATTATGAAGATGTGAGGAACAAAAGATATCAATAAAAACATTTAAAATAGAATGTTTTTTCTTTCTTTTTTTATGAATATTCCTCAATGCTCTGTCTTATTTCTTCTCATCTCTATATACTTCCTCTTTTGATATTGTCATTAGCTCCCTCAGATTCAGTTAGTATCTTTATACAGACAAATCCCAAATGTATATATATCCCAAAAATCTTAGTGTATTTTTAATCTATTAAATTTATCTTGTGGCTTGTCACATAGCAGGTGCTTAATAAATACTTATTGCTTATTTATTGATTATTAAGGTTTAAAACTGCACTGAGACTTTGGGATACTCTGTATATGCAGTCAGAATCTCTCTGTTGAACAAAGCTCCAACTGTGTGCTGGACAGCTCCACGCAACTGTCCCACTTCCATCTCAAACTCCACATGCACCAAACAGAATTTATCATCTCACAATCCTATCCCCCAAGCCGTTTTTCAAACTTTTATATTTTTGTTAAGAAAAATCCCATCTTCTCTCGAGATACCAGGTTTGCAACCTTAGCGTCACCCACGATCCTTCGCTTCATTTTTTGAACCCTTATATGTAAGCATTTGCCAAGGTTTGATTCTACTTCCACATTTCTCAAATCTGCCTCCTTCTTGATCCTCATGAGGATACTGCCTAGTTGAGATCTTTGTAACTTCTTTCCTGGGCTACCGTAAAGGCTCCTAATATATTTCTCTTTTTGGGTATTTTGCCTTTCCAATCCTTCCTTCTCACAACTCCCAAATTAATATCTCTAAAACAAGACAAGGGCATTTAGGTGATGCAGTGGATAGAGCACTAGCCCTGAAGTCAGGAGGATCTGAGTTCAAATCTGGTCTCAGACATTTAACATGTCCTAGCTCTGTGACCTTGGGCAAGTCACTTAACCCCAATTGCTTCAGAGAAAGAAAGAAAGAAAGAAAGAAAGAAAGAAAGAAAGAAAGAAAGAAAGAAAGAAAGAAAGAAAGAAAGAAAGAAAAAAGAAAGAAAGAAAGAAAGAAAGAAAGAAGGAAGGAAGGAAGAAGGAAGGAAGGAAGGAAGAAGGAAGGAAGGAAGGAAGGAAGGAAGGAAGGAAGGAAGGAAGGAAGGAAGGAAGAAAGGAAGGAAGAAAGGAAGGAAAAGAAAAGAAAAAACACACAAGTAAGACCATGTCCCTTCTTTGCTCAAGAGCCTTCAGTGGCTTCCTATTACCTTTAAGATAAAATATAAATGCTTCAACTTGGAACTTAATGTGGTTCCCCTGTACATCTCCCACCCTATTTAATCTTATTCCTTCTTCACATATTCTTATGTCCCAGCCACAGCAGCCCATCAGTCTTCTTTGGCCTCTACATTCCACCTCTTGACTCCATGCCTTTATACTGGCTATTTTTCATGCCTGAAATACCCTCCCTCATTTCCAAATGATGATACAGATGAATTGGTAGATGAATGGATGAACAGATAGAGGAAGATAGAAAGTAGATATATAGATGGATCGATGGATGAATAAATGAGTGAATGAATGGATTGATAGATAGATAAAGAGATAAGATGGATGGATGAATAAATGGACAGATAAAGATAGATAGATAGATAGATATTATTTGGTAGATTCCTAACAAAATCCCAGAAGGACTAAGTTAGAATGGATCCTTATGGCTCATCCAGTCCAACCTTTTCATCTCACCCATGAGGTTATTGTGGCCCAGGAAATGTACTTACTGAAGGCCCACACAGTAAGTACTCAGCAAAGTACACTTTGTACTTTGAACAGCAAACTCAGGTCCTCTGACTCTAAGCCCATTATACCCCATTATACCAGGGTTACCTCTAAGGGATATCCCTGCCAAAGTTGAGTAGGCAGATAATCACTCCCTTGGAGGCTTTTAGGAAGGAGGGGCTGTCACCTAAGAGTTAGCTTTTTGATGCAGATCAGCTCTTTCTGGGAAGCAAAGAGAAGTCCCACGTGTGGGAAATAGGCTGGAGGGGTCACTCACTGGTCCGGGATACTTCCTGAAGATTGAGGTAGTCCAGGAGGGGCACGGCCAGACCTCGACCCAGGAATATTTTCACCAGTTGGGTTGCGATATCCTGCCGACTCTCCCCAGAGCTCACTTCATCCAGCATGGCCAAAGGGGTCACGGTGTCATCCTAGGACACATCACACGGGAAGGAAAGGATAATCCCAGAAGTTCTCCTTGAATTCCCAGCCTCCACAAGCCCAATCACACATGCTCTGTGGGATGGGAATGTGATCTCCCCAGAGAGTCAAAGTGGGTAAGAACTGAAGGTGGGAAGAGGGATGAGACGGAAAAGGAAATAGGTAAGAGATCCTCACCATCCTCATTGGCATTGATACAGTGTGGTTTAAATGCAACATCTGCTTGCTATCTCAACAAACTTGTGAGATGAGTATTTTATAAAGTACTGGGATTTCCCTGGTTTGGGGAACTCCCAGTGAGGAAATTCCCTCTACCATTTCTGGTCTAAGAGTTTCATGGAGCAGTGACAAGTCAGATGACTTGTCCAGAGTCACAATGAATATGTATCATTTGTAGATGAGCTCTCTGTCCACTCTGTTAAGACAGTCACTACAGGTCTTATAGTTTCCATTTCTCTAAAAGGGAAATTGAGGCTCTAAGAGCATAAATAACTCTCCCAGGTAATAGAGATTCAAACTCAGGTTTTCCATCCTCCAAGAGCAGATCTCTATCCATTATCCTATTCAGCCTAGGCAGTCCTCCAGCTGACTGGAGGGAAACCAATCCCTGACCCTGAGAGAGGAACCTACCTGGGCCGGGGACAGAACAGACTCCACCAACAACTCAATAAGGGGTTGGTAATACACAGAAGGCAAGATGCGCTCCTCAGCCAGGCGCACCTTGAGCCGCAGGGCCCCCAGTTTCCCCCTGCAAAGAAGGACCAGTACATGTAAGCTGGTAGGGCACACAGCAAGTCTTCACACTGGGATAATGTCTGAAGTGGGAGAGGACTACATAGATATATCTCAGTTACAGCTTTTCTGACAAAGGATGAGGAGCTAGCCAATGGAAAGGCCATCCTCATTACCCACCAACTAAAATCTCTCCTTCAAGTACCACAGAATTTTAAAATCATAGTTAGGATTGGATGAATCCTCAGAGACCACCCCATCCAATCTTCTCATTTTACAGAGGAAAAAACTGAGTCACATACAAGGGAAGGGACTTCCCAGGGCCACACAACTTGGGTTTTTCCTACTGCTCACATACATAGATATACAAAGATACAACAGATATGCCTGTGCCCATTCTCCTGGCTGGCACAATCTCAACAAGCTCAAACCCGAGTCTTCTGCCCATCTAGAATTCAGTTACCACCACCACAGTTCTTGCCCAATGGATAAGGCATCAGCTATTGAACTTTTTGGCAAGACCCAAGACATAGGTTTGAGTTCCATGCTAATGAAGAGACCTAAATTCCTTGCCTGCTTCTTGGGATGAAAGGGAAGAGTAGAAAAGGGGTCTAAAGACCTCAACCAAGGCTCTATAGGAAGCTTGGATAGTTCTTAACATACTTGGGGGAGGGGGATATCGGGAATTCCGAGGCCCTCTTCTATAAAGGTTCCAGAACATTGTATCTTTAGCCATCCCATCCCATCCAGGACAAGGGCCCTTTTTTCTCAAGCCTTCATTTACCCAGCATCCTCTTCGGCACTGGCAAAGGGTAGCAGACGGAACCAGCCACTGGGGGGACACTGGAGCAGGACATCAGGAGGAAACTCCACCTGTGATTAAATAGCAAGTCTTCTATTTACCATTTAAAGTAGGGTGAAACTGGGGGGGGGGGGGGAGTTTAGAACACAGGATGTCATGTCGCAATAAAAAAAAGCATAGGATCTGCAGTCAGAGGATCTGGGTTCAAATCCTACCTCTAATCCTTATTACCTACATTACCCGGAGCAAATTACCCTGTATCTGCCTGGCTGGCTCTATTTCTTCATCTGTAAAATGGGGGAGGAGGAGAGCAGAATGTAATTTGCATATAAACAAAATATTTGTAGCTGTCTTTTTTATGTAGTGGCAATGACCTAGAAACAAAAGAAGTGCCCCATTAGTTGGGGACCGACTGGACAAATTATAATAATAAAAATAACAATTTATGATATAGAACTAATATTAAATTATTAAATGTAATTGATGATAAGTATAAATGATATAATATCATATATAAATAAAAATGATAAATATCATAATAATATTCTGATAATATATAGCACTTCAAGATTTGCAAAGCACTGTAACTAAGTTATCTCCCATTGTGCTATAAGAAATAAGAAGACTTGATGGCTGCTCCAAATTGGTGGTTCTATGACCCGTGACTTCAAGTCATCTGCCTATAGCTTTAAAGGAATGGCTAAGATTGAAAGAGATAAGTGACTTCCCTATGAATGAACATCCTCTATTAAATAACGGCAGAGTGGAATTTAGCATTAAATCGACTATCCTATGCCGTCTTCTTCTAGAATCTCCGAATCAAGGTCTATAAGACTTGCCATTCAAATCCTTTCTGCTCTCCTCCCCATCCCCGCTTCTGTCTACTTCTCATCCCCAATGCAGTTACACTCTCCCTCCAGGCTTCCCAGTCCCACTCTCCCCAACCTCTGCTTATAACTGCTCCTGTCCCACGGTTCCATCGCTTGGGGTTGGGGTGGGGTGTACGTACAACTGAGTTCTTGATTCTGGTGGTTGACTCACCATTCCCAGGAAATCATTCTTGCCCACCATGTCCCAGTCCCACACCTCCACTCGGAGTGGGCCCTCCTCGCCGTGAAGCTCTAGCACCTCATCCCAATGGGGGAATCGTGTCTTCTTGATGGTCTGCGAGAAGAGCATCAAGGCCGGCTGAGAGAAAGGGGAGCCTGTCCTACCTACCCGAGAGCTGCTTCCCTGGATTTCCTTCCCTTCTCTCCAATAATACATGACCTAGATCATAACATTCGCCCTGTTCTGATCCCAAGATAGTTCCAGGCACTCCTCCCCACACAGAGGCAGCCCATAGGAAGCACATAGGTGCTTTTGTTTACCAACAGGGTTGGATCACCCGGAATAATCATCATAAGACAATTTTATTATCACTCCCATTAGAGAGAAACTAAGGCTAACAAAAGGGAAGAGAAGAAGGGAATAAGCAGGTGATAATGAGAAGTAGCATCTCAGCTTCTTTCCCAGATAGGTATTTTTTTTTCTGCAAAAGTACTCCCTAGTACCTTGAACTCAGATCCACCCCCCCAGGATGGGCCCAGAGCACCAGGCCCATAAGATTGTCCAACTTTACTATTCCCAATTCAGATCCCCCATCCTCCATAGCCCCAGACTCATAGTTTAGGTATCATTTCTCCCCAGCTCATTCCCCAAACCAAGGTATTCCCTGTCACTCTCCCAAGATTCCAATGGGACCCATCTCACCACCGTCTCGAGGCTCTGGCTGCCCCAGAATATGCGGGCAAAGGGGTCCGAAGTGCCGGAGAGGTCTCTGGGAGCCAAGTCTCTGAAGACCGAAAAGGAAGGGGATAACACCATATGTCTATAGTGCTCGAAGGTTTGCAAAGCACATTTGTCATGCCCAACATATAAGATAAATGGTTTAAGGATTATTATCCCTATTTTCTGATGAGTAAACTGAGGCACGAAAGCAAAATCCATAGTCATACATTTGTTAAATGGCTGTGCTGGAATTCAAATACAGGTTCCATAAATTCAAATGCGGTGTTCTTTCTACAACACCACACATGCTCCTGATTCTAGGATTCTAAGAGGTGACGGTTAGCATCGAGAATATGGCATTAAGAGGATTATATATAGTCAGAAGACCCTGTTTCAAGTCCCACTTCCTCTCTCTGCTCCTTACCTGTGTGGTCTTGGCTAAGTCACTTTATATTGCTTACCTATAAAATGTGGGAGTTTAGATGATCCCTAAAGCTTATTCCAGCTTTAAATCTATAATAATCCTATAGAGACCACAGAAGTTTATTATCTAACTCCTTTTTTCTTATAGTCAAGGCAAGTGACCCTCAAAGAAGTGTTAGCCCTGGAAACTCTGAGGTGCAGAAGGCATGTTGCTAAGGCAAAGAAGCAAAGGTCAAAGGGTATAACAAGGATGGCAAAGAGTTGGAGGGGTGCATTACTCTAAGCAAACAATGCTACCTTATCAGAACCAGCAGAAAAGCTAGTCTTTGCAGGAAGAACTCAACTGTAGGCAGCAGGTCCCATTGATTAACTCATGAAGCATAGACCAAAAATATACTGTGCCCAATGCAGTGTCGGGGAATCAGGGCCCCTTCCTTGGTGATGGTTCTTTGAGAAGCCTTGTGTACTTCTACCCCTCCATCCTCCCTCTTTGATGGATTCAAAGCTCCCTGTTACCATGGCAACATCCAAACAACTGGATCCCAGACAGATCCTCCAGTTCAGTCCCTTAGGATTCTACAAGCTTCTCTTCTTGAATGGCTTAAAGGGTTCATTTTTTTCATTTAGGGACACACCATTTCTCCTTCCCCCCAGAGGAGAGCAAAACAAAAAGCAAAGAGGGAAAAAGAGAAGAGAGAAATAAGACACTGGAGTCTGAGGAGCTATTTTCTAAAAGAAAGGATCATAAGGTTTGGAAGTTCGAAGGGAAATTTAAAACTATCTAATTGAAATCCCTCATCATAAAAATATGGAAATAGAGAAGAAACACAGAGAAAGGAAATAATCGGGCCCAAGTTACACAGGTGGTAAGTGTCTGAGTAAGATTCCAATCCAGACTTTATTTCATCTCTCTTAAGGCTAACTCTGTCACCTCCTCCCCTATTCAAAGCGCAATGGGTGTGGGGAGGTCACAGTCACTTGGAGACCCTGGGGTAGCTTCTTCCCACTCTGAGCCATCACCAGTAGCAGCCCAGCCCCTCCTCTCCCATCCCTATATCTCATCCATTGGCCCCCTCCTTGGTTTCCTAGGAGCTGAGTCTGGTTGCTAAGATACAATGGTCCTTTCTCTTAGTGCTAGGATCCCACACAGCCTCACTTTGGGGGTGGAGGGCAGCAAGGGCAGAGAACAAGGCTTGAAATCTCTTTTCCATTCCGCCCCCTAACTAGGAATGAGCAGATCAGAAGCACCATCTCTTCTGCCTAGATTTTATCATTCCCCTGTTCCAAGGCCCCTCCAACTCTGACATCCCTGTTCCTAGACCCCTCCCAGCTCTGACATCCCTTGTTCTAAGACCCCTTCCAGCCCTGACATCCCCTGTTCTAAGACCCCTCCCAGCTCTGACATCCCCTGTTCTAAAATCCCTCCTGGCCCTGACATTGCCTACTCTAAAAGCCCTTCCAGCTCTCATATCCTATCTTCTCAATGCTCCATATTCATCCCCTTTCTCCATCCTCAAAGCCCTTTCATATGACATCAATCAATCTTCCGCCTTACATTCAAATGATTTCAAAGCCACATTCAATATTAGGTTAAGTTCCTCCCCCCCACACACACATGCTTTGTGGGGGATGGGGGGAGGAAACACTGAGAAGAAAGAGCTCTGACTCCGTGCTCCCACAGAAAGCCAAGGGCAGAGCCAGGAACTCGATGAATTGTCTCTCAGAAAGAACATAAAGAAATTCTGCAGGGCAGAATATGCAAGAGGAAAGGGATGTAAGAAGTTATTCAATCTAACTATAGTCAAGGAAAGAGAGGCTCATGGAGAGCTTGTCTAGCATCATGATGCTTTGAAGTCACAAACCTGAAGTATGAGAGCAAAAATAACTAGCACGCAAATGGCAGTTTAAGGTTTACAAAGCATTGTACATATGCTCTCTCATTTGTGCCTCAAAACCACTCTGGAAGACAGGTGTTATTATTAGCCCCATTTCACAGGAGAGGACATGGAGGCTGAGTAATAAAGTGACTTGCCTAGAATCTTACAGCTAGTAGCTGCAGCAGGGCATGGATTGAAAACCGTGTTTTTATTATTGATAGGTGTTATTATTAGCCCCATTTCACAGGAGAGTTCATGGAGGCTGCAGCGGGGCACGGATTTGAACTCCGATCTCTCTGACTCCAAGAACAGGACCCATATGAAAGCCATCTAGAAGCAGAGGGAGGTGGGGTTGAATGAGTTCTTGTGGGAGTGAAAATGGGAGGGGACGTGACTAAGGGTGCACAAGGCATATGGAGAGGAGGTAGCATCCTTCACTAGCACAGATATTCTCCCCCCCCTCACTCCCCTGAGGGTGCCCTGGCAGGTGTATTTCCAGGAATGGAGATGGGGCGCACTGAGTCATCCATACTCTCTCCCCTTACATCCCAGACGAGCCTCCTCAAGATGAATTCATTTTCTAATCTCATTTTCTAGAGGTATCGTAAGAGATTCAGCCCTGCTAGGGACTGGCTAGTTCCTGGGTGCTATTCCCAATTCTCCTGACCTGATTAGCTCTCTGGAGAACCTGAGCTAACTAGAGCACATATATACTCTAGAAGGTGAACTTCACCACCATCCTGGGCTTTGATCACTTTGCAGTAATGCCCTTCAGATCGCTGCCCCACCAGGTTAAGGGAAGAATGGGTACCGCGGGCTCCTTGAGAGGTAATATTGGGCACGGAAAGGAGCACGAAACGTAGGGTCCAAAGATCTGGCTTCCGTTCCTAGCTCTCCCAGTAGCCAGCTGAATGACCATTGAACAAATCACTTCTATGAATTAATTTCTTCAACTTTAAAATGAAAGTTATCCCTAAGGTCCCTCCCAGCTCCGACATTACACATTCTAAGCTCTCTCCCAGCTCTAACATTCCATGTTCTAAGCTCCCTCCCAGCTCTAACATTCCATGTTCTAAGCTCCCTCCCGGCTCTAACATTCCATGTTCTAAGCTCCCTCCCGGCTCTAACATTCCATGTTCTAAGCTCCCTCCTGGCTCTAACATTCCATGTTCTAAGCTCCCTCCCGGCTCTAACATTCCATGTTCTAAGCTCCTTCCCCGCTCTAACATTCCATGTTCTAAGCTCCCTCCCGGCTCTAACATTCCATGTTCTAAGCTCCTTCCCCGCTCTAACATTCCATGTTCTAAGCTCCCTCTGAGCTCCGATATTACACATTCTAAGGTCCTTTACAGCTCTGCTATTCTGTTCCTAAGGTTCTTCCAGCTCTAACATTCCTTATTCTAAGGTCCCTCCTAGCTCTGACATTCCACATCCAAAGGTCTTTTTTTAGCTTTGACATTCCATGTTCTAAGGTCTCTTAGCTCTGGCATTCCAGGTTCTAAATCTCCCCCACCCCGTTCTACATTCCTATGACCCTATGAAAAGATGCTCTAAAACAGGATGGCATCTAAGATGCCATATAAGGATACTGGAGAGCACTGCCTAGGACAATGCTGCCAAGGTCCCATGAGCCTTGAGGGGCACTAGAGAGGCTCTCGGGAGTCAACCGCTTCCCCTCCTCCACGCTACGGTCTGTCACTCACAGGCCACCCTATTACGTTGCAGAGAACAGAGACTCCTAGGGTGGGGGGCGGGAGAGAAGGCTCCCAAAGGGAAGAGGAGCTGGCTTCTCTGTCCCAATTCCCAGAGGAAAAAAGGCAGGAAGGAGGGAGAGAGGGGAGGAAGGAAGAAGGATGAAAAGCAAGATGGTCTGAGTTGAAGATTGCTGGGGAAGAGACAGCTGGTCTAGCCGACTGTTTCCAAGAGTGGCCACAGCTGATTCACGATGCCAGGCTGGGGATGAGTCAGAGGAAGACAACACTGGCAAGCCCCCCGAGGCTGGCACGAAGCCATGCCGCCTCCTCGGTACCATCCACCCACTCACTAGCGCCCACTTCCAACTGCCCATAACCTTTCCCAGTCTCAGAGCACCTCGACAGAAGCAGCTGCCCAAGGTGTCTCAGCAGGAATCCTCCAACGCTAGGGCCCCCCCTTTCTCACTGTGTCCATTTTGTCCCCCAGATACAAGGAGGTTCCACCCATCCCCCATTACCCTCCACACCAGGGACCGTACCGAGCCTCGATGATGTGGCAGCGGAGCCGAGGTCCCTGGGCCTCTGCCAGGAGCTTCACATCCAGGTGGATCTCCCCTTGCACCTCCTCATCGGGGTCCACGTGGCTCAGATTGAGCCAGCTATCGATCCCTTGTATCAGAAAAGGTCAGAAGGAACATCATTGCCTGGCTGGATCAGGCTGGATCTTTCCCCATGACATGTGAGAAGCTCAAAATGCCAACCAGAGGCTCTATCTTCTGCTCTAGCACCCCTCCCTGATCCGAAAGTCTTCATTCTCAAGCCCTTGGTAGCACCAACATTCTGCGTTCTAAGACCCCTTGACTAGCCCTGATGTTCTCTGTTTTAAAACTGTTGGCTCTGACATTCTATGTTCTAAGAGCCCTGCAGGCTCTGACATTCTCTGTTCTAAGACCCCTGCAGGCTCTGACATTCTCTATTTTAAGACTCCTGCAAGCTCTGACATTCTATGTTCTAAGACCCCTGCTGGGTCTGACATTCTCTGTTCTAAGACTCCTGTTGGCTCCAACATTCTATGTTCTAAGACCCCTGCTGGGTCTGACATTCTCTGTTCTAAGACTCCTGCTGGCTCCAACATTCTATGTTCTAAGACCCCTGCAGGCTCTGACATTCTATGTTCTAAGACCCCTGCTGGGTCTGACATTCTCTGTTCTAAGACTCCTGCTGGCTCCAACATTCTATGTTCTAAGACCCCTGCAGGCTCTGACATTCTATGTTCTAAGACTCCTGCTGGCTCTGACATTTTCTGTTCTAAGACTCCTGCTGGCTCCAACATTCTATGTTCTAAGACCCCTGCAGGCTCTGACATTCTATGTTCTAAGACTCCTACTGGCTCCAACATTCTATTTTCTAAAACTCCTACTGGCTCTGACATTCTCTGTTCTAAGACTCCTACTGGCTCTGAGATTCTATGTTCTAAGACTCCTACTAGCCCTGACATTCTCTGTTCTAAGACACTTCTTGGCTCTGATAGTTGATTCTCTGGGAACCCTCAGCCCTTGGGCATGACTCCCCATAGTTGGGCACCACTCCCATGTTCCCATCAGTCCCTGATTCTCACCTCGGGGGCTTGCAGCTGCAATGGTCTCTTTGCTCAGTGAGATCTTGCCAATGATGTCATCGTGTCTGCGGGGAACATGGTGAGGGATACCCGGGGTGAGAGTCTGATGGGAGCAGGGAAGAGGGCCAATGAACCTGCTCCTTCTAAACCAGGACTGGGGAACCTTTTTTCTGCCAAGGCTATTTAGATATTTATAACATCATTCATGGGCCATACAACACTACCAACTTGGAGAACTCAAACAGTGGGAGGTTGTTGTCCCTAGCTTTCAGCTCATCATCCCTGAGCCTGATTATGCAAATGATATCACTGGCGGAGTTCCCTGCCCTGTTCTAAGCCCTCCTCTGTGAGACCAAGTGGAGGTCTTTGAGCCCTTCCTCAAGCAGGGGCTGTGGTCACTTTGCCATGAGCACTGCCTATCTAGAATTCAAAAGGGTCACTGCCATCTATTGACCTGTTAGGATGACTGGATCTTCCCACCAAAGTGGGATCATGGGAGTTGGAACTAGAAGAAATAGCAAAAGCAATAAGTCCCAAGTTCATCACTTTACAGAGGAGGAAACAGACTCAGGTCCCTAACAGTTGCTCCTTTTCACCATGGGCAGAACAGCAGAAGACAAGATGCTATAGGCTTGTTGTGGGACATTAGAGGAATTCCTCCCCCTCTACTGACTGCAGTTTTCTCCTCTGTGAAATAATGCAGTGGGACTAGATATTCCCTAAGCTCCCTCCCAGTCCAGACATCCCCTGTTCTAATTTCTCTCCCAGCTCTGACATCCCCATTCTATGCCCCCTCCCAGCCCAGACATCCCCTGTTCTAAGGTCCCTCCCAGCTCTGACATCCCCTGTTCTAAGGTCCCTCCCAGCTCTGACATCCCCTGTCCTAAGCCCCCTCCCAGCTCTGACATCCCCATTCTAAGTCCCCTCCCAGCCCAGACATCCCCTGTTCTAATTTCCCTCCCAGCCCAGACATCCCCTGTTCTAATTTCTCTCCCAGCTCTGACATCCCCATTCTACGCCCCCTCCCAGCCCAGACATCCCCTGTTCTAAGGTCCCTCCCAGCTCTGACATCCCCTGTCCTAAGCCCCCTCCCAGCTCTGACATCCCCCGTTCTAAGGTCCCTCCCAGCTCTGACATCCCCTGTTCTAAGCCCCCTCCCAGCTCTGACATCCCCATTCTAAGTCCCCTCCCAGCCCAGACATCCCCTGTTCTAATTTCCCTCCAGCCCTGATATCCCCTGTTCTAAGGCTTCTCCCAGCTCTCCCATGCCATATTCTTTAGGTCTTCTTGACTACTCTTAAATGCCTTTCCCACTTTAGTGTTCTGCCATCTTTTTTGAGAGCCAGACAAGCTTTGCCCAGGGAGAAGGACCATCATCCCCAGCTCCTGCTGAGCCCGCTCACTGCTAGCATGTGATGGGTTCTTCAGGTGGCCCCTAGCTCTGCCCGAGATCACTCCATGGGGCCCTCACCCGATGGTGTCTTCATCTAGAACATAGAAGGCCAAATGATGGAAGTCCAGCGGCAGATGCAGGGTGTACTCTTCTCCCCAGAAAGGATTCAGGTTTCTCCACACAGTTGCTGTCCTGGAGGGTTGAAAGAGAGCACCTGGACACCCAAGCGGGAGTGTGCGCGCACACACACACACACACACACACACACACACACACACACACTAACTCACACAGCCTCAGTATAGCTAGAGCTGGGGGTGGGGAGGAAAGGAACCAGCTCAGCCTGGGAAGGAGGAGATGTCACAGGACAGCCATGGGAGGGGTGGCAGGCAAGAGTCCTGGTGAGTCAGCCCTGGGAGGAGGCCAGAAGGAGCAGAAGAAGGTTATGGAGACACAGGTTTGGGGATGGATGACAGGGAGACTGAGTCAATCCCTTTGGGCTTGGCTCCATCGATGTCACACCCAGGACTTCCCCAAAGAGCCAAGATGTGGGTCATGTATCCCACACGGGAATCATGAACTCTAGATCAGGGAGGGACCCAGAAGTCACCTAATTTTACAGCAGAGGAAACTGAGGCAGGGGCGGGACAAGGAGAATAATCTTAGTTAAAGTCATAAAGCTTCTTATTGTTCAGTCATCCAGCTCTTCACGATCCCATTTGGGGTTTTCTTGGCAAAGACACTGGAGTGGTTTGCCATTTCTACTGCAGCTCATTTTACAAATGAGGAAACTGAGGCAGACAGGATAAAGTGAGCTGTCCAGGGTAGTGGGTAGGCAGAGGTAACACTACAGCTACAACCTGGATTCTAAACATTTTTAGGAATAGAACCCAGGACTCTTAAGTCTCTGCCCCAAGTAACCATTTAAGGCACAATGGCATTAAACACCAGGTCTAACACCTAGCACAGGGCTTCTCATCTAGATGAAAAGGCATTTAATAAAAAAATGAATGAATGAACCAATGTCAGGGTGAATTGCCCTTTTCCCAGAAAGGTCACAAGCATAGGTCAATAACCTCTGAGGACAGAGAGCTGTGCCCAGTGCCCAGGGAAGCCCCCCCCCCACTCTTGCCGTGGCCGGGCAGCTTCCAAAATGCTCACCTGGCTACCACCTCGTGGTCCACCTTGACAATGCAGTAAGGGTCACTGTTGCCCGACCTGTGGAGAGAGCACCTCCCTTCAGAGCAGCCAAAGCTTTTATCTCACTTACAGTTAGGATGGTCCTAAGAGCTCCTCACACGCAACGGAGCATGACCCACCTCGGGGACTTTGCGCCGGCTGTCCATGACCACCTCCTAAAACCCTACCTCCTTTCAATGGGACGAATCCAAGAATAAAGCAATGAAGCAAAAGGCAATTATTAAATACTTACTTAAGCTCGCGCTAATTTGTTTTTTCCCACGTTTGTTTATTTCGTTTTTAATTTATGAAATAAAACAAGCATTTCTATAACATGAGATAAAGGCACATGAAACTGCAAATCTACTATGTACAACCTGCCGTTCCTTCTAAATATACTGTAACTTTATTATGTGAATCCTTTTTTTGTGTGCTAATTCTGAGCGTAGGATCATGGACAGCATCAGATAGATGGTAGCTCATCCACCATGTGATCCGACCCTCTCGTTTTACAGATCGCTGAGTGGTACAGTGGATAGAAAACCCAGCCTGGAAGCAGGAAACTCTGACTTCAAATCCAGCCTCAGAACTTACTAGCTGTGTAAGTAACTTAACCTCTGTCTGTCCACACAACAATTAGGTGGCTCAGTGGATAGAACCCTAGGCCTGGAGTCAGGAAAACCTGAGTTTAAATCCTATTTCAGAGACTTACTACCTGTGCTCAAGTCTGCCTCAGTTTCCTTAGCTGTAAAATGGGGATCATCATCACATCTACCTCCCAGGGTTTTAAGGACCAAAGGAGAGAATAAATAAAATGCTCAGCACAGTGTTGGCACATAGTGGGCATCATAAAAATAAAAGCTATTATATCGATGAGTAAACTGGAGACCACAGAGATTGATTGATTTGCCCAGCAACATGAAGAGAGTACAAAGCAAAGCTGGAATTCAATCTCAAATTGTAGGATTATGGACCTAACTCTCTCTGGAGGCAACCATAGAAGCTGCCTACTTGAAGCCCTTCATTTTAAAGGGGAAAGGCCTGGAAAAGTGAAATGACGTGCCCAGGAGCTCTCATCCAGGTGGGTAGGTGGCAAATTTGGAATTAAAACTCAGATTCTCTGACTCCAAAAAGGGTTCTCTGTCACACAGGGAAAAAGACTGGTTTAAGTGATGATTTTCTAGCTACGACAAGTGTTGAACAACAGCCCCCACACAGAAGGGCTGGTGCTTGGGGCAGAGTGTGGGCAGGAATACCTAGGGTCCAAGCCTACCTCTTTATTCAATGTCTGTACGACCTAAGCATTCATAGAGCACTTTGGATCTGAAGCCCACTCCTGCTTCACGGCCTTCCTTTCACTGAGTGAACGGTTTTAATCCCTTCTGCCTCAGCGTTTGGATCAATCGATTGAGGAGGGCTGGGATCGGGCTGGAGATCCCATAAATAAAGTGCTCTCCCAGATGCCCTTGTTCTGACCTCCCAAAATTCTGTCTCTTGAATCCCACTCTGAAAAGACTCCCTCCCTCCCAGCCAACTCTCCACCCTGAGCTGCTGACGTGAGGAAAGGTCCTTATCAAGCTCCCATCACATAGGGGTGATCCGGTGTCACCCAGGGAAAGTGCCTACTCAGCAGGATGCTATCTGCCCTGAACCCTGGCCCCTTAGCCTTTCCCACGGGGATGTGAACCGGGTCCTCTTGCTCCTTACTTGTGGGAAATCAACTACAACTTCCCTCTGTCCCATTTTTTCATGTCCAGTAAAGATATATGACATCTGAGGGTCTTTCTTCCAAGACCTCTGGATCAGTCCTAAATTAAACTCCTTTCAAAGCTGGAGAGTTTTAGAATAGGAAGTAGTCATATTAACTAGTGCTGAAGGTATCAGCAGTCTACCTGGTTTTGATAACTAACTTTCCCCTTCTGTACCTCAGTTTCCCCTTCTGTGGATGGTGGCAGCTAGATGGGGAAACTGAGGCAGCGCAATGGAGTCTGCCTGAAGCCAACAGCAGTCACAATTCAGAACAAGATCATATCAGCTGCTTTTCCTTAGTCCAGTCCAGATTTTCCCAAATCCCCTTTGGAAGGGATCACTCTGTCCCAAATCCTATCTATTGACTTCAAGCTTGGAGGAAATGTAACACTACACAATACCAGAGCTTAAAGATCATCTAGTCCAAACTTCTTATTTACAGAAAAGGAAACTGAGGCTCAGAGAAAAAAAAGACACAGAATTGTAGGCTCCCGCATCTAGACCTGGAAGGGATCTCAGATATCCAACTAAGGAAACTAATCACACAGGTGTTGCAAGCAAAAGAGGCAATATTTGAACCCAAGTTCTGGTGACAGAGCCAAAAATCTCCTCAGTACTAGAACCCAGGCATCCTGACTTCCAAACTGGTATTTTTGTTCTTTAAAAAATTCTGCTCAGATTATTTCAGAAAGGCTTAGAGAGCTTTACATGAACTGATGCTAAGTGAAGTAAGTAGAACCAGGAGATCATTGTATACAGCAACAGCAAGACTATACAATGATCAATTCTGATGGATGTGGCTCTTTTTAACAATGAGGTGATTCAGTCCAGTTCCAATGGTCTTTTGAAGGGTAGAGCCATTGGCACCCAGACAAAGGACTATGGGAACTGAGTATGGATCACAATATAGTATTTTCACCTTTGTTGTGGTTGGTTTTTGCTTGCTTGTTTTTTCTTTATCCTTTTTTTTCCTTTTTGATTTGATTTCTCTTTTTTTCCATTTTTTTCTGGTTTTTCTTGTGTAGCATGATCAATGTGGAATTATGTTTAGAAGAATTGCACATGTTTAATCTATATTGGATTGCTTACCATCTAGGGAAGAGGGAAGAAGGGAAAGGAGGGAGAAAATTTTGGAACAAAAGGTTTTGCAGGGGTAAATGCTGAAAACTATCTTTGCATCTATTTTGAAAAATAAAAAATATGATTATAAAAAAGCAATTTTTCCCAGGAAAAGGGGAGATACTAGGTACTCAGACCAATTTTCAAGCAGTCAAAAAAGTGCCTGGGAAAGCCTAGGGCTCTCCCTACCTCATTCTGCCCCAGCTTGATGGCTCTGTTCATATCTTCTTTGTTAAACTTCTAAATCAAAGTATCGGGGGAAAGAGCCAAAAGAATTGGCTTTGGTACTTTGAGCCAAAGAAGTTAGACTTGAGTCAAATATGGTCTCTGAAGCCAGCCACAGAACTATGGTGGCGGAAGGGGAATACCACTCCCTTCCCCCTCACCAAAGGGAAGTCTCCAATATATGGGACCTTTCTCTGGGACTAAAACTGGATCTGTGGGAAAGGATGGCATTTCCTGGCCAGGAAAGTGTGGGTAGGGCAAGATTAGGACATAAGGTTCTGGGAGAAGCTGAGGTTCCCAGTGCCCTCCACCTGCCTGGGAAAGCCCGGGGCTCTCCCTACCCCATTCTCCCCCATCCAGGTGGCTCTGTTCAGAGCTTCCTTGTTAAACTTCTAAATCCAAGTGTCTGGAGAAAAGAGCCAGAAGCCAAGCCCGATGCCCTGATGCATTTTACACACACACACACACACACACACACATGCGCGCGCACGCGCGCCTCAACTCCAACCGAGTAATATGGACAGTAGTGTCTCCCAGCTCCAAACCACCAGGGCATGGGTGACAAGACATATCTGTGCCCTTCAGGATAGGGCGGGCTCTCCGACAGGCCAACACATTAGCCTTTCCATGCCTCAATTTCCTCAATATGAGAATGGATTAAAAGAGATCACTCCCAGCTGTGACACACATAATACTGATATCAGGAATTTCCATTTCACTTTATCCATTTTAACCTGCTTTTTATATTCATGATCTCCTTGGAGTCTCATAACAACCCTATAAGCCAGGTACGGCTGATATTGTTAACCCCATGAGGGCCTCAACATACCTTTCCAGACTCATTAGACATGGCTCTCCCTCCTACAAGGTGACTTTTTCTCCGCCGCTCTATTACACCACCGCATTTCCCATTTCTGTGGTTTTACACTGGCCATCCCACATACTTGGAATGTTCTCCCTACTTACCTCTTCCTCATAAAGCCCTCTCTTCCCCTAAGGCACAACTCAAGCTCCCACTTCTTCCCTTCCCTTCCCAACCCCTCCAACTTCAGTGTCCTTCTTCCCAGACTACCTTGTATCTAACTGCTGCTCTGGACTAATTTGTATTCACACCGCGTACTGATATATAATCTCATCTCCTCCATTAGAATGTAAACTCTTTGAGAGCAAATACTGTTTCCTTCTTTATCTTTATATGTTATTGTTGCTCAGGCTTCTCAACCCCATTTGGGGTTCTCTTGGCAGAGATACTGTAGTGGAGAAGTTATTCCCTTTTCCAGCTCCTTTTTCAGAGGAGGAAACTGAGGCAAACAGGGTTAAATGACTTGCTTGGGATCACTAAGGTAGTAATAAAGAGTCTGAAGATAGATTTGAATTCAGGAAAATAAGTCTTTCTGACTCCGAACCCAGCACTCCATCCACTTTGACGCATAATTGCCTTTTCCTTGTACCCGAGTGCTTAATAAATGCTTGTTGACTTGACTGATTGAAGTGGCTCACCCAAGGTTATAGTTGAGATACAAACTTAGGTCCCTCTTGATTCTAGGTCCAATGTCCATTCCATTATACAGGAACCCAGTTTTCTCTTACTCCAAGCATACTGTTTTGCTGCTCCAAAAATGGAGTGCTACCCATGGTAGAAATCCCCTCCCTACATACACACTCCCAGTGACTTCAGCAGGGATTCTCTCCTCTCCTCTGTAAAGTAGCCATCCTTAGGTGCTGAATCACAAGCACAGTCCCTTCCCTGATAAAGACAAGCCCTTTGGGAAAGGGGGTGGAGACTGTGTTCCACATTGGTGCTGACCCAATGCCTCTAGAGAAAAAATCATACAAACAAGGAGTATGGAAGCTCTAGAGCCAAGGGTCTCTTGCTCCAATCAGACCAATACCAACCATGGGCCAATCTCTGATCCACCTCCTCTGACAGCACCTGAGGCCACTGTGAACAGATATACCCTGGAGTGCTGAGGTCTAGACTAGGAAAGGAACAGGATGAAAGACTACTTGTTCCTCCTTCCCAAAATAGCCTTAACCTGGCTGGGCACCCTGGGGGAATGTAAAATGTGCCCATGGCTGAGAACAAGCTCGATCAGCTGACATAGTGTGGGGACTGGGGATGAAAAGTTACTGAACCCAAGACCCCAGGAGGAGTATGGGAGTGAGAATCATAGGACCAGAAGCCCTTTCAAGGGGAGCCCACCCCAAGATCCTTAAGCACAGAAGAGGATGCCCCAACAGCTCATCTCATCTTCCAGGGGTCATCCTCCATCTACCATAGCCCCCAACAAGTTGAAGCTGAACGAGTCTTGGGGGAGGGGGATCTATTCTGCCCCACTGTTCCACCCCCTCCCCTTGAAGCCCCGGGAGAGAAGTTCAGCTTAAACTCCATAGCTCCCTCCCCCAGGACTGTCTGGGGAGAGATGCCCTGATTTTCAGACAGCCTACAATGAGAAGCCATCTGCCTGGACTGACTGGGAGAACACGGGAGGGGGGTGGGGGAAAGCGGAGGGGAGTAAGAGGAAGGGTGAGGGAACAATGACCCCGGGGGGTCGAAGCTTGCACGACTTGTTCCCCCAAACTTCGGGGAGAATAGACGGGCTCTGCGGGGGCAAGGGTGGGGCTGTGGTTGGGACAGGTTGCTTTTCTCCAGGATTTCCCACCTAGATTAAGGGGGGAGGGACACAGGGCGCCTCTAGTGCCCAGCACAGTGTCGGACACATAGTAGGCACTTGTGACACGCTTGGCTTCATTTCCCTCCCCCCCCCCCGAAAAAAAATAACAAACCAGCGAGGAGGCGCAGAAAGAAATGGGGTGGCCGGGGAGCGGGGAGACTCACACGTCTTTGGCCGGCAGGTCTCGTCCCTCCACCACGCGGAAATTCAGGGAAATGTTCCGAGCCATGGTCTCCCTTTGCGCTGGGGGTACGGGGGGCCGGGTGTCCCAGGGCGGCCGCAGCCGAGGCAGCTACATGTCCGGAGCGCTGCGCCCCAGGCAGCGGGGGCGGGGAAGAGGGGGAGCAGATCGCCGTGGAGCGAGGATGGGGAGCGGGGGGTGCGGGGGCGCCCGCAGGGGCAGGGGCAGGGGGCGAAGCGGACCTGGAGGGGGGGGGGAGAGAGACCAACGGCTGCCTGGGCTCTACAGGTGGCTCCGGAGGGTGGAAGCGAGCAAAGAAGGAGGCATCGGCAGCCAGCGCCGCACTGCCCGAGCGCCTCCCTCGGCCCGCCCCCCGCGCCCCACCCGGGCCAGCTGGAGCGCAGAACAGGCGGGTGTGGTGCGGGGCAGTAGAGGGGAGGGCGGAGGAGGGGGCGGGCTCAGGAGAATTCTCCTCCCCCCACTCCCTCCAAGATCGTAATTCCCCCCTCCCCAAGCACGCCCCCTGCTGATTGCCCCCCAGATCTGCCCCACGCCCTCCTCTCTGGCTCCGTCCCTAGACTGACGTCTCCCACACCGGGGAGCAAAGCTAAGCTGGGATCGAGGGACGCAACTCTGGGCAGAAATGGGGGAGGATCCCCCCGGAACTGGGGCTGCTGCGCCGCTGTGGGATCTGGGAGAATCCTTAGCTCTGGCGGAGATGAGGCTGCGCCCTCCGTATCCAGAATGGGGAAGGGGCCACCGGACTCAGTTCCGGACCCTAGGGAGAGGGGAAAGTGGGAATGCGAGGGAGGGGCTGGTCCAGGATCGGGACAGAAAGGGGGTGCTCAGACGTGGTTAGCTCTGGTGGGAGCTGGGGGGTGGGGCGGAAGCAGCTGCGGTGTGGGATGGGGCAGAGTAGCTCCCTTTTTCCAGCTCCGGTTTGGAACTCGGGGTGCGGCCCCAGACTGGGATGTGGAAACCAGATTGGAGATTTAGGTGCAACTCGGGTCGAGCAAGCCAGGAAGGGGGGCGGGGTTGACCCGGGGGAGGAAGAGCGCGGGGAGAAGGACTTAACTCTGGGGACTGGGTGGTGGAGAGACTGGGCACGGGTGGGGACAGAGGCTAAGCGCTAGTCTCAGCCCGAGGGCCCCGGAGGGGACCAGTGGGGCTGGGGGCCAGCTCTGCTTGGGATTGGTACGGGATGGGTGGGGCGCAGCTCTGGCCGGGGATTAGTGGGGGTTCCTCTGGAGAGGACTTCCCGGGAGGCTCAAGCTCCGGTCTGCACTGCCCGCGCTCGCTTCGGCCCCGGGTCTGTGGCTCGCCCACCTCAGGACTGGGCTTGGCAGGAGGGCCAACTCTGCTCTGCCCCGGGATAGAGGGAGAGCCTGGCCTGGGACGGGCTCCGTTCCGGGTTTTCGGGGATGAAGCACGGGCCAGAAAGACCCGAAGTTTTCCACGGCTTCTGGGGACGAGAATGCATGGGAAATTAAGGACGTTGGGGAGAAAGACTTTGCCTTCATCCCTCCGAGGCCAGTTTAGGGATGGAGGCAGGTTGTTTGAATCGTAAAGACGTCTCCTCCCCCATCCCTGTTCCATCCAATCCCTCTCCAGGTACCCCCAGTGTCCCCCTGGCCCAGGGGCCTCTCCCCGATCCTCTCGAGGCTGACCATCTGAGCCTTCGGGTAAAGTTCTCCGGCTGGCCAGGTCGGGCACTCCTGGGGGCGAGCAGAGGGCCTCCTTAGCCCCTTCCAGATCTCTAAGCAAACTTAGAAGACTCCTGGGAGGGAGGGGCCTGGGATCCAGCAAAACAAGGAGCCTCTTGCTCCCCACCCAGTTCCCCATCCTCTCTCCCATCCCCCTATGGTTCCTAATTTAACCCAAATGTATGCCAGATGATGCAGTCTTCTCACACTCCCTGGCAGAAAGTGGAAGGAAGCGGGGCTCAAAGGGGGAGAAGGACTGAAAAACAGGCCTCCTGAGGCCACTGGAGTCTCTTGAGCTTCCCCCCAAAGAACAAGAACTGCAAAATCTCCCTTAAACGTTGGGGATGGCCAAGCTCTTTGCTTGGCTGCAGCTATCCCCAAATCTGTGGGGATGGGGGTGGGGTGAGAAGGGAATGATCTAAATGACCTCCCACCCTGAAATTCCTAGGATTTCTTCCTCAACAGGGCCAAGTTCCTGCGTGGAGGGGCAAAGGAGATTTCCTTCAAACAGGGGCGTCTGGACAGAATATCTGGGGATGCAGGGCCCTATTCCCTGTGCCACTTCTGGCCTGTAATTCCTACCCCCACTCCACCTTGAACTCTTCTTCTCCCTATCTAGGAAATGGAGCTGAGACAGGTTTCCCTAAACAGAAACTGAGAATGGGGATATTCATCCTTAAGAAAATACCAATCAATCCCTCCCTCAGGGGGAGAAGGAAGGGGAGGGAAAGAGCACGAGGTGGTGGCAGACAGGCCCAGCCTGAAGGAGCTGTGACTCCTCCGGCAGTGGTCCCCCTCCCCCTTCCCTCTCTCACACCCTCAGTCACACGTCTCGGATGGCTTAAGCCTGCCAGCTCCATGGGGAAGGAGAGCAACAAGCTTGGAAAAGCAAGGCAATGGCATGAGAGCGGTGGAGATGCTGCCATCAGCAGGGGTGCCCCCTTCATCTGCCAGCCCCGAGTCCTGAAGAAGCTCCTGAGGAAGAGAGCCCATGGACCCTAATGCAGGAGCTGAGCACAGAACCAGAAGCCAAAGCCTTTCAAGTCCAGAGAAAGCCTGACATATTTTTTAAAACTCTCCCAAACCTCTCTCTAATTTTTTCATTCACTCAGCTAATTTGGAAGACCAGAAAAGTCTCTCAGAGAATGGTAGGGATCACAGAGCTTGAGAGAATCTCAGAGCCCAGCTAGTGGGGCAGTAGGCAGGCTTGGAGTCAGTAAAACTCATCTTCTGGAGCTCAGACCCAGTCTCAGACACTAGCTGTGTGATCCTGAGCAAGTCCCTTCATCCTGTTTGCCTTAGTTTTCTCATTGGTAAAATGAATTGGAGAAGGAAATGGCAAGCCACTTCATTTATCTCTTCCAAGAAAACCCCAAATGGGATCATGAAGAGTCAAACATGACTGAAAAATGACTGAAAAACAGCAAAGCCTACAGACTGAAGTCTGGAGTTAAGGGATATCAACTGGTCTCAGAGGAAGAAATCAACAATATGGAAGAAAATACTCAAATCACTAAGAATAAGAGAAATACAAACTAAAACAACTCTGAGTTGTATCTTACATGTGTCAGATTGGCTAATAAAATAAAAGAGGAAAATACCATCTGTTTAAAGGGGTATGGGAAGATAGGCACACTAATGCACTATTGATGGAGGTGTGAAGTGACCCAACCATCCTGGAAAGGGATTCGGAACCACCCCCCCCCCAAAAAAAATTAAGGTCTGTATACTTTGACATGAAATACTGACACTGGACATATGCAGCACATACTCTGGGGCCCCTTGGGCAGGATAAGTCCCTAGAGCAAGACTACTTCTTGTTTTCTAAAGCTATCCTGAGGATACCTTTCTTTCTAATTCTATAATTCACAAGCCCCCATCGGTGCGTCCTGCCTTCATGGTTATTGATTCATATCAGTCAGCCATTCTTAACTGGCTTTCTAGAAAGGGCTATTTTACTAAACTGGGACAAAACATCATCCCTGAGGTCCATAACATATTCTCCAACAAGTACATTCAGAATTCCAAGGGAAAGTGGGTTTAAACTTAGTATATGTGATAAAAGGGTGAGAGAGAGACAGAGACAGAAAGAGAGAGAGAAAGGAAAAGGGGGTAGGGAGGAAGGGAGGGAGGGAGAGAGAAAGGGAGAGAGAGAGAGAAAGGGGGAAAGAGAGAGAGAGAGAGAAGGAGGGAGGGAGACCTCTGGTTGCTGGAAGTCCTTTTCTCTTTCCTATGGTACTCATGAAGTTCTGCTTAGGTTATGTTATAGCTCTGGAGCTCTTTGTGAGAGCCTTGAACCTGACTTTCCTCATCACAGTCTGCTTTTAGTTCCTGATGCAGACACTGCCAACAGTCGACACTGTCTCTGGGATGCTGCTAGGATGATTATAATTCTTTGGAGTCCTTTTTGGTGGAAAAAATGTTTTCTTATATATGATCTATGTTGCACATTGAGTATTACTTTTGGGGGAGACCCTAGACATGAACATAGTAGAACCTGGAGTGACTTTTCCTGAGGCTCCAGGATGGAGCTTTTGAGCCAAAACACATTATTAAAAAAGAGCTTGAGCTCTCTCTTAGATGCCAGACTTCTCCAGCACCCAAACCACTCCAGGTCTAGAGAAAGGGTTCCTTTAATGGGAGAGTGCCAGCATCCGATTCCCAGGGACTCAGCAGGATCTGTTGTTATGCCATTCTGCTAGGGAAGATGGAGAGTAGAGTAATAAAATATTACAAAATGTATGGCTTCAAATGGATTTGAACACCTGGACTCAAAGAGTAGTCTCCATACAGTGGTTCTCAAACTTTTTTTAAAAAACCTTAACATGAGATTTATTATTCTTTGGTGTAAGGAAAACAGGCACATTGAAAGAAAGTCAGGAGAGAGACTCCCATGTCATTGCAGTTGTAAATTCTGTATAATTTGTGGCACATTTAACAAAACTTAATAGCACACCAATGCACTTGGAATAACCTTTATGAACCACAGAGTTTATAGTTCAATGTCATCTTGACAGAAGGTCCCCAGCAGAGTGCCCCAGGGATCAATATTGAACCCATGCTATCATCAAGCAAAGGCAGGATAAGCACCTATCAGGGATGTTAGAGTGAGGACCCTTTTCCCTCGTGGGCAGGATCATATGGCTGTCAAAGTCCCTTCCTCTAATGTTGGGGCTAAGTCTCTGGAGGGCGTCAGGATCAGTCGGAGTCAAGATCAGTCAAAGTCCTTGGTCTTTAGGAGGAGAAGTGAAGAAGGCAGGCAAGCTGCCAGAAGGCTCATCAAAGGTGGACCTTGGACTCTGGAGTCTGGAACCTGGAGTCTTCCCTCCTGAGCGTGCTGCTGGTAGAGAGATTCTGATCCTCTCCCTCAGCCCTCCAATCCTTCCCAACGATTACCTCACCACCAATGGTGAGGAGAGCTATCACATCACCATCCATCTAAATATATGTATAGAGAACCATTATCTCACATGGAGCAGAGAATTAGCCATAAGCATTCTGCTGTCTCAAACTCAAGTACACCTTTTCAGAGTTCCAGCCCTCTACACCTTCCATCTTACAGAGTCAATGGTTTTTTGATGGTCTGGAGTTGGAGTGACTTGGTCCAAGGTTGAAAAACTAATAAACATTGGCAGTGAGTCTCAATTCTGGTCTTCTAAGAGAAGCTTTATTAGCATTAAACCCAATGATTTTAAGTCCACCTCCCAGATTTTCTGATATCATCTCCTATGCTGTAGCTAGGTATCCAAGGCAAGCTCTCCAAAAGTGCTCAGGACAAAATGGAGTGGAAGGGGAGACTTCAGACAGCAGGATCTGAGGATATGGGGAACTCTAAGATTACCTGATGAATGAGAATGAAATCAGGAGCTATTAGGGATGTCATCACTGGGCTAGCACCAGGCTGGGAAGGAATTCACCTTAGACAGGATCATAATAGGAGATGGCTTCCTATTTTAATTAACTGTTCATGCTTTATTGTTGCTGTTCAATCATTTCCGTCATGAATGACTCTTCACGACCCCACTGGGGGCTTCTTCACGACCCCACTGGGGGCTTCTTGGCAAAGATAGCAGAGTGGCTCCTTCTCCAATTATTTGTATTAACTATGTCCTGAATGCAGTTGTTTCAACCTGCTATAGGAGCCACAAGCTCTGTTAACATTTTCAAAATCTCAGTTCCCTGACATACCAGGATTACCCCACTCCAGTGAAGCCTCTGTCTCTGTTCCCCATAAACTCTCACTTCATTGTTCTCCGCCCTTAAGCACAAGATATCTTATAATCACGGAGGCATAGAGTTTCAGAGATAATAGGGAAATAAGAGATCATTCCCAAAGAAGGGAAAAAAGATCACACCATAATCTAGTGATTTAGGGTCAGATTTAAGACAAAACCCAGAATCTTGATTCCCAGTCCTAGACTTTTCCCGCTACTTCATGATACTTCCAGCTAAGACACAAGATCATGGTTTTAGTGCTAGAAGAAACATAGAAATTACCTAGTCTATCCTCTCATTTTACATATAAGGAAATTGAGGCAAAGAGAAGGAATTTAGTTGAGGCAAAGAGAAGAAATACAGCTAGTAAATACTCTTATACTTAAACTTAGGTTCTCTGAGGCTCCCAATCCATTTAACTTAAACATAAGCTTTTTAAGGGCAAAGATCAGACCAAGGCTTCTCTATGTCAGATTTTCCTCTCTTTCCTGAGAACCAAACACAATGTCCTGCATAGAATAGGAGCTTCAAAAATGTTTGTTGAATTTAATTCCCCTCTAATTCCCAGGCCAAGAAATAAACAATAGCAGTCATTAAATAATAGCATTTATTAAGTGTCTACTGTGTGACAGGTAAGTTTGCTAGCATTTTACTGTCTCCTCTTTAAAATAGAGATAAAAAGAGTACTTACCTCACAAAAGATAAAATAAGATATATTTATAAAGTGCTTAGCACCTAGTAAGTGCTATATAAATCTTTATTCTATTCCCTTCCTCCCTTCTGCTTGCCCTAGTTTCTTCATCTATAAAATGGCCATAATAAGAATATCTACCTCCTAGGGTGGTTGGGAGGATCCCCCTCCTACCTTTCAAGACTTCTTATATCTCATTCCCTAGTATATCCTCCAATCCAGAGACACTGATTTTCTGGCTGCTTCAGAAACAAGATGCTCAGTTTCTCATCTCTAAACATAGTGTTCCCCATGTTTGATATGCCCTTCCTCTGCCCATCAGCTGGAGAATGGCTGGATAAGTTATGCCATATAAATGTTATGGAATATTATTGTTCTATAAGAAATGATCAGCAGGATGATTTCAGAGAGGCCTGGGGAGACTGACAGGAACTGATGCTGAGAGAAATGAGCAGAACCAGGAGAACTCTGTACAGCAAGATTATATGATGATCAGTTCTGATGGACGTGTTTCTTTTCAACAATGAGATGATTCAGGCCAGTTCCAATGGTCTTGCTATGGAGAAAACCATCTGCACCCATTGAGAGGACAATGGGAACTGAGTGTGGAACACAATATAGTATAGTATAGTATAGTATAGTATAGTATAGTATAGTATAGTATAGTATAGTATATCCTATCTCTAGTTTTCTTTGTTTCAGGTTTTCTCCCTCATTTGATTGTAAACTCCTTGAAGCCAGGGACTACCTTTTATCTCTTTTTGTATCCCTAACATTTAGCACAGTACCCAACACAAAATAATTACTTAATAATGATTTATTGAATTAAGGATCAAATAAATTAATATTAATAATGCCCTTAGTACTTTAATACGTGGCACATAGTAGGTGCTATAGAAATGGTTATTTCTTCTTCCTTTCCTTTTTCTCATGCTAGTCTCACAACTGCCTTATCAACTATCCCAGAGGGTTGGAGAAATCTCATCATCTTTTTAGCTTAGGGACTTTTTACCTGGCATTTGTGAACATTTAAAAATTTTTTTAATAACTTCATTTCAATATGATGGTTTTCATGATAATTTTATCTTTACATTTATTCATTTAATTAATTTTATTTATTTAAATTAATTTTAAAAGATTCTTTTCAACCACAAGGTTAAGAAATCTACCTGAACATGGCTCTTTCCAACAATGAGATCAGTTCCAATAATTAAGAGAGCCATCTACATCCAGAGAGAGGACTGTGGGAACTGAGTGTGGATCACAACATAACGTTTTCACTCTTTCTGTTGTTGTTTTATTGCATTATGTTTTCTTTCTTAGTTTTTTTCCTCTTGATCTGGTTTTTCTTGTGCAGCAAGATAATTGTATAAATATGTATACATATATCGGATATATTTTAACATATTTAACATGTATTGAATTAGGTGTCATCTAGGGAAAGGGGGGGGGAGGGAACAATTTGGAACACAAGGTTTTGCAAGAGTCAATGTTGAAAAATTACCTACATATGTTTTGGAAATAAAAAGCTTTGAAAGAAAGAAGGAAGAAAAGAGAGAGAAAGAAAAGAAAGAAAGAAAAGAAAGAAATTATCAGAAAAAAACTCTGAAAGAAGAGGAGAGAGAGAGAGAGAGAGAGAGAGAGAGAGAGAGAGAGAGAGAGAGAGAGAGAGAGAGAGAGAGAGAGAGTATCTAAACAAGAATTCTTCTATTAGGATCCCCTTCCCCAACCAGTGGTTTTCCAGCCTCTGCTTAAAGAATCCCCAAGGAAGAGAAACCCACTAGCTTAGTAGCCTTCCATAAATGACACCTAACTCAGTCTTCAGAGTTCAAAACAGCTCAGATCTGTTGCCTCTTCTGCCCCCCAGCCTTTTAAGTATTTGAAGACACACAACACAATTCTTTCTTTCTTTCTCTCCTTTCTTTCTCTCTTTCTTTCTTTCTTTCTTTCTTTCTTTCTCTCTTTCCTCCCTCCCTCCCTCCCTACCTCTTCTTCCTTTCCTTCCTTCTTCCCTCCTTCCCTTCCTTCCTTTCCCTTCCCTCCCTCCCTTCCCTTCTTTTTCTTTCTTCTTTCTTTCTTTTTCTCTTTCTTTCTCTCTTTCTTTCTTTTCACTAGCTTTTCTTTTCCGATTTAAGATTTTCATTTCCTTCCAGTAATCAATCTAACAACGAGCATTTAGTTATCATCTTCTAGAGGTGCTAGGTACTGTGCAATGCATCCAAACATGGCATAACCTCAGGGTGAATCTGGAACCAGAAAGAGCTGAGATCTTAATACTATTTGTAAAAATCTTTAACACAATGCCTAGTATATAGTAGGTGTTATATAAATATTTGTTCTCCCTCTCTCTCTTTACAATTTTGATTGCCCTTTTTGGATGCTTTCAGGCTTTATCAATGCCCTTCCTAAAGTGTAATTCCCAGAGGTGAACCCAGTACTCCAAATGTGTTCTGACTAGAGCAGAAGGCGGATCTATCACCCTCCCTGTCCTCCATGATTCAACAAAGACAGCTTCCGGGACAATCCTATCACATTGTGCTCACAGCCCATTAAAACTTCTAGATTTAAAAAAGTGTGCACTAAACTCCCCGGGCAAGCATCCATCTTCCCTCTGTATGCCTCACTTGATCTAAATAATCAGAGGCTTGTTGAATGAAGTTATATCTGTGGTCACATCTGTTGCATGTACTCTGTGTTCACTTTTCCAATCCCTACTGGAACCTGCAGGTTGGGTCCCAGCACTTGGCTATTTCCTTTCCCCTCAGCCTCCTTGAAGCTCCCCTTCAAGGGATCCCTTGAAAAACTGGGAATTTGTCTAGTACTGTTGCTCACAAGCCTTCATCTTATGTGTCCCCCTCATTATTAATCAATCAATTAATTTGGATTAGTTTTTACAAATGAATATTTACTGAGAAAGAATAGCAAGAACCAACCCCCCCCTTATTATTAATCAATCAATTAACTTTGATTAACTTTTACAAATGAATATTTACTGAGAAAGTCTAGCAAGAACCACCCCTCCTAAACTGGGAGCACATGCTCCCCTCTATACACGGTGGTCCCTGAGGAGAGTAGACTCAAACTTAAAGCTGTGATTGTAAAACATTTCCCTTACCAACTTCACTTCTAGGTATGTCATAGTTGATTTCTAGGTCCCTTGCTAGGTGGTGCACTGGTTAGAGCACTGGACTTGGAATCCTGGAGACTCGTATTCCCGATTTCAAATCCAGACTCATTCACTTACTAGCTATGTGACCACAGGCAAGTTATTTCATCTTATTTGCCTCAGTTTCCTCAGCTGTAAAATGAGCAGGAGAAGTAAATGGCAAACCACTACAGTATTTTTGCCAGAAAAATGCCCCCAAGTGGGATCAGGAAGAGTCAGATATGACTGAAAAACTATTGAGCAACAACTTTCCTTGCTTGCATTATGTGGTATCTCAGCTATCTGGCCAATTAGACTGGGTCAAGTAGGTAGGTCTTCAAGGTTGATTTCTCATGTTTCCGGCCAAGATGGCGGAGAGGAAATACACTTCTGTGTAATCTCCGTGTTTTTCTCTCACTATTCATTTCATTTCATGCCTCTGAATTAATGCTCGACTGAAAAAAAAAACCATACAATTACTTACCAAGAGAAACCATCCTTGAGACTCGTCAAGAAAGTTTGTCTTTGATAAATAGACAGAATGAGCAAGAAACTGAAAAAGAATTTAACCCTGGACAGCTTTTATACAGATAAAGAGCAGACTCCAAACCCTGAGGAGACTAAAAACAAACAGTCCCCAGGTGAATCCCCGAAGGAGGAGACCTTATATCCCTCAGCACAGATGAATCTCATGGAGGAAATTAAAAAGGCTCTCACAAGGGAGCTAGAAGAAAAATGGGAAAAGGAGAGGGAGGCTCTGCAAAAGGAGAGGGAGGCTTGGCAAAAGAGCCTGGAGAAGTCAGTTAAAGAGAGAGTGGATAAAGAAACCAAATCCTTGAAAAATAGGATTAGTGAACTGGAAACAGAAAACAGCTCTCTAAAAAACAAAATTGGCGAAATGGAAAAAAATTCCACAGAACAAAAGAACTCAATTGGACAATTAGAAAAAGATCTTAAAAAAGTGAGTGAAGAAAATACCTCACTGAAAATCAGGGTCGAACAATTGGAATTGAATGACTCGAGGAGACAAGAAGAATCAGTCAAGCAAATCCAAAAAAATCAAACAATGGAAAAGGATGTGAAATACCTTCTGGGGAAGACAACAGACCTGGAAAACAGATCCAGGAGAGACAACCTGAGAATCATCGGACTTCCAGAAAAGTATGATGAAAAAAAAAGCCTGAACACTATCTTCCAGGAAATTATCAAAGAGAACTGCCCAGAAGTCATAGAAACAGAAGGTAAAATAGACATTGAAAGAATTCATCGATCCCCTACTGAAAGGGATCCTAAAATCAAAACACCAAGGAATATAGTGGCCAAATGCCAGAACCCTCAGGCAAAGGAAAAAATACTGCAAGCGGCTAGAAAAACCCAATTCAAGTATCAAGGAGCCACAATAAGGATCACCCAGGATCTGGCAGCATCCACATTAAAGGATCGAAGGGCCTGGAATATGATATTCCGAAAGGCTAAGGAACTTGGTATGCAACAAAAATAACTTACCCAGCGAGATTGAGCATCTTTTTCCAGGGAAGAAGATGGTCATTCAACGAAATAAGCGAATTTCATCTATTTCTGATGAAAAAGCCAGAACTTAACAAAAAATTTGATCTACAAGCACAGAACTCAAGAGAAATCTAAAAAGGTAAAGATTAATCTTGGGAACTATATTTCGGCTGTAAAGATGTATAAAAAATACATGTATACCTTGTTCTAGAAACTAGTTGAGGAAAGGACATTGTACTAGAAAAAAGGGAAAGTGGGGGTACTACATTTCATGAAGAGGCAAAGAAAACCTAGTATATCTGAGAGAAAGAATGGAGAGGAATGAAAATAGAGAGTATTTTACTGCTTTCAGAATTGGCAGTAAGAGAAGAATTTTAGACATATTCAATCTATGGTGAAACTTCTCCCACCTCATTGAAAAGTGAGAAGGGAAAAGTGAAAAAGGAAGGAATAAGCTAAGTGGAAGGGAATACGGGAACTGGGAGGGAAAGGGGTAAGTTGGGGGGGGGGAACTCTAAGGGGAGGGGAGGGATACTGAAAAAGGGAGGGCTGTGAGAAGCAAGGGGAGCTCACAAGCTTAATACTGGGAAGGGGGGTAAGGGAGGGGGTAAGGGAGTAAGAAGGGAGAAAAGCATAAACCGGGGTCAACAAGATGGCAAGTAATACAGAATTGGTCATTTTAACCATAAATGTGAACGGGGTAAACTCCTCTATAAAGAGGAAGCGGTTAGCAGAATGGATTAAAAGCCAGAATCCTACAATATGTTGTATACAGGAAACACACCTGAAGCGGGGTGATACATGCAGGTTAAAGGTAAAAGGTTGGAGCAAAATCTACTATGCTTCAGGTGAAGCCAAAAAAGCAGGGGTAGCCATCCTGATCTCAGATCAAGCTAAAGCAAAAATTGATCTAATCAAAAGAGATAAGGAAGGGCACTATATCTTGCTAAAGGGTAGAATGAATAATGAAGAAGTATCTATATTAAATATATATGCACCAAGTAGTGTAGCATCTAAATTCCTAAAAGAGAAATTAAGAGAGCTGCAAGAAGAAATAGACAGTAAAACTATAATAGTGGGAGATCTCAACCTTGCACTCTCAGAATTAGATAAATCAAACCACAAAATAAATAAGAAAGAAGTCAAAGAGATAAATAGAATACTAGAAAAATTAGATATGATAGATCTCTGGAGAAAATGTAATGGGGACAGAAAGGAGTACACCTTCTTTTCAGCAGTTCATGGAACTTATACAAAAATTGATCATATATTAGGACATAAAAACCTCAAACTCAAATGCAGTAAGGCAGAAATAGTGAATGCATCCTTTTCAGACCATGATGCATTGAAAATTACATTCAATAAAAAGCCACAGGAAAGTAGACCAAAAAATAATTGGAAACTAAATAATCTCATACTAAAGAATGATTGGGTGAAACAGCAAATTATAGACATAATTAATAACTTCATCCAAGAAAATGATAATAATGAGACATCATACCAAAATGTATGGGATGCAGCCAAAGCGGTAATAAGGGGAAATCTCATATCTCTAGAGGCCTATTTGTATAAAATAGAGAAAGAGAAGGTCAATGAATTGGGCTTGCAACTAAAAATGCTAGAAAAGGAACAAATTAAAAACCCCCAATCAAACACTAAACTTGAAATTCAAAAAATAAAAGGAGAGATCAATAAAATTGAAAGTAAAAAAACTATTGAATTGATTAATAAAACTAAGAGTTGGTTCTATGAAAAAACCAACAAAATAGACAAACCCTTAGTAAATCTGATTAAAAAAAGGAAAGAGGAAAATCAAATTGTTAGTCTTAAAAATGAAAAGGGAGAACTCACCACTAACGAAGAGGAAATTAGAGCAATAATTAGGAGTTACTTTGCCCAACTTTACGCCAATAAATTCGACAACTTAAATGAAATAGAAGAATACCTCCAAAAATATAGCTTACCTAAACTAACAGAGGAAGAAGTAAATATCCTAAACACTCCTATCTCAGAAAAAGAAATAGAACAAACTATCAATCAACTCCCTAAGAAAAAAACCCCAGGACCAGATGGATTTACATCTGAATTCTATCAAACATTTAAAGATCAATTAACTCCAATGCTAAATAAACTATTTGAAGAAGTAGGGATTGAAGGAGTCCTACCAAACTCCTTTTATGACACAGATATGGTACTGATACCTAAACCAGGTAGGCTGAAAACAGAGAAAGAAAATTATAGACCAATCTCCTAATGAATATTGATGCTAAAATCTTAAATAAAATATTAGCAAAAAGATTACAGAAAATCATCCCCAGGATAATACACTATGACCAAGTAGGATTTATACCAGGAATGCAGGGCTGGTTCAATATTAGGAAAACTATTAACATAATTGACTATATCAACAACCAACCAAACAAAAACCATATGATCATTTCAATAGATGCAGAAAAAGCATTTGATAAAATCCAACAGCCATTCCTAATAAAAACACTTGAGAGCATAGGAATAAAAGGACTTTTCCTTAAAATAGTTAGGAGCATATATTTTAAACCTTCAGTAAGCATCATATGCAATGGGGAAAAACTGGAACCTTTCCCGGTAAGATCTGGAGTGAAGCAAGGTTGCCCACTATCACCATTATTATTCAATATTGTATTAGAAACACTGGCCTCTGCAATAAGAGTCGAGAAAGAGATTAAAGGAATTAGAGTAGGCAATGAGGAAACCAAACTATCACTCTTTGCAGATGATATGATGGTATACCTAGAAAACCCCAGAGATTCTACTAAAAAGCTATTAGAAATAATTCATAATTTTAGCAAAGTAGCAGGATACAAAATAAATCCCCATAAATCCTCAGCATTCTTATACACCACCAACAAAATCCAAGAGCAAGAGATACAAAGAGAAATTCCATTCAAAATAACTGTTGATAGCATAAAATATTTGGGAATCTACCTACCAAAGGAAAGTCAGGAATTATATGAGCAAAATTACAAAAAGTTTTCACACAAATAAAGTCAGACTTAAATAATTGGAAAAATATTAAGTGCTCTTGGATAGGCCGAGCAAATATAATAAAGATGACAATACTCCCTAAACTAATCTATTTATTTAGTGCTATACCAATCAGACTTCCAAGAAAATATTTTAATGATTTAGAAAAAATAACAACAAAATTCATATGGAACAATAAAAAGTCGAGAATCTCAAGGGAATTAATGAAAAAAAAAATCAAATGAAGGTGGTCTAGCTGTACCTGATCTAAAATTATATTATAAAGCAGCAGTCACCAAAACCATCTGGTATTGGCTTAGAAATAGATTAGTTGATCAGTGGAAAAGGTTAGGTTCACAAGACAGAATAGTCAACTATAGCAATCTAGTGTTTGACAAACCCAAAGATTCTAAATTTTGGGATAAGATTTCATTATTTGATAAAAACTGCTGGGATAACTGGAAATTAGTATGGCAGAAATTAGGCAAGGACCCACACTTAACACCACATACCAAGATAAGATCAAAATGGGTCCATGACCTAGGCATAAAGAACGAGATTATAAATAAATTAGAAGAACATAGGATAGTTTATCTCTCAGACTTGTGGAGGAGAAAGAAATTTGTGACCAAAGATGAACTAGAGACCATTACCAATCACAAAATAGAAAATTTTGATTATATCAAATTAAAAAGCCTTTGTACAAACAGAACGAATGCAAACAAGATTAGTAGGGAAGTAACTAACTGGGAAAACATCTTTACAATTAAAGGTTCTGATAAAGGCCTCATTTCCAAAATATATAGAGAACTGACTCAAATTTATAAAAAATCAAGCCATTCTCCAATTGATAAATGGTCAAAGGATATGAACAGACAATTTTCAGATGAAGAAATTGAAACTATTACCACTCACATGAAAGAGTGTTCCAAATCACTATTGATCAGAGAAATGCAAATTAAGACAACTCTGAGATATCACTACACTCCTGTCAGATTGGCTAAGATGACAGGAAAAAACAATGATGAATGTTGGAGGGGATGCGGGAAAACGGGGACATTGATGCATTGTTGGTGGAGTTGTGAACGAATCCAGCCATTCTGGAGAGCGATCTGGAATTATGCCCAAAAAGTTATCAAACTGTGCATACCCTTTGATCCAACAGTGTTTCTATTGGGCTTATACCCCAAAGAGATACTAAAAAAGGGAAGGGGACCTGTATGTGCCAAAATGTTTGTAGCAGCCCTGTTTGTAGTGGCTAGAAACTGGAAAATGAATGGATGCCCATCAATTGGAGAATGGCTGGGTAAATTGTGGTATATGAACGTTATGGAATATTATTGCTCTGTAAGGAATGACCAGCAGGATGAATACAGAGAGGCTTGGAGAGACCTACATGGACTGATGCTAAGTGAGATGAGCAGAACCAGGAGATCATTATACACTTCGACAACGATATTGTATGAGGATGTATTCTGATGGAAGTGGATTTCTCTGACAAAGAGACTTAACTGAGTTTCATTGGAGAAATGATGGACAGAAACAGCTACACCCAAAGAAGGAATACTGGGAAATGAATGTGAACTATTTGCAATTTTGATTTTCTTCCCGAGTTATTTTTACCTTCTGAATCCAATTCTCCCTGTGCAACAAGAGAACTGTTTGGTTCTGCAAATATGTATTGTATCTAGGATATACTGCAACATGTTTAGCATATATAGGACTGCTTGCCATCCTGGGGGGGGGGGAGGAGGGAGGGAGGGGGAAAAACGAAACATAAGTGATTGCAAGGGATAATGTCGTGTAGAAATTATCCTGGCATGGATTCTGTCAATGCGAAGTTATTATTAAATAAAATAAAATTTATTATAAAAAAAAAAAAAAAAAAAAAAAAAAAAAAAAAAAGGTTGATTTCTCATAAGACAACAGCTGTGATTACTGGTTTCTCTTCCATGGACTTCCATGTCACTGGTTCTCCCGATCTTTCAAAGGTAATAAGATCATGACCCAATCTGTTTCATTCTATACTATTCATTTTAGAGCAGGAAAGAATAAATACAAAGAAACTATGGTGGTAATGTGTGCTTACGAGCACATGATGACTGAATAGATGACTGAATATCTCCTGAATAGGGAGATAAGATAGTCACAGTAGACTGATGGTCACTGGCAAAAAGGAAGAGAGAGACAGAGACAGACAGAGACAGACACAGAGAAAGACAGACAGAAATAGAGAGAGAGAAAGGGAAAGGAGAAGAGGAGAGACAGAGATAAAGACAGAGACTGAGAGAGGGGAAAAGAGGGAGGGAGAGAGAGAGAAAAAAAGAGGAGAAGAAGAAAGAAATGTCACATTCACAATGCTGTCAGCAGGGGAAAAAATGTTCTCTGCTCTCCATACTAATGGGTATTTTCTGTCTTATTTTTCAAGTACCTCCTTAAAGCTTTTTTAACCTTTCACAAATTGAAGGCTGCCTTTCTTCTCCTCTCTCTGAACAATCACCTCATTAACTTCACCAATTTGTTCTGCTAATTTTTTCTTTCTTATCTTGCTTGGCTATCTTCTTCATCCTGGAGCTCCTTATCTCACAACCAATACACAGAATCATCCAGTATTTATAATCTGTGGGGTAGGAAAGTGGTTTCCTCCAAGTAATCATGGAGGGATAGACTCAAGAAAAGGAAAGAACAAGAGAAAGAAGGTAAAACAAGAAAGGGGGAAAAGGGGGAGGGAAAAGAGAGAAGAGAGGAGGGAGAGGAAAGGGAAGTGTTAATGCTTTAAAGTTTGCAGATGACTTTGCATAGATCTTCTCTAGTGTGAGCCAATCTTTGCTCCAGGGAGAAGAGAGCTCTGGTTGGCTGATTTCTGCTCCAGGTTACTGAACCCAGGGAATTCAGGGAATGCATGATAAATAAGACTGATCCAAAGATCAACCCTCAGCTTCCCCCCAGAGCAGAGAGGGGGGGGTCTTTATTAGGTGCACATTCCCCTTAATTATAGATGGCACAGTTCCTTAGCATGGTGCTGAGTCAATGAAATGACTTTTGGGAAACTGGAGATCTGACCCTGGCTTTCCAAGGGAGGTAGCCTGGACTGGCCAGGAGCCAGGACAGGTGTGTGAGTGAGTGCCTAGTCCAAGAATTGACCTGCCTCTTATCTCCCTCTTGACTGGCTTCAGAAACACAGATAACAACTCAGGGCTACTCTATGGTAACTTTTCTCAGATGGTCAAGCTCCTCCTGGCTGGGATAGGTTCTTTAGACCCCAAGGAAGAGGCTATCACCTTTCCTCTCTGGGTCTCTATCATTGTTCTCTCCTCCATGGCCCCTGGGAAGACACCAAGGACAGGTATCCTGTAGCTGTCCGAGGTCCTCCCTGAGGGGCAGAGCGCTGGGTGTGTAGGAGAAATGAGCCTCAGAGAGCTAGCTCCCAATACAGGCCTGGTCACTGACTAGCTATGTGACTTCAGCCAAGTCACCTGCTTCCTTTGACTCAGTTTCCCTTTGTTCTAAGGCCCCCTCCCAGCTCTAACACTAGCCTATTCCTTTATAGTACTGGCATTCTAGAATGTAATAAGTCCAATCTCATGGAATCAGAGCCAAAAGGAGATTCACAGGTCATCGAGTTCATTTTACAGCTGAGAAAAGTGAGTCCATGGACATTAATTGATGTTCCCAGGTTAGAAGTGTCAAATATACTGCAGGCAGCCACAACACTCCAAGTGCACCTGAACCAGATTAAAATGTCATTGGGAAATAGTTAACTAAATAAAAATATAGCAAAATATCAATAATATTCATTTGTGTTTTTCTAAGTAATTATATACACTTGTAGGAATCTTTTTAAAGATCTTAATGACCCCATTTGTATTTGAATTTGACCCCACTACCTAAGACTCTGTAGATATTTAGTCCTATGGTGCACTTTTAATCTGGAACCTCAGATGTCAAGGTCAAGGCTCTTTCTACTACCTTGTTTCTTAAGCATCCCAGGCCACTGACAGATTCCTGGGCACCCTGCAGCTATGTTAAAAGCTTTCCTAAGGCCTCAATCTCCCCTTCTATGAAGTGGTCACAGTATCATTTGGGGCTATAGTGGAGCTGTGAGAGAAGGAGGAGGAATTGACCAAGGGTGGGGGCCTCATTTGTTCCCGGAATACAAAACCCCCTTTGTAATCTTGGAGGGAAAGACTGGGCAGGGAGCCACTGCCCTGGCCATATTTTTGTATCAAAGAATGGGAGGGACTATCAGGATTAAAAAAAAAAAAAGTGCACCAACAAGTTAAGGTACAGCCCCAGTCATGTTTGATGGGACTTCCTCCAAGAAGTCTTCCAGGACTTTTGTCATCCCCCCACTCCCTTCTACAACCCCACAGTACACAATAATTTGAATTAACCAGGAGAAAGGAAATATGCCATGAGGTGGGAGTATGCCATTAACCGGCAGGCTAATTCATACCCACTTTATCATCCTAAAAGAGTTAATTAGCTAACAGAAGGAGAAAGACACTCTGAGGCATAGGGGAGGGGACGAAAGGAAAGATAACATGAGCTAACAATAAAAGGGATTCAGCAAAGATGGTACAAGCCATGGCCAGATTTATAAGGGAAACAGCCTCAAAGGTTTGACAGGGGAGGAGGTTACCCAAGACCTCCATAGGGAGGTGGGACTGTAAGACTGAGTCCTTCCCTGCTTGGCTCAGGCAGTAATCTTATCAGTACTTCAGGCTTTCTCTGACAACCCCATCTCATCACTATGACCCAGAACCGCATCACTGTGACCTCAAGGAACAAATAGAAACCTCTTTGTTTGGCATTCAAAGCTCTTCATAATTTGGCTCCTCTGTAGTATTTTTACCTTACACATTACTCTCCCCCAGGTGAAATCCAACTCACTTATCACATCATCACCTCCCTGGTGTCACCTCTTCAAGAATGGAGGATAAACAATCTCTGTGAGTAGGGCTGTCTGTCCTACTAGGGACCCAACTGGGTTTGTCAGTTGGGCAACACAGCTCGCTCTTTCTTTTTCTACATAGAACATTATATTACCTCCAGGTGCTCTGCCCAAAGGAATATTAAAAAAAGAACTTTTTTTGATTGATGAAATCTCCCACGATATCTTGGGATATATAGCTAGATTTCTTTCTTAAGGACCATATTTTAAACTCAAATCAGTGGCTCCCATGGATCAGTCAACAATAGGTCCCAGGCCAAGCCCACTTTGTCATTGTTTTCACTCTGATTGAGTCTGGGTGAATGTAAATAGCGATTGTTGCTGTTTTAGCCAGAAATTCTGAGGCTCTTCCATTCCCACATTGATTTTTTTTTTTTTGACTAGGTAAAAGAAACCATTCTTTCCTTCAATTTTTACTTAACCTTAATCACTGAATGAGTGTTGCCTCTATCAGACTAAGACCTGTTAAAGACTTTAACTTATAAACTTCAAGGTCTCCCTCTGCCTCCAGAGCCATCTTTAGTCATCCCAATCTCTGTCTGGCCACTGGACCCAGATGGTTCTGGAGGAGAAAGTGAGTCAGGTGACCTTGCCCAGCCTGCCCTCACTTAAATCCAATTCATTTGCATGTCATAGCATCACCTCCCTGAAGTCAGGATCCTTTTCCAGAAGGACAAACTGCAGTCCAATCACACCCACCTACTTCGATCGATTGGTTGATAACACAAAATTATGGCATCCGGGGTATTATGGTACTGGCTGTTCTCTTCCCTCCTCACTCTTGCCTTTTAATTTTCCCTAATTTTCCTTACTTAATTCCTTCAATATGCATCACACATCCTCTCCAGTTGCAGGAAGTCTTTCCTAGTGACCCTACCATCCAGAGCCAGGCTTCTCAGACTGCCTTCCATATTTACAGTTTCCACATAGCTTTTTGCTCTCCATCTGTCCCATTAAAATGCACACTCTTTGAGGGCAGGGACTACTTCTGGCTTTCTTTGAATCCCCAGGATTATGCCCAGTGCCTGAGACAGAGTAAATGCTTAATAAATGCCTGTTGGCTGACTGACTGAGACCCCCCCCACCCAAACTCCCGATTTCTTCCCCTGTACAGCAGGCCAGAAAGAAGCAGATGCTGCTCCTTCCTTATTCTCCATCACCATCCCTCCAGACCCACCCCTAAGAAACATTCTGGGGACCTCTGCCTTTCCTGGCAGCTCACTAACAGTGCCTTGTGTAAAGAGCGAGGGAATGCCAGAGTCGTGTACCAGGCAACAGAACGTTGTGTTGGCAGTTGCCTTAGCAACCACGTGGGGGCTGAGTTCCCGTTCCCATATCCGGAGGATGCATTGAGTAGCTGAGCAGATCCTCAGCCCCCAGGGGGCTGTGTGTGTGTGTGTGTGTGTGTGTGTGTACACACACTAACAAAATTCTAGGCTTTACAGGGTGCCAGGGGTAGCCAAAGAGAGAACATGTCTGTGCCTTGGGAAGAGTATTTCCAGTTGATCTTGGAAGAAAAGCTGCTGGCAGAGTGAGTGGGGAAGTGGAGGGGTCTGGGATAGCCCAAGTAGAATGCCGCCTCCCCCTGCAGAGAGCATTCAGAGGTGCAGTGGCCACTGGTCCAAGTGAAGGGTCATTCCCAAGAGCTGTCTGCTAACTTTGGTCAGTGGGGAGGCAGGGGCCAGAGAGAGCAAGATCTACAAGGTGACGGGGTTCCAGGCGAGGTCTCTGCCCCAAAGCTGTATCCCAGCTACTTCTTACCTCATGTTAGTCAATAGTTTTCCGTATCTGATACCTTGCGGTCCCTCTTCTCCCCTTCTTCTAGTCTCTGCCCACCTTTCAAAGAGGGCTTCACAGATTAGGATGAGATTGTTGAGATAGCCAGGGAGGACCCCCTTGGGAAGAAAAATAAATAGGGGATGTCTGAGCTAGAAGGGGGGGCATTTTTAGAACAGAGAAAGTCAGGGTTGAGAGGAGTCTCAGAATAGGGGATGTCACGACTGGGAGGGACTTTAGAACAGGAGATGTCAGGGCTGGGAGAGACCTTAGGACAGGGGATGTCAGAGCTGGGAGGGGACTTAGAATAGGAAATGTCAAAGCTGGGAGGAATTTGAGGGGCATGAATTCCAACCCTCTCATTTTACAGATGAAGAAACTGAAGTCCAAAGAAATTAAATGACTCCCCTGAAGTCATACAACTGGTGTGTTGTTGAGGCAGAATTTGAATCCAGATGTTCCTATCTCTAAGTTCGATGCTCATCCACAAAGCTTAATTAGCTGTCTCTTATTTATCTCTGTACATGTCATTTCTTCCAGGAGACCATAAACTCCTTGAGACCAGAAACTCCTTGAGACCAGAGACTTCCTCCTTTATTCCTTTGTAGCTCTATGGTCTAGCACAATGCTTGGCTCCCAGCAGTTTTCAGACAAGCTTATTGAATTAAATTTGATTGATCTGGGAGGAGCCTTAGGATACAGGGTGTCAGAGTGGGAGCTATGGGGCCCCCCACTCTACCTTGTATCTGGTCACTTTGTGTGAATTTGTACTTTTTTATTTTACACTTAATCTGTACTCACATATGCCTTTGAGTATAGGAACTGTGGCCAAAGCTCTAGTACCCAGCACAGAGGGAGGATTTGACATGTTCTTCACTGACGGATTGATTTACCTGGGAACCCAGACTATCAAAGGTTCACATGGTCTAACACCAGAAAGCTCCTTAGAACCCATTTGGTTGGCTCAACCTTCTCACTTTATATATAGAGAGAAACTGAGGCTCATTCAAGCTCCCATAGCAGGACAAGGCCCTGGCTGCTGAACGATGTGCTAAGAATGGAATTAAGTGGGCACCCGCTGGCCCCATCCAAGGGGCTCCCCTTGCCTCCTCTCAGTGGACCTCACCTTGGTTTCTGTCTCCACTTGATGACTCTGGCCGGACACTGAGGGAGGGCCCTCAGTGTCACGCCCCCACACTTTCTTCTTCCCCAGGAAGCCTCCGGTGCATGAGGACGGCTATATCAACCATGCTACCCAACTGCTGGAGAAGAAGCGAGAGATGGTAGAGATGGAGGAGGCCCTGCAGGCTAAGAAGGAGGTAACCTTTGTTTGTGTTCAATATACAGGGGAGAGAAGGGAAGAGGCAGGGGAGAAGAGATGAGGCTGCTAGTCTGTGTCTCTCCCTGACTTCCGGGGAGGCTGGGTAGCTTCTAGGTGTTGGGCTTAAGCAGTTCTGGGCTCTGTTCCCATTAGCTTCCCTCTCTTCAGACCAGTTCATTCGAATGTCATGATCCTCTTTGAGAACGAAGGACAAACCACAACTCTGTTAGTCCTGAGCCCTCCCTCAGGGGCAGCTGAGGATCCTCCTTGGGGGAGATGAGTGTCTGAATCTCAAGTAGGGGGAGATTTTGTAATAAAAGGATCCCAGATTGGGATTCAGAGACCTGAGTTCTGATGGCAGATTCACAATTAATCTGTGTGATGTTTGAACCTGGACAAATTACTTTCCTTTAGATGGAGTATCTTATTTATAAAAACAGGGAGGTGGGTGAGATATTCTCTAAGATTCCTCCCAACTCTTACCTTCCCTGTTCTAAGGCAAAGTAAGGTCCAGTCCTGATGTTTTCTGTTCTAACTCCCAACTCTGACATTCTCTGTTCTAAGGCCCCACTCAGCCTTGACATCCTCTGTTCTAAGGCTCCTCATAGCTCTGACATTCTCTGTTCTAAGGCTCCTCATAGCTCTGACATCCTCTGTTCTAAGGCTCCTCATAGCTCTGACATTCTCTGTTCTAAGATCCCTCCTAACCTGACATTCCCTGTTCTAAGGCCCTATCTAGCCCTGACATTCTATGTTCTAAGGTCCCTCTCAACTGTGATATTATCTTCCCTTGGCAGACTGTTTCAATATTCTTCCCACCTCTGACAGTCCCTATTCTAAGACCCCTCCCAACCCTGACATTCCCTATTCGAAGGCTCTATCTGGCCCTGATATTCTCTGTTCTAAGGTCCCTCCCAACTGAGATATTATCAGTTCTAAGATTTAATCTTCCCTGTAAGACTCTGTTTTAATATTCCTCCCACCTCTGACATTCACTGTTCTAAGATTTAGCCTAGGCCCTATGCTCCACATTTTAAGATCCCTTTGAGCTCTGCAACTTTAGAATTTTCCCCAGTTCTTGGCTCACTTCCTCTTTTCTCATAGCTCAGTAATCACTCAATGACCTGTAGGAGTGTGTGTGTGATGGAGCCCACCTCCACGTTCCAACTGAATCCCTCCCTCTCTCCCTTCTCAACACTCAGGAGTTCCAGGTAAAGATGTCAGCTCTGAAGCAGCGAAGGGAGGCACTGGACCAGAAGGAAGATGCATTGAAGGAGTCGATGGTCCGCTTTGACAAGTTCCTGAAGGTGGGAGGCTCCTGGAATGCAGGAGAACTGTGCCTCCTATATATGAAAGTTTAGGGGGTTTTGTTGACCCTCTATTTCTCTAAAGCATCCAAGGGGAAAGCCTTGTAGAGGGGGGATGGCCAGCTTAGAATCTCAGGTTAGACTTCTAGCAGGGATAGCCTCAGTGAACACCTCCCCCCAGCTCTGAAGATTCATCCCCCTCCTGCCCTGCCTAGGTTCCCTGACATTACCCAGAACCCCCTATCTCCAGAGAGGTGCAGCTATATCAGACCCAATGAACAAGCAGACAGAGCAGGCAAGGTCTAACCTGAGAGGTCAAGGGGAAGTGGCCAGACTGGAAAGATGGTTCCTCCTCTGGCCAGGACACAGAGGCCAAGAAGAGCCGGGCCCTGCGCCGTGCAGAGGAAGGGCGACAGACTGCCTCCCAGAAGGAGGCTGAAGCTGCAGCATTGAAGGAGGAATTGAAGGGGCTCATTCAGAGGAAGGAACAGCTGGAGCAGCAACTGCACAAATACAGACCCTTTGCCCAGTACCTAGAGCAGGTGGTGGCCCAGTCTGAGCAGGTGAGCACCGAGGCTGTTTGCCCCATGTCCAGCAGCAGCTGAGGCAGCCCCAGAGATACCCCCTTCCTCCTAGAAACCTACCCATTATTTATTAAAAGCAATAAACATAAAAGGAAGGAAGGAAGGAAGGCAGGCAGGAAGGAAGGAAGGAAAGAAGGAAAAAAGGAAGGAAGGAAGGAAGGAAGGAAGGAAGGAAGGAAGGAAGAAAGAAAAGATGGAAGGAAGGAAGGCAGGCAGGAAGGAAGGAAGGAAGGAAGAAAGAAAAGATGGAAGGAAGGAAGGAAGAAAGAAAGAAAAGATGGAAGAAAGGATGGAAGGAAAGAAGGGAGGGAGGGAGGGGGGAAGAAGGAAGAAAGGAAGGAAGGAAAGGGAAGGGAAGGGAGGGAGGGAGGGAGGAAGGAAGATACATGTATTCTTGGCAATGTGCCCTTTTTCTTTTTATGTTTATTAATATCTTGTTTTTATATCACCTAATTTCCCTATATATTCCTCCCCCAAGTCATTTTTTAAATGAAAAATTTTAAAGGAGGGAAAAAAAAAACAATTCAGAAAAATTAGCCAGCAAATCAGCCATGTCTGGCAATCTATGTGGCATTCTATACCCATAGCCCTCACATCTACAAAGAAGGGAGAGGGATAGAATCTTACCTCACTGTTTCTCCCTCCTCCTCCTTCTCCTCCTCACTTCCTGACTTCTTCCCTGGCTTCCTTCAGTCCCAGCTAAAAATCCCACCTTCTACAGGAAGTCTTTCCCAGTTCATCTCAATTCTAGCACCCTCTCTCTGCTGATTACCTCTAATTTATCTATCTATAGCTTATTGATATAAGCTTGTTTGCCTGTTGTCTCCTCACTAGACTGTGAGCTCCTGGAGAACAGGGTCTGTCTTTATTTCATCCCTAGCATCTAGCTCAGCACCTAACACATGGCAGATGCTTGAAAAAACCGGGGGCGGTCTTGATCCTTTTAACTTCAACAGAATTCAGTTTTGATTATGGTAATGGTCCTAAAGGGGAAAGGGTCTTAACTGTTCTGTGTGTGTATGAATGTGTGTGTGAGTATGTGTGTGTGTGTGTGTGTGTGTGTGTGTCAGAAAGAGACATATATGGTGCTCTGGGGAAGTTGGAATGATGGAAGTGGGATGGCTGGGCTTGTTTTGGTTTTGGTTCTCTTGAGGCCATAAATACAGCAGCCACTCACAGGCCCAAACCTACTATTGTCTAACATGACAGTAGTGTTTACTTCATCAAATGCTTTGTCCACATTATAGAGGTAATAATAACTGCAGCATTTCTCTAGGCTCCTAGTTAAGTAATCCTTGCAGAAAAGGAAAGAAGGCTAGTCTGGCATGAGATGTTCATTTATTTTGTACTTTTTAAACCAGATTTCCTTACTGTGGTCTGGACAGTGGAAAGCACTGGGCTTGGAGTGGGGAATCTTAAGTTCAAACCTAGCCTCAGACAGACATTTTCTGTGGGCAAGTCACTTCATCTAATTTGCCTCAGTTTTCTCATCTGTAACATGAGCTGGAGAAGGAAATGGCCAACCACTCTGGTATCTCTGCCAAGAAAACCCCAAGTGGAGTCAGGGAGAGTCGGACTTAACAAAATCACTGTCATGAAATGCGTCCCTTCCCCCTTAGACAGTTCAGTGGTCACGAGGTGGGGGAGCTCACTCTACTGGTAACACCCAATGGGCTCTGGCTCTGGCTCAGATGATCTTCAGCCTCAGCCTCCCCCAGTAGCAGGGATTATATCACGAACTACCAAATGCAGTGGGATAATGTTTCTAGATTCATATAATATAATACACACGATTACAAAAGAAAGCAGTTACATTGAAATGTAGTGGCAAAAATATTTTAAAACATAAGTTACAGATCCCAAATTAAGAACGGGTACTTGTGTTCCATTACACCTCTAAGCCTGATCTGTAAAATGGGGATAATATTACTTAGTCATAGGGTTTTTTTTGGGGAAAGTTACTTAAAGTTGTGGGAGTGATTGGAACCATCCACTATGCAGCCCTGAGTGCCTTCCCCTTGCCTTCTCTCCCAGTTTGAGGAGATCCCCGAGCTGATGGCCCGGTTCAGTGGGTTGTCAGAAACCCGAGCCATCCTGACTGAACATGAGCAGGCTTTACACAAGGCCGTGGAGGATGCAAGGGCAGAACTGCTCAAACTGGTAGAAGAAAAGAATGATGAGATCCTGCATCAGAATAACCACGTGGCCGACCTGCAGGTCCGATTGGAGGAGGTCAGGACGCAGGCCCTGCAATGGGTAAGTGGGCATGCGATCAGGCCCTTGTTCGGTCTCCAAAGCACCATTTCCCTTTCCCACTTCTGCTTCTTCTTTGGGGTAGAAAGTCATGGAAAAATAAGAGCTCACCTTTCAGGTTTATGCAATGCAGTTGAAGGAGGAAAGGGAGGCAAGATACTATCTCAGTTTTACAGATGGTGAAACTATGGTATAAAGTGATGCACCGACTTACCCATGGTCATACAACCTGGCTTTCTGGTGCCAATTCTAATGTTCTTTATTATTTCCATTTTACAGATAAGGAAACTGAGCCAGAATGATGAACTTGGCCATGGCCACAGAAATACTAGGGCTCAGAATAGTCCCTCAAACCCAGGGCTCTTGATTTGATTAGAAGTCTAGTGCTTCTTTTATTCCATTGTTCAATAACCTCCAATAATGTCTTGTTCCCTCTGAGATCAAATACAGAGCTTCCATTTGGCATTTAAATCACGTTCCCATCCTTCCTATCCTTCTAGCCTTGTGATCTATTAGTCCCCTTTCTCTATGTCATGGTCAAGTAATCAATCAATAAGTATTTGTTTTGTTAGATGCCTATATAAGGAACTAGAGATGCAAAGACAGAAGGGCAAAAGGTTTCTGGCCTCAAGGAGTTTATATTCTATTAACCAGGGGATGCAACAGCCAAGCTGTTTCCCATTGTGTATCTCCCATCTCTGAGCCTGTTCTATCTGGCTAATCTGTTTACTGCTGTTCAAGTATCTCCCATCTCTGTGTCTTTGTGTCTGGCTAAAGTGTTTCCTACTTTTCGTGTATTTCTCATCCCTGTGTCTTTGTATGTAGCTAAACTGTTTCCTACTGTTTTTGTATCTCCCACCTCTGTGCCTTTGCATCTGGCTAAATTGTTTCCCATATTTCCCATCTCTGACTTTGTATCTGGCTAAACTGTTTCCTCTATCTCCCATCTCTGTGACTTTGTATCTGGCTAAACAATGTTTCCTATATCTCCCATCTCTGAGCTTTTGTATCTGACTAAACTGTTTCCTATTATTCATGTCATGTATCTCTCATCTCTGTGTCTTTGTATGTAGCTAAACTGTTTCCTACTGTTTGTGTATCTCCCACCTCTATGCCTTTGCATCTGGCTAAATTGTTTCCCATATTTCCCACCTCTGACTTTGTATCTGGCTAAACTGTTTCCTACTATTCATGTCATGTATCTCTGTGTCTTTGTATGTAGCTAAACTGTTTCCTACTGTTTGTGTATTTCCCACCTCTGTGCCTCTGCCTCTGGTTAAACTGTTTCCTATATTTTCAATCTCTGTGACTTTGTATCTGGCTAAACAATGTTTCCTATATCTCCCACCTCTGTGCCTTGGTATCTAACTAAACTGTTTCCTACTATTCATGTACCTCTCACCTCTGTCTTTGCATGTGGTTAAACTGTTTCCTATTGTTCATGTATCTCCCACCTCTGTGCCTTTGTATCTGGCAAAACTGTTTCCTATTTCTCCCACCTCTGTGCCATTGTATTTGGCTGTGTCCCATGCCTGGTATGCCATCCGTTTTCACCTCAGCCTCTTGGAATTCCTGGCTTCCTTCAAGACCCAACTGAAATACATTTTACGCAAGACTTTTCTCATTCCCTCAACTCCTGGTTATCTCCCCTCAAAAATCAGTCTCATGTCTGTCTCTGTATCCTCCATAGCTAGTACAGTTTTGCACACAGCATACACTTAATGCTTGTTGACTGACTGATATGCTACTAGGTCACCTTGGACTTGGAAACGATTTTAATAGGGATGGGCTGGCAAATAGGAAACAACTGGCTCTCTGAGGAGGAAAAAATGTATGGGCCTACTTTTATGTTTAGTCTCTATTACTAAAATCCTTTATAACACTTTAAGTTTAGACAATAAAACAAATCCTGATTTTTGTAGCCTTTGCCAGTTTCTGAGTTGTAAATGTTTACATTGAAGAACTTTAAAAATTAAAAAAAATTTTTTTTTCATTTAAAAACATTTCCATATGACTCATGTTGGAAAAGAAAAATCAGAACAAAAGGAAAAAAAAAGTGAAAACAGTATGCTTCGAACCACATTTAGTCTCCATACTTCTCTCTCTCTGGATGTGGATGGCATTTTCCATATAAAGCTTATTGGAAATGCCTTGGGGATCACTGGATTGCTGAGAAGAGCTAAGTCGATCATAGTTGATCATCACATGATCTGGCTGTGGCTGTGTACAATATTTTCCTGGTTTTGCTCATTTCACTCAGTATCAGTTCATATTAAGTCTTCCCAGGCTTTTCTGAAATCATCCTGTTTGTCAGTTCTTAATAAAATAATATTCCATTACATTCATATGCCTTAACTTATTGTCAATTCCCAATTGATGGGCAGCCACTCATTTTCCAATTTTTCGGCACCGCAAAAATGGCCGCTACATTTTTGTACGTGTGGGTCCTTTTCCTTCATTAAATTTTTTTTGGGGGGTGGGGTACAGACCCAGTAGTAGCACTGGATCAAAAGGTATTGCCAATTTTTTCTGGAGGCTTGCCCAGGATCACACAGATAGGAAATGTTAAGTGTCTGAGGTCAAATTTGAACTCAGGTCCTCCTAATTTCAGGGCTGGTACTCCATCCACTGTACCACCTAGCTGCCCCAGGCATTCACAATTTGATAGCCCTTTGGGCATAGTTCCAAATTACTTTCCAGAGTGGCTGAATCAGTTCACAACTCCACCAATAATGTCTAGTGTCCATTTTCCCACATTTCCTCCAAATATTCATTATCTTTACCTGTCATCTTAACTAATCTGATAAAGGCAAAGTAGTCCCACAGCGCTGTTTTAATTTACGTTTCTCCAATCAATAGTAATTTAGAGCATTTTTTCATGACTATAAACAGCTTTCATTTTTTCATCTGAAAATTGTCTATTCATATCCTTTGACCATTTATCATTCACACCAAAAATCTAATACTTAGCTCTCCCTCAGAATATTTACCTGAGAATCCAATCTTTGGCAATTAGGAATATCTCCAAATTATCTTGCTTTTTCTTTTTTAAACTACCATGGATGGGGGAGCTTCCTAACCTAGTAAGCCAATTCATCCCATTGTTAAAGGATTCATCAGGAAATTCTTTATACTGAATTAGAACTCCCTTGACTTCTACCCACTGGATTGCTTTGTTCTTTAGGACCCAGGGTTGGCTATTTTAACAAGAACAACATTGCCCCCCAAGTCTTCCCTTTTGGCTGAATGGACTGATTCTTATTGAAGTCAATGGGAGGGAAAATATTTCTCTTCTCAAGGAATGACCTTCAGGGACTTGGTGGGGAGGTGATGTCAAAGATGATGAAGATTGACCAGTCTCCTGGATTTCTACAGTGCAAATGCTAAGTTAAATTTGTGATTCATGGCTCAGGACTAGGACTGATGATGAGGGATTCGGGGTTTGTCCACAATGGTCCCCTTCAGCTGAGCTGACTCCCCTTGATGTCTGCAGGAGTCCAAATGGGTTCACATCCAGAATACGGCAGCCCAGAAGACTTTGCTTCTTGGGCAGATCAAGATGGCGGCCCTCAACTTGTTCCAGATAGTCTGTAAGCAGAAGAAGGAAGTCCCTGCATTGGCTGTGGAGGACACCGAGGAGCAGCTGGAGCAGGTGTGGGCGCCCAAAGCCCCGGATGCACCCAAGTGTATCTCTCAAGCTCTAGAAGTCCCTCTATCCCATTATCTCCTCTGTGCTTCAATTTGTAAATGACCTGTTAGTTCAGGAAGTCAGAACACAGTGAATGATATCCAAGTCATACAGCTGAATCTTGTACAAGTCAGCAACGTGGGGAAGACTCAAAAGGAAAAAGCCCTGTCCTTTAAGGGGGGTTCTGGACCTGGCTCTATCTGTAACTTATTCTCCATATATGGGCAGGTCACTTTCTTTCCTCTGTAAAATGAAGTCTAAAGTAGATATTCTCAAAGGAAACTTCTCTGCCATGTTAGCAACAATCCCAGTTGTCCAATCTAAAGGCCTTTTCCTCCCTCCTCATCCTCCTAGACCCATCTGCCTCTTTTGGCACTGGAGGTCACCCTTTTCTCTCCGAGCTCCTCAAGAAGCTCCGTCTAATGGGAGACAGCCAACAAAAGTGTGCACACAAGTGAATGTACAGACAGGGAAGGCATGGAACCAAGAGGGGCAGCTCGTGAGTCTGGCAGGTGCTTCTGGGAGCCCCTCGGCCTCCTGCTGTGATGGCTCCTGGGAGTCCAGAAGCAGGTGACTGACTCCAGCTGTGGGGAGGGGGGCTCCCAGGTTCAGCAGTACTTCCAGGACCTTTCTGCCACGCTGGCCAAGTATCACCAGGGAGAGCCGGGGCCCTCTGCCGCTGACCAGTAGGGAAGCTGCCGATAGAAGAGGTAGGTCTGACCCCCTGCGTCCTGCAACGCTCACATGTGTCTGTTGTGTGTGTTGTATGTTGTATGTCTGCGTGTGTGCATGCGTGTCTAACAGGAAGCCCCAGCAGCCCGACCTGGATGCCCAGAAGTACACACAGACTTGTACGTGTCTCAGTCAGACATGGGACATTAACCCCTTCACTGTGATGACAACCCAACAAATCCATTTCGAGATTTATTAGGCACCTGCCATGTGTAAGGCCTGGTGGTGATGACCCCTTGCCCCCACCCCACCGCCCATCTCGGGGAACGTCCTCTCTGGGGGCAGGGTGAGATCAGGGCTGGCCCAGAGTGCCCGGTGCCAGCCCTCCAGGCGGAAGGAGCGGCAGGGCCTGGCAGAACAGGTTCCTCCTCTAGAAGGGAGGAGGGTGGAGGGGCAAGCAGAGCACGTTAACTGCTTCAGGCCCAAATTCAACCAGCTTTGTTCCTAGGGACACCACTGCTCTCAGGTGGGAGCCTTGGGATGGACCACCAGGCTGCTGGTTCTGGACAATGGGGCTGTCTTCCCAAGGGAGGAGGTGACCAGCCCACACACAGCTCCGAGAGGAATGGGTTCCCTGGGAGTCTGGAGTTCAGCCGGACCGTCGGTGGTGGGTGGCTGGGAAAGAGCATCTCACATCTTCTTCCTCATTTTGCCCTTTCGGTTGCCCCCAGGCCGCCTGCCGAAGGCGCTCTGCCGCAGCTCCTGGGCCCGGCGCCGGTTGCGGGCAGACAGCTGCTTGAGACCCCCTCGCTGCAGGAAACGCTGCTTCTCTGCGCGGCGACGCTGCTTCAGGATCTGCTGCTTGTTCTTCAGCTCTGAGCGCACGCGCCCACCGGCCCCTGATGTCCCGCCGGCCCCTGACGTCCGGCCCGCCGAGGCCCCTGGGGGGACACAAGGGAGGAAGGTCACCAGAGATGGCCTGAGAAATAAAGTAACCTGTCCTGGATGGGGAGAGAGCTGGGGATGTCAATCGGGGCCTTCATTCCGGCGTCTCCAATCCGGCCCCTTCCCTGGCTGCGGTGGGTCATCTGCTTTCCAACTGTTCTTCAGACACTTACCAGCTGTGTGACCCTTGCCCAGGCACTCAGTGCCTCAGTTCCCTCATCTGTAAGAGGAAAGCTTCCCCCCACTTCCAGGACCCCCAGACATTACAGCATTCAGCACAGACTGAACTGCACACCCAGGGGAAGGACCCCGGGCAGCCCAGACCATCCCAAAGACCTCTTCTGTCTCCTTCCTTCTCCTCCCATTGAGGCCGTGGACCCCGAATGGGCAACGTGTCTCAAAAAGCAGAGGATGACCCACTGGGGGGGCGTAGCTCTGGTGAATTGATCAAAACAATGATAATAACTGAACTTCAGCCCCTCAGGGGTAATGGCTGCTATCTCCATTTAACACTGAGCAAATGGGCTCGGAGAAGGCACCAGGAGCCGCTAAGAGGCTGAGGCAGGATTTGGGCAGGATTCGGACCAGCTACGGTCCTTGGAGAAGTAGGCAGCCGGGTGCCATCGCTCTAGATGAAGAAACTGAGGCAGAGAGAGGCAGGGGTCTCCAGGGACCCAAGCCCGTCCCCCAAGGACAACCCCTCGCATCCAGCACACGAGCACCTCCCAGGGACACCCCCGCCCAGCTTTCCCTGTCCGGCTCCTGCTCCCACTCTCAGGCCATTCCAGTGGTGGATGGAAAGCATGGCCGGTCCTGCCCCGGGGGGATTCTGGTCCCTGAATAGCACAAGCCGGACAGGTCACGGACAGGTCACTGTCAGCTCCAAGACGAGGAGCCTGGCGGGGGGATGGGAGCCGCCCAGAGCTGGTCCCCGGCTCCCACGAGGCTGCATGTCACACCTCCCTCCCCCTCCCCAGAGGCAGCCCCCCACAAGCCACTGCTGGGAAGTAAAAATAGAAGCCAGAAGCTGAGAGTGTGAAAGGAAGCCAGGGAGGCAGAGATGGAGAAACGTGGGGAGATAGTGGGGGGGCACAGAAACAAGGTCACATGTGGGAGGTCTGGCCAAGAGAACTGGGACGGGGAGAAGGGGTCCTGGGAGCACAGCCTGGGACACTCAGGCAGGCAGGAGACCCAGACAGGGAGCAGACACTGGGGGAGGAGAAACCCAGTGTGGGCGCACACACCTCACTGTCATCACACACACACACACACACACTCACACACTACATGAGACCCACACACTCTCACTGTCATTATAAACACACACACACTCACACATACTGCACACACTCACACACACACATACACACACACTCACACATACTGCACACACTCACACTCACACACATACACACACTCACACATACACACACACTCACACATACATACTACATGAGACCCACATACTCTCACTGTCATTATAAACACACACACTCACACACACTCACACATACTGCACACACACACATACACACACTCACACATACTGCACACACTCACACACACACACACATACACACACTCACACATACACACACACTCACACATACACACTACATGAGACCCACATACTCTCACTGTCATCATAAACACACACACTCACACACACACACTCACACACACATACACACTACATGAGACCCACATACTCTCACTGTCATAAACACACACACACACACACTCACACACACACACACTCACACATACACACACACTCACACATACACACTACATGAGACCCACATACTCTCACTGTCATAAACACACACACACACACACTCACACACACACACACTCACACTCACACACACTCACACACACATACACACTACATGAGACCCACATACTCTCACTGTCATTATACACATACTCACACACACACACACACATACACACTACATGAGACCCACATACTCTCACTGTCATTATAAACACACACACTCACACACACACACACTCACACATACACACTACATGAGACCCACATACTCTCACTGTCATTATAAACACACACACTCACACACACTCACACATACTGCACACACACACATACACACACTCACACATACTGCACACACTCACACACACACATACACACACTCACACATACACACACTCACACATACACACACACACATACTGCACACACTCACACACACACATACACACACACTCACACATACACACACACTCACACATACACACTACATGAGACCCACATACTCTCACTGTCATTATAAACACACACACTCACACACTCACACACACTCACACATACACACACACTCACACATACACACTACATGAGACCCACATACTCTCACTGTCATTATACACACACACACACACACTCATACTCACACACACACACACACACATACACACTACATGAGACCCACATACTCTCACTGTCATTATACACACACACACACACACACACTCATACTCACACACACACACACACACACATACACACTACATGAGACCCACATACTCTCACTGTCATCATAAACACACACACTCACACTCACACACACACATACACACTACATGAGACCCACATACTCTCACTGTCATTATACACACACACACACACACACACACACACACACACACACACACTCATACTCACACACACACACACACACACATACACACTACATGAGACCAGAAGTGGTGGGACAAGCAGCAGCAGGGACAGAGCCTGGTTCCGCTCCCCTGTGACCTTAAGGCACCGGAGGGGTCCCGAGGACACTTTAATGCTAAGAGCACAGCCAGGGGGTGCTCTAAGGTTGGCAAAACAGGGAGAGGCGTCTCCTAGGAGCCTCACAACTCCCCTGGGTGGCGGGGCGTGGTGTTTTCCCCACTTTTACAGAGGTGGAAACTGAGACTGGGAGTGAAAGGGGTCACCGAGCCAAAAAAGGGCAACTCCGGGTCCGGCACTGAGCACTGCCCGCTGCCTCGCTGTGCCCCCGAGACCCCTTGCCCCCTGGGCACAGAAGGGGGTCGGCACACAGCAGGAAGCCTGGCGAAGCGAGGGGCTGCCACGGATGCCTCAGAGGTGCCCCTGGTGCCAGAAGGCTGCCCAGCAGCCGGGAGAAGTGAGCTGCCACTCCGGGGGGGGGGGGGGGGCCCTCCAGCGGGGACTGGAGGCTCAGGGGTGAGGGGGGCCCTCTGGGGAAACGCCTGTTCACCAGTGGGATTCAGCTCCCAGCTGCCTGCAGGGGGCCAGCGCACGCCCCTCTGGACGCTGACTGGAGGAGGGCCGGGACACCGGCAGGTTCCCAGGGGCTGAGGCACTGCCCACAAGGTACGAGAGGAGAGAGGACCAAGACAGAATTGGCCTGGGGCCCCTGATGTTCTTCCTGGGGGACATTGGCCACTCATTTCCCCTCAGTTTCACCACCTGAAGGCTGGGTGGGTGGACACAGTGATCACTTCTCTCTCCTGCCTCAGTTTCCCCCCGGGTGGGTGGGCACGGGCTGCTTGGATCCCTCCCAGGTGCCACCCCCCCATCCCCCACTGGCTGCCCCTCACAGGCCGGCTCCCTCACCTCGGCCGCGGCCCCGGCCCCGATTCCAGCCTCGCCTCCTGGCCGCTCCCTCTTCCTCCTCGTCCGAGTCCCGGTCCCCAATCTTGTGCTTCTGCTTCCACTTCTGATAGCTGAGGTCAGCAGTTAAGGAGGCGCCCGGATGAAAAGAGCTGGAGCTGGGGGGGCCCTTGGGGACGAGCCGGTCAGACCCCCCTCATTTTCCAGATGGGGAAACTGAGGCGGGGGAGAAGAGTGCAGGGAGGGTCTCAGGGCCACCAGAGGGAGGGGGCGCAGTGGCTCCAGATCTAATTTTCTCCTGCTCCTCCTGCAGAAGGGAAGACCCCCCCCACCCCGGGGGCCAGCCCCGTCCCACCGCAGGAGGAAAGGATACAGGTCCCTCTTATAGGAGCTGCTGATGTACCGGCCGCTCTCCGTCTTTATCTTCTTCTTGTCCTCCTGGCCCGTGGCCCCCACAAACCGCTTCTTCTTACGGTCCCTGGAGGCCAAGGAGGGGGAGGGGAGGCAGAGCTGGGCTTCTCCTCGGGGCATGACCTCTCCCCTCCCCCCATTTCCCCCTCCCCCCTCCTCCCCCATTACTTCCCCCTCCCCCCTTACCACTTCAGCTGCTGCCGGCTCTTGGTGAGGCTGTGGGCCTCGTCGCCCATGAGGTCGAGGACGGCTCCGGACGCCTGCTGCTCGAAGGCGCTGCCCTCGCCCCCGATGCTCAGGCTGAGGGAAGAGGGTTTGTGGCGTGGGCAAAGGGTGGCACCTCCCCCTCCCTGGCGGGGTCCCTCGTCCCTCCCTTGCCCCCACCCCTGTGACCCCCCCTTGCTGCGCCCCTCACCCCCGCTCGCTGTCGAAATCCTTGGGCCGGTAGGGCACATAGAACTCCTCCTGCCGCTGCTGGGGCGCCCCCTTCCGCCTCTTCTCCTGGCCCGGCGCTGAGGGCCGCCGTCTCTTCGGGCCCAGGACCTGGGTGAAGGCCTCCTGGGGAGGAGGGCCACAGCCGGGCTGAGCGGTCCCCCCGCTCGGTGCTCCCTCCCCGTGACTTCGCTCTGCCCCTGAGCCTCGGCTTCCCCTCCTGTCTGACCCTCCCCCCACCCAAGCCAGACTAGGGGCCAGAGTAGACGGGGGAGGGACGGCAGGACAGACAGACATTTATTAAGCGCCTCCTGTGCTCAGACCCCCAGGTGCGGAGGGTGAGGCCCGGCCTCGAAGTTACAAAGGACTGGGCAGGTTGGATCTCGTGAGCTGAGACCCCACCTCTCCCCCCCGGGAGGCAGCTGCTGTCCCTACACCCCTTTACGGAGGAGGGACCCGAGGCAGCCAGAGGAGGGTTAGCGACCGCGTGTCTGGGGCTCGGGCTGTCCTGAGCCCCCCGCCCCCCCAATAACTCCCCGGAGGCCCCGGGCGCATCTCCACCTCCACATCCTGCTCCTCCTCCAGCTCCTCCTGCTCCTTCTCCGGCTCCCGGCTCGTGGGCAGGCGGGGGGCCGGGCCGGGCTGGGCCTGCTGCCGCTCCTGCTGCCCCTGCTGGAACTTGGCAATGGCCTTGTGGTCCCGCTTCCGCTTGGCCCGCATCACCTGGCTGCCCGGGTCCCGGGTCGTGGTGTTGATCTCAAAGATGGTCTGCGGCAAGAAAGAGCAGAAATCCCTGACTGTGCCCGTGTGGGCTAGGGCGGGGCTGGCCTCCTCCAGGGAGGCCCCCATGACTGACTCCATCTGCAGCTCTGGCCTCCTCCCTATTTGTATCCCCTGGGCTGGACCAGGTGCCTGGCACACAGTAGGTGCTTAATCAATGCTGATTGATCAAAGAGATGCCTGGGGGTGCTGGGAGGGCTTGATGGGGGTCACCAAGCCAAGATGTGTCTAAGATGGGACTCGAACCCCATCTTCCTGACTCAGGCCAGCTCTCCAGGCGCGACACCGGCTGCCTGCAGTGACAAGAATCAGGAAAACATCCCTCCAGACAAAAAATAAAAGCGGACACCAAGGAATTTTCAAGACCAAGTTAGGCCCCCAAGAAGAGCTGGAAAAGCACGGCCTAGGAGACAGGACCTTGGAGTCCTAAGTGTGCCTTCGGACCCTCACAAGTTCTCTGTGCCTCAGTTTCCCCATCTCTAGCCCTGACGGTCTTTCCTAGCTCAAAGTCTGAAGGGTGGGGGCCTACAGGTGTGGAACACTGCAAACCCTGCTAGTCTCCGGTAATGTGTTTGTTGATTTGACTCAAGTGCCCTTAGTTTTAACGTGTTTGTCACTCCCGGTTTGGACGACCGTGACACTGGCTCAGAACAGAGCGGTGGGTCAGTGAGACAGGTTGGGTTCCTGGGACAGCGTCAGTGACGTCAGTCACCAAGTGCTTGATTATCCTGGACTCCGGCTTCTGGGACAAGGACTCGCCCTCTGACACGAACTGCCGGGAAAACTGGAAGAGGACGGCGGGAGCTGGGCCCCGGGCCGCACCGAGCACCGGGGGAGGCCAAAAAGGCCTCGTGAGATGTGACAGTGATGCTGTAAGCAAATCAGGACAAGGGACCTCTCCCTCTCAGATCTGGGGGGAGGGAGAACTTTGTGGCCGGAGAAGGACTGGAGGACACCAGGAAATGCAAAACGGGTAACTGAGCATATTCAACTAAAAAGGGTTTGTACAAACACCTCTCTTTGTGGCTTGCTGGGCAGGAGGGACACGCTCCTGAACGTCGGGCAAAGATCCCGAGCTGTGTGACCTTGGGCAGGTCATGGACCTCTCTGAACAACAAATAAGGGCTGGACCCCGGGGCCTCTGGGAGTCCATCCAGATGCAACCCAAGAGCTGCTGAGGCCGAAATGAAAAGGGATGAGAACAAGAGGGCTGAGAACTAGGGGGAGGGGCCGCGGGGCCGCAGAGCCGCTTCTGGGGTCCGCCTGCCACGTATGTCTGGCCCCGAGTTCTGCCTCTGAAGCCTCGGTATCCCTAGGCCCTCCCACTGGGCCCTCCCCCCAGACACCCCCAGACCCTCCCTCCAGGCCGGGCCGTCTCACTCACAGCCCGGGAGCGGTAGTTCTTGATGCTGTCCACGAGCTTCATCCTCTCCAACTCCTCGTCCTCAAACTGGGAGCCTGGAGGAAGAGCCCGTCAGAGGAGGCCACCCTGCCCAGCCCGGGGCTCCCCTCTCCCCCAGGGAACGGGACGGGCACTCACTGAAAAGGGGGTGCAGGCCCAGGAGGGTGGGGTCCAGGTCCTTGGCCCTCTTGATGGACTCTGGGGAAGGCCCCGGCCGAGAACGGCTGTACTGCTTGTGGGCGTTCTCGGCCACGCGCCGCAGGCTCTGGAGCTCCGAGGAGCCGTCGTGGTCCGTGAGCAGGCGGCATTCCTCGTCGTCCACCACGTTCCGAGGCACGCGGCCCAGCACGCCGTCCGGAGAGGCATCTGGGGGAATTCTGGGACTCAGGAGGCCCGTCCCCGCTCCGCCCCCGGGCTCCCCACCCCCAACTGCCAGAGCTGAAAGGGAGCCAGGAGGCCCCTGGATCCAAGCACTTCTTTACTAATAAGGAAACTGAGGCAGATGGGGGGAGTGATTTGCCCAAGGTCATTTACTAAGGGAGGACTGGAACCCAGGTCTTTGTGACTTCAATGCCAGCGGCCGATCCAGCTCTGCACTGATGGCACCAAAGACCCGAGTTCAAATCTTGCTCTAGATTTGCTGCTCTATGATACCTAAGTCACTCCCTTCTTTCTTTCCCAGTCCCATCCCGAGCTCCTTCTCCACTTTGGGGTCCCACCAGCCCCCAGACCCAGGCCCGGCTACCTGAGGGCTTCTCGTGGGGCCTGGCGAGGACGAGGGGGCGGCCCAAGAAGAGGTGAAGGTCAAAGACGTAGGGGACCTCATCCGGGGCCACCAGGGAATACGCGGTGCCGCTTCGGCCCGCGCGGGCCACACGCCCTGTGGAAGGAAAAGAGAGGGGCAGTCGTGACAGGGGCGCCTGAGCGAGCACTCGGGCCTGGCTGCTCCCGGGCTGCCCGGCCCTGGGCAAGTCGCCTCAGGCTCCCCATCGGTAAAAACGGTTTCTGCTCTGTCGGGCTCAGAGACCCGGCGGGGGATAACGGAGTCAGAGACGCGGCTTCTGGCAAAGTTAAGAGGGACGCGTGAATGAGAGCCTCAGCTGCTCTCAACGAGCCCCTTGGCTGTCCCAGCGATACCCCTAGCTCTCCCAACAGGCCTTGAGAATATAAAAGATCAGGACTGGGGGCCCTAGAACAGGGGGTGTCAGGGGGGCGTAGAGCACCCCCCTCCAGGGCAGGGCTGCCAGGCTGGCACTCACCCACTCGATGCAGGAAGAGCTTGCTCTTAGCAGGGAAGTTATAGTTGATCACGTTGTCCAGCAGCGGGATGTCCAGGCCCCGGGCGGCCACGTCGGTGACGATGAGGGCGGAGCACTTGCCGTGCACAAACTTGGCCAGGTTGATCTTGCGTGCCGTCTGGTCGAGGGCGCTGTAGATGTGGGTGCAGCACACACCCTGGGTGGTCAGCAGCTGAGGGAGGGCGAGAGAAAGAAGGCGGGGGGGGGGGGGGGGGGGGGGGGCTGGCTACGGAACAGGGACACAGCGACCCCCATTTCCCGCCCAAACCCCCTGGGAATCAACAATCCCTGTCACTAAATAGCCGCTGTGGACCAGGACTATGCTGGGAACACAAACACAACTGAGGCAGTCTCTGTCCTCAAGGGGCTCCGGATCCCCTGGGGTGGGAGGGGATGGGGAGGCGGAGGGCCCGGGGGTGGGGAGCACACGGTACAGGCAACAATCAGAAAGTGCATCATGCGACGGCTGTGTATGGGTGCGTGTGTGTGTGTGTGTGTGTGTGTGTATAAATGCATGTATGTTAAGAATACACACTAAATATGGGCGGTGCACATTAAACATTACACGTGGACATATGAAACCTACATGTGTATGGCAGTGGTGCTGTATGTGTGCATGTCCATGTGGGAAACACCCATAGAACTGACACATACCCTTGCACACAAGGAGACACATGTGACATGTGTGCACTCATGGGTTAACCACACGCACACTTCTGCCCCCATCTATCCAGGAGGTCAGCCCGACGTGCCCTGGGCCTGGGTGGGGTTTGGGGGGCTGTGCTGAGGAGGGGGCGCCTGCCCCCTGCTGGTGCTGCTGGGGAATGCCTCCCGTTGCCCAGGACTGAGCGGGAGGGGTCCCTCCGGGGCTCCGGCCCCTCACCTCTGTGAGATACTCCGCGTGGTGTTTTGTGGCCACGAAGACCACGGTCTGGTCCTGGGGCCGGACGACGTTGCGCAGGAGGTGGAGGAGCACGGCCGGCTTGTCGTCCTCACGGATGTGGAAGAAGGCCATCTAAGGGTGGGAAGGGAGCATGAGCGCCAAGGGGGACCCTCCCGGCCAAGTCACCCCCACTCCCCCGGGCTCTAGTGAAGGAGATAGGGGCCTGTGAGGGCCATCGGGGCCAGCCTCTCCTCAGCCTCTGGGAGCTGCCCAGGGCGCCGGCCAACACGTGGCACAGGCAGGACCTGAACTGGGTATTCCAGGCTCAAGTTCCTCATCCACCGGGGCAGGAGGATTCAAGCTCAAATGAGATAAGAGACATGCAAATAACATGTAAATTATCAAAGGCTTGATGTGCAAGGAGCCGTTCTTTCCTGCCTTGGCCCATACTGGGCCTCCACGGAGGCCCTTCTCTGTTCTTCCCTGCAGGTGCGTGGAGGGGGCCCAGGAGGGGCCTCCAAGAGAGGCATGAGAAGCGCTGGGCAGAGCCGAGGACCTCACTCACCTTCAACTGCTCGTTGAGTTTGGTGTCCACATCGAGACGGATCAGCACCGGCTCCGTGAGCCCTGGGGGAAAGCAGGGAGTGAAGATGGAGGTGGGGGGCTGGGGAGTGGGCAAGGAGGCCGTGAAGGACGGGGGTGGAGCGGGGGCTCAGTGCGTCACAGCACGCCACATCCTCGGGGAAATCCCCAGCTAGCCAGGAGCCCCCTTTCCCCACGTGATCCCATTTCCCCCCAAAGGAGGCTCACAACCAAGGGAGCCCAGGGAACGGATGGGGCGCTCACCGGCACGGGCAAACTCCACGAGGAGCTTCGGCAGCGTGGCCGAAAAGAGCACGGTTTGGTGGTCCTCGGGAAGGCGGCTGATGATTTCCTGCAGCTGCTCGGCAAAGCCCATTTCAAAGAGTCTGGAACAAGAGGGGCAGAGCAAATGAGGCGGCCGGCCTCTGGCCCTCAGCCAGATCCCAGGAGGGCTAGGCAACAGCAAGCATTTATTAAGCCCTCTCTCAGTGCGGGGAGGACACAGCCCCCTCCCCTCGGGGGCCAGCACACAGATCTAGGATTACGCAGGACGGTCACACACAGGGGAGCTTGCGAGGGGCACTTGGGGGTCAGTAAGGCTGCACCTGAGCTGTGCCTCGAAGGATGCTGGGGGTTCTAGGAGTAACTAGGTCCCTGACCAGCTCTCTTCAATCTCCTCCTCAGGAAAATGGAAAAGATCATCCCTGCCCTCTCTACCACAGGTGCAAAAGCTCCCTGCAAACCTGACAGGTACAGATAGGGGCCTGTCATGATGAGAGAGGGATAAGGCCGGGGTGAAGCGAGGGTGCCCTAATTCTCCCAACGCCCAGGCCCGCCTCACCTGTCCGCCTCATCAAAGACGGCGTATTGCACACTGTGCAGTTTCAGGTTCATCTCCACGGCCACGTGCATCAGGCGCCCAGGGGTGGCGATGATTCTGCAATGGGACAGCACCTCAGTCACCCCAGGCAGCACCTGCCCCTCCCTCTCCCTCTCCCTCTCCCAACCCCAAGGCTGTCTGGCAGGGAGGGGTCTGGAGACTTCCTTCTTGCTCTGCACACTCACATATCTGGGTTCTCATGCAGGGCTGCAAACTGGTCTTCCATCCTGTAGAGAAGAGAAATGAAAGCCTCCGTGTCACCCCAGGAAGAGTACACAGCAACAACCTTGACATGGGATCCTCTGGAGCCAAATATTCTGGGTGAAGAACTGGCTTTAGGGCTAGAGGATCTGGGTTCAAGGCCTGATTCTGATGCTTATTCCTCAAGTGTAAAATAACCCACACAGAGGCCTCTGGGGTAACTTCTGGTCCCATGATGCCCTTGAAACCTAAGCCTCGCCACCCCGAGGAGAGAAGCAGTCTAAAATAAGGACCCTGGATATGGAGAAAATGTAGCCCCAAAGGAATCCAGGCTACATCCATAAAGTTCAAGAAGGGATGAGATAAACCCCAAATGGGGAAACCCAAAGTCAGCAATCACACCAGCACTGAACATTCCACACTTAAACACACCTAAACCCACGACTGCCCCCAGCCTCCACATCCAGAGCTCAGCCTTTTCTCTGCACCCTACCCGGCTCCAGGCAGCAACCAAGCTGTCCTAGGCCGAGTGTGCCACCTGGTGGTCAGTCCCAAGAACTGTACGGCTTGCTATCTCTTCCCTGCCACCTTTCTTCCCTTTCCCAAGGACAGTTACATATTCTGTTTTTCTCTGACCCACAGCTCAGGAAATCCCTAAGCCCTGACACACACACACACACACACACACACACACACACACACACACACACACACACACACTCGCTCTCTCTCACATCACTTTCTCTGTTCTACGCTTTCTTCCAACACCTTCTGTCCGTTCTCTCTGTGCCGCCCAGTCCTGCCCTCATCTCATCTGCACACTAAAGCAGGGCTCTCAGGGGGGTGGGTAAGCTGCAGCAGCAGCAAGGATGCTGCGTGATAAGGAACGGAAACCCCCAAGTTTAACAGAAAGCCAACCATCCCCAAGAATGAGGGACGCCGACCACGAGAAGCCGGCAGGACAGGAGATCACGAAGAGCTCACTCCTGCTGTGCTTCTACAATGAGAGGCAGGGCCCGAGTCCTGCCTCTGCCACACACTGGCCGGGGCACCCTCGGGAGACGTCTTAACCGCTCCGTGCTTCAGCCAATTCTCTAAAACCAGAGGCAAGAGTATGAAACGGTGGAAAGAGCGCCGGGTTTGGTGCTCTAGGACCTGGGCTCTGCCATCTATGTGGCTCTCAGTTTCCTCGTCTGTGAAACAAAGGGGGCAGAGGACAGAATCTCGAAAACCTCGCAAGTTTAAATCTAGGATCTAACTTAGGAGGGAGTTTCTGCCCTGGGAACTCTCCACAACAAGAAAATCTCAGGGCCAGACAAGACCCCACAGAATGAGAATCAGAGGAACAGCAGAAACCTGTAGCAGAGAGAGGGAGCGAAGAAACAGGAGAACGCACACACAATGATGACAACAGTCTCTATGCTTTTTTAAAAACAGGCCGGAGGTGACTGTACTCGGTTAATTACAACGCCCAATCTTGGAGGAAACGCGGTTCCCCTCTCAGGAGAGTGGGGGAGAGGACGTGGCATCCGGGACGTGGCCCTGGGAGACGCGGCCCCTTCTCGGGGCTGGCTCTGCCGACCTTTATTCTGAGAGTCCAATGGTGGGAGGGTAGGCAGGGGAGGCGAGTCAGGAATGACTGACACACCAAGCCAAAGACATCGCTAGGCCATTAAACCCCAACACAGCAACCCCTGGGGATGGCAGAACGGGCCACGGTCCGTGAGGACTCATTATCATGACAACAAATTGGGAGGGAACAAGAAACTACAGAGAAAAATGGGAAAGACTTGGATGCAGTGCTGGAAAGGGAGCCCAGAGCCAGAACCACAGCATCCACACTGAGTCCCACTGGGGAGCGCGGCAGCGCGGCCTTCTGGGTGCAATGTCACACTACGTCAGGAGTCAGAACCAGGTTTAAATCCCCGCGCAGACCCATCAGCGGTATGACTGGGACCAAGAACTCTGCCAGAGCGCAGCGTCTCCTAAAAACCGGAGGTAACAATCCCCGGCTTGCTAAATCTCGCTGTAGTCTTGTGGGACCCAACCCAGTATCTGCAAAAGGCTTTGTCACCTTTCAAGAGCTACAGAATCACTTATCATTATTATTTCAAAATGACAACAGAAGTTATAGAAGAGAGTCTAGAAAAACACAAAAGAAAACCAAATGGGACAGGAGTCTAACCTGATTCTCCCCAGAGTCAGGAAGCTGGGGTTCAAATCCCACCAGAGCGGGGCTGCACACTCGGGGCCCCCTCTTCCTTACAACAGGGGGGCAGGCTCAGATGAGGTCTACACTTTCGAGGATTGCCCCGCTCTGTGCACCCGTCAGCACTACAGCAGCAGGCACAGTGAGCTCTGGTCCCCTCTGCAGCCCCAGGGGCCGGGGGCGAGGGATCACTGCCCTTGCCCCCAAGGTTACTGGTTGGCGGTTACCGGTGGCGGCCCTGGCCCAGGTGGGACATACGCTGTGTGGGTGGAGGTGGAAGGCAGGGAGTGAGGAGAGCCTGTGTTAACCTTCAGAAGATACCATCTCCGAGGCAATCCACCAGAACCAGAATTCAGGGCTGATAGAGCCCCGAGGAGCAGGCCAACTGATGCTCTTGGAGCCAGAAAAGGAACGGGGACAGAGAAGGCAGGAGTGACAGCCTTGGAACTAAAAGCTCCCCAAATGCGCAAAGCACCATTACTGAGATATTCTGAGTGGGGGCTTTGGGCTCAGGGGGGACGGCCTGAGGGGACCAGAAGGACGCGAGGCTCCAAAGCGTGGGAAGGCACAGGAGGAAGAAAGAAGCCTGGGGACAGGACAGCAGACTTGGGCTCTGCCACTTATTGCAGAACAATGGGATCTCTAGGTCCTGGCTAACCATGAGAACGTGGCTCCCGGATCTGTCAGAATAGGGATCCTGCCCCTGGCTGCCTCACAAATGTACTCTGAGGATCGGGGGGAGATCATGGATGTGAAAATCCACACCACACCCTGTCTGTTAACATGTGGCCCGAGGCCCAGAGTGGGGGGCGCTCCCCCTTGGGTCACACAGCCAGTTCCAAGGCAGAGACGGTGTTTGAACCCTGACTCTCCAGACTAAATCCTGACCGCCAAGGCACAAGGCTGCTACAGAACAGAAGGCCCCACAGGAGGGGGGGAGGGGGAGGTCTATGGGGGATGGATGCTGCCCGGGTCAGTCTCTCTGAGGGGCCGCTGGACTCTGCCGAGTTGGGACTCCTGACAAAGGCGGGGACAGTGTCGCAAGGTAGGTTTGTATTGGAAAATGGAAGGAGGTGAGCCAACAAAGGATGGCAAAGACATACTGGCAAAGGAAAACGCCATGAGGGAAGAAGCTCTTACTTGTCTCCCCCGAGGATCAGGGCTGTCTTCAGGCCAGTGAACTTGCCCAGCTGTGGAGCAAAGGAGACAAAATGAGGTCAGAGAGCTGAGAAGGAAAGTGCAGCCTGCCCTCAGGGGTCGATCCCAGGGGAGACTCATTGCCCTGGGCCACAAGGCCTTAACCAAGGTCCTGAATTTCTTTTTTTTCATGGAGATAACTGTGCCTCACCATATGGATGGTGCTCGCTTTAGGTAAACTCACATTACACAAATTCAGCTTTATGTAAAGAATTCTGAAAGAAACCTGCCCTCTACAAAAACCCTGTTAACTGCTGTACGAGACTGTGCTCCTGCCCCTCAACCTGGGGCTCCACAGCCTCTCCCAATCGCCCCTCAAAACCCCTCCAAGTGAAAGCAGCAGAACAGCCCATGGGGAGACCCCGCCTCTGCTGCTGGCAGGCCAGGGCTTGGCCCGAGCCCCAGAGCCAAGAGAGGAGACCTTCGCCTCGCCCTGTCCCCCTGTCCAGTACCCCTCCTCTCTGCCTCGCTGCTCCCTTGTGCCTCCCCACTCATGTTCTTCCTCTCTGTTCAGGCAAGTCCCCACATGGTTGGCCCTGGCTCGGCCTTTCTCTTCCTGCTCTCCCTCTTCTGCTGTTTTCCAGGGTCCTTCTCTGCCTTTCTCTTTCCCTCAGAGTTTATACTCCTCCTTGCCTCTCTCCCTCCCCCCACATTTACAGGCAAATTTCATTACCCAGAAACCTCCTTTCCCCTGAGGTCTGCAGAACAGTACACTTCCTTAAAGCAAGAATGGCCTCTAACTGGCTTCCTTTCTAGTCTCACAGATCTTTTATGCATTTAAAACCATGATTCGGAGCAGGATCCACAGGCCCAAAGGTCCAGGCCACACAAAAGGTGGAGTGCCCACCCCCCACCCCACCCGTCCAGCCCCCCGCTCACCTCCTTGGTGAACTTCATGGTCTGCAGAGCCAGCTCTCGGGTGGGCGAGAGGATGAGGGCCCGGGCACCTGTCTGGGCACTGTGGGCCTTGAGTTTCTCAAACATGGGGATGAGGAAACAGGCTGTCTTTCCACTACCCGTTCGGGCCATGGCCACTACATCTTTGCCGTCCAGAATCACCGGGATGGTCTGTGGAAGGGAATGCTCGGGATCAGAAGCAAAGAGATGCCACTTTGGTTCTCATTACTTTCTTCCCCCTCGGGTCAACCCTGGAGTGAGGCTGAAGGAGGGGTGAGACAGATGCAATGGGAAAAATTGGGGGGCTACAGCTGCTGAGGTCCCCTCCTCCTCTCCAGTCCATGAGCTCTGCGGTGGACCTGTCACCCCAGCTTTTATTTCTGGATCTCTAGGGACACACACATTCTCTGGCTGGATCCTCAACAACCCTGAGGGAGAGGGATGCTGGGCTTACGCCCATTTTATAGATGAGATAATAGACCTTTTCCCCCAGATCTCTCACAGGCCACTTGGGAAGAAAGCACTGGGTAAACCTATGCTCCACACTCCCTAGGCACTGTGATGTAACACAGGGGGCAGAGGAGGCCCTCAGGAATCCTGGGTTCACATGCCGCCTCTGCTACAAGCGGCACAGAAAAATGGGCAGTATCTGGGGCATCTCTGCACATGACAAATTTCAGTGCAGGTACTGGGAGGCCTTGACAGAAGGGAGCCCCCGATATTAAAAGCCACAGGCTCAAATGAGGGGAAAACTGCAAATGGGAACTGTCTGTTTTTACACTGCTTGGTTCCAAGGAGGGGGCTGCCAGATGGGGCTTCGGGTGGCACTGGGCAGTCCCGATGGGGGAACAGGAGCCGACAGAGGCCTTGTGGGGCAGGCCCAGGGTGGCCAACTCTCCCCAACAGAGGCTGCTTGTGGCCGGGAATCCTGGTACAGTGGACAGAGAGCCGGCCTCAGAGTCGGGAAGGGCTGGATTCAAGTCACACCTGACACCTGCCGTCTGCATGACCCTGGACTGGCTGGAGTGCCAGGCAATGCTTTAATGGGAAGGCTCAGACCCGGTGCTGATCTGTAGAGGGCAGGGAAGGCTTCAGGGGAAATCTCTCCCTTAGCAATAAGAACACAAATCTGGAGAGCCCAGAGCGCCAGGCTCTAGTCCCGACTGTGCTACTGACCTGGACACTGGGCAAGGCTGGCCTTGGTTTCCCCACTGGTAAAAATGGCAGCCTCTTCCAAAGGGCCGTTCTCAGGACAAGATGGGAAAAGGGCAGACGCGAAAGGCTTAACGCCAACAAAAAGGGGATGCCAACGGGATCGGCTGCTTAAAAGGGAGGCACCGAGTGCCAGAAGATAGGGCTGGCTGGCCACGAAATCGGGCGGCCCGGGGCTCCGGTCCTCCCCGTGCTGGCCCCTCCCTACCCCTGCCCATTTAGAGGGAACCGAACCCAAAGAATCCCTCGTTTCCTTCAAAAACCGGAGACAATGAGCTGGCCTGGTGGGGCAGGACACAGCGAGCAGGGGTTGCTTACCTTCCTCTGGATGGGTGTGGGCACCTTGTAGCCCTTCTTCATGATGCCCTTGAAGACAGGGTAGCTCAAGCCTGGGGGAGACATCAACGCTCATCAGACCCCAGGAATCCCACCTCTCGGAGCCCCCCCAGCGGAGCACGGTCCGAGCCAGCTACTGGTGTGTGCCGGGCCATGTACCAGCCTGCGGCCCGGGAGCTAGAGCGCAGAGAGCAGACTGAGGCCGTGCCGACGAGGCACACTGACCGGGCTGCTTCCCACAGCGCTCAATCGCTCAGGGCCCGTGCCGGGGGCACTGAGGAAACCGCAGCACCGGCGCCTGTATGATGTGCGCACACATACACACACGTATGATACGCTCCCACCCACCCAAGCTCCCACACTCACGGCCGCGGTCGGTGTCGTACGGACACACGCCCTCACGCTCCCACACTCACGGCCGCGGTCGGTGTCGTGCGGACACACGCCCTCACGCTCCCACACACGCTCCCACACACGCCCTCACGCTCCCACACTCACGGCCGCGGTCGGTGTCGTACGGACACACGCCCTCACGCTCCCACACACGCTCCCACACACGCCCTCACGCTCCCACACTCACGGCCGCGGTCGGTGTCGTACGGACACACGCCCTCACGCTCCCACACACGCTCACGCCACCTTTTCCAGTCTCCACCTGCGTGCTGCTCTTCTCCTGTTCAGCCCTCCCAGTTCAGGGCCCAGATGAGCTCCTGCGTCCCCCGAAGTCCTCCCTCATCCCTGACCCCCAGGGGCCTCTCCCTTTCCACTCTGCTGGTCCCGATGGTGGCCCATGTAGGTCCTGCCGACTCAACTAGAGGGCGAGCTCCTGGACAGCAGCTCACTGTCTTCCTGGGTGCGGCACAGGCACCCCCCCGCCCGCCGGTTTCCCTGCTGAACGCCCGGGTCCCCAGGCCCGCTGCTCACAAGCCTCCAGGGGCCCGCAGATTTGAGCTCCGGCTTTGGGCTCTGGGGCTCCACCACAAACTCACCCATGGACTGGAAGCCTCCAGATTTTTTCTTCTTCTTGTTTTGGGCACGAATCATTTCCTGGGTGTCAGGCTCAACATCTGAGGCTGCCTCCAAAGCAGGGAAGGCAGGCAGGACTTACTGGGACCCATCTGTCACAGAGAGGAAGAGGGAGGCTCACCACGGGATCACTCAGATGCCCCATGGACATCACAGAGGGGGCAGAGCTCTGGCCAGCAGGAGGGGGGGAGGGGAAGGCTGGGGGAGAACCACGCGTGGACAGTAAGTGGTTGCTAGCTTTTCAAGCTGACTTTAGGTTCTTGGAAGGCACCAACTGGACCCATCCCTGCAGAGGAGCAGTAGCCACAAGGCATGGGAAAGGACTCCTGCTTTGGAGTCAAAAGACCCGAGTTCAGGTCCCAGCTCTGCTACTATTCAGCCCCTTGTATAGTCATGGGCAAGCCCCTTAATTATTCCTGACATCTTTCAGAGAGGCTGGAAGAATAGAAAGGCAAGCAACTGGTATTTGTGGTTCACAAAACCACGATGGTTATTAATTCATTTCATTCTCACTACAACCCTGAAAAGTAGATCCTATTGTTATCCCCATTTTACAGATAAGGAAACTGAGGCATATGGGAGGTAAAAGTGACTCGCCCAGTCACAAGGCTAGTAAGCACGAGGTCCCATGAGAAGTCCAGTCTTCCTGGCTTCTGGTCCAAGACTCTCTCCATGTGAGACAAAATGAGTAAACCTTAAAATGCCAGGCAAAGCCTCGCCCGGAAGGCAGGAGTGGAAATACTCTGTAAAGCCCTGAGTGGTATGTGCACGCCACCCTGGGAGCAAGTGCTGCCTCGGACGGTTAGTAAGCACCTATTAAGCACCTGCTATTTGCCAGGCACTCAGGTAAGGGCTGAGGACACAAGAGGCAAAAGGCGGTCCCGCTCTCTAGGGGACAGCATGCAAGCCAGGGTCCCCTGATCGAAGATGATCCCGGAGGGGCCAGAGCCATCAAAGGGAGGAGATTTTAAGTGGGATCTGAAGGAAGCCAGGGAGACTCGGGAAGAGGCCCGACCTCTCCGAGCTCTAGACGCTGTCTCCCGTTGCAAGTTGCAGAGAAGGAGGCGGCCCGCACTGGCACAAGTTGTTTTCTCCCCGGGGAAGTCGCCATCCTATCAATGAGACCACAAATCCAGGCCCTTCCCCCACAAACGAGCGGGTGTAACGATCCGGCTCTCAGCCGCGGACCGGGTACTAGCCCACGGAGAGGGTTCCGGCCCGTGAAACAGGTCCCGGCCCGCGGAACGGATCCTGCCTAGCAGCAGCCCTGACCCTGCTTCCGTCTGGCAGCAGATGACGCTGGTCACTCCCCGTCCCCCACACGCCCCCGCGCAAGTCCCCGCGTATCCGAGCGGCTACTCCTGATTGGGTGGGGAGACAATGACCCCGCCTCGTCACTGGGAAGCAGCCAATGAGGCTCCAGATAGGAAACGCCAAGGTCCGGGGTTGCCTCACCGCCGGTCCGGCGCACTGGGGTCCCGGCGCGCCACGCGGCCCGTTCACTCCCGGGCCGGGGCAGGTCCCCAGGTCCCCCCCCTTCCCGTTACGCTCCCGCCGCCCTCCCCCCCCTCCAGCTTCCCACTTCCCGCCGCCCTCCTCCCCGAGCTTCCCTCCTCCCCGGGCTTCCCACCTCCCGGGCTTCCACGTTTCCACCGCTTTCGGGCTGGATCTCGAAGTCGCCGTCTCCCATGTCACCAGCAAAGGCTCGGCGGAGATCGTGCTCACGTGGGCGCCGCGAACCCTTGGGTTTGACCGTGCTCATGACTGATGTGGGCCGGGAGCGAGCGCGCAGATGCCGCCCCAAGAAGACTCGGTCGCCGTGCTCGGCCAGGCGTTCGCCGCGCCCGACCAGTCGTTCGCCGCGCCCGACCAGTCATTCGCCGCCGCCGCCGCAGCCGTGCACGCCGAAGCCTTCCACCACGGCCTGTACCAAGAGGCGGAGGAAGCGGGTGAAGCGGTGTCGGCGGAGGCGGCGCAGCCGACGGCACCGCACCCCTCCCGTTGGCTCCACCCGCCGAAGGGGCGGGGCTTCGAGCATGGTCCCCTGGGGGGAGGCGTCTGGGGCGGTCCTGCTCGCCTTCTGTCCCCGGCTCCGATCTGGGCGGGCCGAGGGGAGGGTGGGCTGGGCCCTGGTCTCCCCCGACCTCCTCGAGAGAATGGTCGAGTCCTCGGCGCAATTCGCTACTAGGGTGGCGGAGGCTGTTTGGAGCGCTCTCCGTGGCCAGTGTCATTGGGCGTCCGGGGACCGCCAGGCCACCCGGTTCCTGCTCCCCTCAGGTAAGCTCCCCAGCGGGGGTCGGAGCCGGAGAGCGGATCCCGAGCCCCGGACTGCGGTGGCTGCTCGCGGTCACTGCCTGGGGCTCCGCTGTGCATGGCCCTTGCTAAGAGAACACGCTAAGGGGGAAGGGCCAGGGGAAGACGGGGTGCTGGGGTGTGGGCGAACCCTGCGGCAGAAACTTGCAGACGTCCCCCGAGAAGATTTAGACTGAAGGGTTGTTTGTGGGGAGGGGGTCTTGAGCTATATTTTATACATTCATCACAATCCCCTCCTCCACGCCCACCGCCCTGCTCCATGCATTACCAAAGTGGGATCTCCGAGCAGCGCTCGGTCCCCATCAAGTGGTCGGTGCCGGGCCCCGCTTCTCCCGCTCTTCCAGGAGTGTTTCTTTGTTTCCTTGTTTGTTAGTATGTAGCAACAGGCCTTGCCTGTGTGCCTCTGGCTGGGGAGCTGGCACAAAGGCTTGAAGCCCCAGCAGCGCCAGGGAGGCTTAGAGGGTATTTATTAGATCCCATTTGGCACGGGTTACAGGGAAGGGCATGGACCCAAGTGTCAGATCCCCGCTGGGGTTCTTGTGATTTCAGAAGGCACATCATGAAGACCTCCGTCGAGCTTGCCATCAATGGGATTCAGGCCCTCCAGCTGCAACATAAAGGCCGAAGTGGCTACCGAGTCAAATCCAGCACATCGTTCGTGGATGAGACTTTGTTTGGCAAGCCTTCGGGGGCTCGGCCAACCCCAACGAAGTTTGACCCTCCTTGGGCATTGCGGGCCAAATCTGGGAAGCTTGTGCCATTAACCCCTAATTCTGAGGGGGCCAAATGGAACCTGAAATCGGACCCCTCCAAAAGCAGCAGCAGTACCCCTCCCCATACTCCCAGGAAGAAAAATAAATACAGGTAATAGCAAGATTGGGAACAGGCAGAGTCTCAAAAAATGTCCAACAGGAAAGGGGGGGAGCTTAGAGGCCATGGAGTCCATCCCTTTCATTTTGTTGAGAGAGAAAGCAGAGGGTCAGAAAGGGTCACAGAACTACTTTGATAGTTGAATCAAATCAACAAACATTTAAAATGTGCCAACTATGTGGTACAGTGGGTGGAGTGCCAGACTTGGGGCTAGGAAAACCTGAGTTCAAATCCAGCTTCAGACACTTACTTGTAGGACCTTGTGCAAGTCATCTTACTCCGTTTGCCTCGGTTTCCTCCTCTCTAAAATGACCTGGAGAAGGAAATGATACACCACTCCAGTGTCTCTGCCAAGATCCCAAATTGGGGGAGATATAATTAAGCAACACAAATATGCCCGGTTATTGTGCTAAGTTCTGGGGATACTAAGAAAGGCAAAGGCAGTGCATGTCCTCCAAGAACTCAATCTCATGGGGAACACAGCATGCAAACAGCTAAACACAGCACATGCTTCCTACATGCCCCTTGGCTTAGATTGTGTGAGGTATAGTTCCAGGAGACCTAATTAGGACTTGTCCAAAATCTAGAACTGTCCCAAAATAGGTGGGAATTATCTCTCTCAAACAAGAGAGAGCCAGGAGAAATTGGACCTAAGCCCACAAGAAAGGCAGGATCAGGAAAGGCTTCTGGTAATGAGTGAGGCAGAGAGAAAAAAGGAGAGCATTCCTGGCAAGGGGGACAGTTAGTGCCAAGGCCCAGAGTCGAATCTTGGGCAGGGAATAGCCCGGAGGCCACTAGCACTGGGTCAGGGAGGATGGGAAAGGTAGGAAGGGGCCACGATCTAAACGCCAAAAATAGGATTTTCTGTTTGCTCCTTGAGTCCAGAGGGAGTCCCTTAAGTTAATTGCATACAGGAGGTGGATTATCCTGTTAGAACTGTGGAACGTCTAGACTTGGATCTTTGCTTCTTGTGCATCAAATGGGAGAAATATGGGAAACATTTGCCTTCAGAGCTTGCTGATTCACAGACCGGGGCTAACTGAGGGTTCTCTGATGATGAGCTTCCAGGCTCCATTCTTGCCACAGTTGATATTTTTATCATTGATATAGATTAAAAGATCTGAGGCAGCTAGGTAGTGCACCAGAACCCAGGGCCTAGAGTCAGGAAGCTGAGTTCAAATCTAGCCTCAGGCACATGTGACCTTGGGCAAGTCCTTGAATCTGTCTGCCTCAGTTTCCTCATCTGTAAGACAGGAATAATGCTGATCTCTCCAGGTTGTTAAGGCCCAAGTGAAATCATTTTTGTAAATTGCTTAACACAGGGCCTGGCACTTAGGTAGGTGCTTTATAAGGACTGGCCATAATCATTATTATCATCGTTATCTTAATGTGAAACTCTTATCAAGGCTGATTTTTGAGAGACACATGGAGGGCACATCTGGAGGAATGATGGTGACTTTAAATTCTGGAGGGTTGTCATGTGGAGGAAGGAATTCTCCCATTTTCTCTTATCTAGAGCTTGTTTACATAAAGTTCTGTATGTGGTCTCTCTCTCCATTAGACTAGGAGCTTCTTGAAGGCAGAGCTTAGCCTGGTGCCTGGTATACAGCAGATGCTTAATACATGCCCCTCTGCTTAGATTGGGTGGTGTATGGTTCCAGGAGACATAATTAAGTCTTATTCAGTGTAAGGAAGAATTGTCCAAAATATCTAGAACTCTGTAGTAGCAGGTGGGGTTCTCACCCAGCTGCCCCCGTCCTAGCAGAATGCCAGCTGAGCCTGGATCCCCATCTAACAGATACAGAAGGGGAAATAAAAATCCCTAAGGCTTTAGATTCGGGAAGGGGGACCTGAGACACTGTGTGATGCTGGACAAGTCACTTAACCCCGACTGCTTCAAAAAGACTTGAAGCTCTTGGCACCCATTGTCTTATTTGGTCCTTAGCACAGTGCCGGGCACATAGTCTGTGCTCAGTATGTGGTAGGGCTTATATTCATCTCCATTTTACAGATGAGGTCACTGAGGCTTATGTTGAGTAATGTGCCCATGAATTTCAGAGGTGAGATGGGAGCTCCTGATTCCAGGGGTAGCCACACTGCCTCCCTCTCCCCACAGAATGGGACCTTTCTGGTGATTCAGGGGCCATTTACAACATACCACAGGGCCATGGAAAAGTTTCTGGCTCTGGAGTCTGAGGAGCTATATTTGCATCTTGTGTCTGATGTGTCCCTTGTGAACCTCAGTTTCCCCATCTGTAAAATGAGGTGACCTCTGGGGTCCTTTCCAGCCGCAGAGCCGTGGTTCTTGGACTCAGGAGAAGCCGGGTTGCCCAGCTGGATACAGACCTCATTCCTAGGAGCCGCTCCCCCCACTGACTCACTGTTCATTTTCCATCCTTTTTGTTCCAGGCTTATCCGTCACACACCATCCTATTGTGATGAGACTCTCTTTAGCTCCCGACAGGAGGAACCCACCTGGGAGGCACCGTGGATGAAGAAGGAGGATGCTGCAAAGCTCCAGCCCCTTCTCTGGAGCCCCCCATCAGCACCCTGGGCCAATCGCTCTCCCCAACCCAAGGAGACCCCCCTGCGGGTCATTCACCCAGAGCCAAAGACCAGGAACAAGCCAGACATTTGGCAGAGGCTCTCGGATGGCCTGGATTCCCCAGGCTCCCTCAAGAGGGGGCACTCCCAGTCACTCACCCATCTGAATGCCTCCCCTGGCGGGCACTCCCCTGGCACCAGTCCCCCCCATCGGAGGGGGCAGCAGCAGGCTTGGACTCAGGCAGCTACGGGGACCTTCCAGAGACCATTGGTGACCCCCAGGGCTCGCGCCACCAGCCTCTCAGAACCAGCCACTCCCCGGAAGCGTGTGGCCACTCCCAAGCCAAAGCCACCCTGGAAGTGACTTGTGAACTTGCCTCCTTGTCATCCCTGAGAGCACAGATGGGGACAGAGGCATGGATTCGTGCAGAAAGGAAACCCCGGTGAGAGGGGAAGGAGCCTGACCCATTCCCATGCATCTGTTCCGTCTGCCCTGGGAGGGTCGGTGCAGAGATCCCGCCTTTGGGACAGATGGGCCTGTTCCTTCGGCCTTGTTCCTCCGTCCCTAGCCGGCCGGGGTCATCATGCAACCCAATAAACTCTACTGTTGCCAACCCATAGAGATGTCTTCTCTCTCGAGGTGTCCCAGGTCAGCCTCTTCAGGGGCACTGAGGCATTCGTGTCCACGTGGGGCCGTTAAGTCCTTGGAGAGAAGGTTTCTCCTACACCCTGGGTGTCCCTGCCACACACTTGTAGGCTTCGATAAGGTATGGAGGACGACCCTTCATGTGGGAAGGGTCCCAGGTTCTCCTGGTGACAGTGAGCAGTGGGAAGGGAGCTCATTAGCCATTTGGGCCAACCTGTCCTGGGAAGAGAATGTTGTCTGTGCTGTGCTCTGGAGGCTGTCCTGGATTGAGGGGGCCAGAGGCACCGTGGCCTGTGATTGGGCCCTTCCAACTCAGAAAAACAAGGAGATTGCAGTATGTGTGTGCCGGGGGTATTTCCTCTCAGGCCCTTAAAAAGTGTTAAAACGTGTATGTGCGGATGTCTTTTGAAGCTCTCTATTTTGTCAGGAGGGGCACTCTTTCCCCAGCTGCAAAGCAGAACTCTTCTAAGCCCCATGGAGGGGTGTCTCCTGGATCCCTTTGGCCGTCTGGATCTTTTCTCAGCATAATGCGGTTAATTGCGTTAAATAACATACATAGGATTGTAGAGGAAACCAATTCTATTGAAATACAGTTGACATAAAAAAAAAGTTCAGAGACCCTGGGTCGACCCCTGCTTTAATGGAGTTTGTAGAACACTGGACTTCCCAGAAGGCACCTCAGGGTCAGCTGTGAGAGGATGTGGCCCCGGGAGAGGCACTCTGTGAAGTTGGCTGAGCTGGTCTTGGGAGAATGGACACAGCCCAGCTTGGAGGACAGCTTGTGTCCCCGCTCCCCACACAGACACATGGTCTTTTCCATGCTGGGATGAGGTCTCTCCCCCAGGGCCTTGGGTGGAGAGAGTGTCCATGTGTGTGTGGGTGGATGCACAGCTCTGTCAGCCTGGGATTCTGCCCCTTTGTCCATGAGAGTTTAAAACTCGTGGAGAAAGAAGGAAACCTTTCCACCAGCAGGCCAGGCCTGATCCCTCTTGGGGGGCTCTTCCCAAGCTTTCTGAGGTTCGGGATCACGGCTGCCGTGGCGGGACAAGGTGGCAGAGTAGAAAGCTTGTACTGATTCTTCAAAGTTGAGTTGGGGCTGGAGAGGAGAGTCTGGGCCTCTCTAGGAGGAGGAGCCCATCGCTATCTGCTCTCTCGGCCCAAAGACCTGCTCTGCTCTGAATGGCAGCAAATGGGGAAAAGACGCCCAGGGTGGGATGCAGGAGAAGGGACTTTATTGGTGTGAGTACAGAGAGGGAAGCCCTGAACGTGGCCGTCTGGTTCTGTGTCCGCAGGCTCAGGGTGCTCACTGATCAGCAGAATGCCCGGGGATCCGAAGGGCCCACAGTAGCCTGCACTCTCACCATCTGGGGACCCGTGTGTAACTGCCCCAGGCAGGGAGGAGCATTCTGGGATGTGCCCTCCTCTCTAACTAGCTTGTCAGAAGAATGGGCTGGGAAGGGGCGGGGGAGGAAAAGAGATGAGAGGAGAGCAGCCCCCATCTTGCAGGGACCCCTTGGGCAGCGGCTACTTCTTCTTGCCCTTGCCCTTGCCCTTGCCCTTGCCCTTGCCCTTGCCCTTCTTCCTCCGCTTTGACTTCAGCAGCGACCTGACCAAATAGCCCTTCCAGAAAGCCTGGATGAGGGTGGCCGACCGAACCATGAGGGACATCTCCTTCTCAGCCTCCAGCTTCTTCTTGGAGTTGATAAGTCTCTCCTCCTTGATCTGGGCAAACTCCTCGAGCAGGACAGCGTGTTTTTCCTTCAGCTCAGCCAGCTGAGCCTTCTCTTCAGTATAGATCTCGTTCAGCTCCTCATATTCGGCCTAAAGGGAACCAGGAAGTTTGGTATCATTGGGTAAATCCTCATGTGGATAACAGGAGGGGTCAGGCTGCCTTCCTCCTGGAATGGAGCACAGCGAGCCCCTCAACTTGGGCAAGTCCAAGTGTCCAAGAGCGTAAAGCAATAATGAGCTAAGTTTTACTGCCCTGTGGGAACTTGGGGGCAAGGGTTAAATAATGTCCCATCTTCTGGCATGAATGCATTTCACACATCTCAGGAAGTGCTCCCCCCAAAGCTAATGGGATTTTAATGAGAACAGAGCCTAAAGGAACAGTCCTGCCCTTCTCTCCCTGAAAAGACTACACGACTGTCCTGTCCCGCATCAGAAGGTTCACAAACTAGAATGCCCCAGGGTGAACAGACAGAGGGAGGTGTGAAGGCTGTGGGATAGGGAAGGTGGAGGGAGATGTCTCACAAGCTATAGTTCTGCTCCAAGTCCAACCTTGCTCTCTCCTTCTACGATTTAAACTTTTTCTTTTCACTATTGACAATGCAGGACTGACTCTGCTGCCTTCTGTCCTGGCCAACCAATGGCAACTTCTGAGTATTTGTAGGCCTCATGTTCCGCAAGAGTACCAGAGAGCTCCCAGGAGCTCCTGGGGGCTTTCCAAGCCCAGGCTCCTCATTCATGGAATGGAGCCGGGAGGCCCACATCTACATCAGAAGCAGGACAAGTGAGAACACAGGTGTTGGCCACCTTTCTGGCTGGGCTTGAGCACAGGGATTAAGGAGGGATGGATAAAACTTTACCCTCGAGTTTATAACAAAAACAAACAACTACACGAACAAGTGGTTTAGATGAACAAGATCTGGGACAATAACACTCAACAGGGCCACATGGAAACCTCACACGAGCTAATTCAATCTTGGGCTGTATTCAGAGAGCCCAGAAAGTGAATGTCCCACTCTGCCCATCTGGAGACCTTGTGCTCAGGTCTGAGCTTCTCCTTCCAGGAAATACACTGACTGTCTGGAGAGCCCCAGGCAACAAGCAAGAAAACCTAAAGATCTGGTCCTCCTGACTCCAGGGCTGGCCTTCTATCCATGACAACATCTAGCCACCCAAAGATCTGTGAATGTTATAAAGACCTCAGAGTCTTCTGAACACTTTGAGAAGAGGAAAGGCCAGACCTGAGTGAAGGTTTAAAAAACATTACAAAAAGCCTATACTGATTATATTCTAAGAGACAGAAAATGACTAGTCAGAGATGTAGGAATCATTTGCTAATCAGTGCCATGTGTCATACCATTAGCTTATTAGAACGAAGATCAGAATCAACATCAATGTAGGAAAAAAACAAGAATAAAAATGGAAATACACGATGTGTATGAAGAGAACTCTAATCTGACCCTTTTCTGGAAGCTGATGACACTGAAAAATAGAAAAAAACTAAAAGAAAGAACCTAACAATTTCCCAAAGATGTTTATAACTGACATAAATCAATCACAATGAAGAGACTAAATGAACCTAAAAACTGCCTGGGCAGTCAGGAGCTTGATCCTTCTTGCCAAATGGAGAAATCTGGCAGCCAAGGGTGATACTGATTTAAGATGTAAACTCACTAATGTTATGAAGACAGAAGAAATGAAAAAGACTGAGAAATTTCCCTTTATAAAACAAAGAGTGGTGACAGGAATAATATTGCAGAAAATCTGATGAGACCTGAAGGCAATTGAAGATAAAACTAAAAGGACAACAAACAGATACCCAAAATACTTTTGCTCATCAATGACAATAGAACCACGACATTGAAAGCAGTATTCTAGTCCCTGATGTGCGTGCTGTGTGAAGAAGATGAAACTAAACCCAACAAAAACAGGAAAAGCAGCTATAATAGACACCAAGAGAATACAGAATTCAGGGCTGGAGGTAATATAATTTGTATAGTCTTGAGGAATCACTGTTTAAGATATTTGAACAAGGAGAGGATATCAGAAACTTGGAAAAAAAAAACAGATCCTATTATTACCCCCCAAAAAGTGAATGAAAATTATCAAAAACTACTAACCTATATGCCAATTCTTTTATATCTATAAAGTATTTATGATAATATTAAAGTATGCTAGTATTAAAGATTCAATCAAAAGAGAAATCTACATTACTTGTCAGCTACATTCATAGTTTTAGATGCATATCTATATATGTGTCTATATGTATATGTGTGTGTATATGTGTGTATTTGGATATATGTATGTGTGTGGGCATGTGTGAAGATATGTTTATTTACATATACATAAATATATCCATTCTTAACTATAGCCTGCTTCGGGAAGGTGGGAGGAATGAATGGGGGGAAAAAAAGAATAAAGTAAAAAGCACTCAGTAGAGAAAAAAGAAAACCTACAAGGAAACAAAGAAAAGATGGACAGTCATGATTAAAATGCCTTCTACATATGCTTTCTTGAAATGGAAATTTATAGTTACATATTTTGATTCCTCCCTGATAAACTGCTGGGTGAATAACAATTTTTTTTCCTTTTTCTGACTTCTTCTGTTTGTTTTTTCTCATTTTGTACTTGTTTTGATAAATACATTTTTAAAAATTAAAAATAAAAAATAAAACAAAAAATCTACACTAGTAGTTCTCAAAGTATAGTCTCAAAGTGGGAGATTACCAGCACCGTGCCAGTCTGGAGATGCTCCCCACTCCCCTGAGATTGGAGTCAAAGAGCTCCCCAGACTCTTTCAGAGGAACCACTAGGTCAAAACTATTTTCCTAATAATATTAGAAATTAAAGTATTTTCTGATTTCTAATTTGGTCCTTTCTAATATGGTAAGTATTTGGAGATATAACCCACATACATGCAAGTTCTTTGGGATCCTCAATAATTTTTAAAAGAACAAAGAAGTCTAGAGACCAAAAAGCTTGAAAACTATTGGTCTCTATACATTGTGAGGGATCTTTGATGAAAGTATGAAAGGATAACAGGAAATATTCTGCAAATGGTATCCTATAACAGACCACATTTTGATCATCACATGACAATGAAAGGTACAAATACAAGACCACACTGTACTATTTACTGATTATTTTTTAAAAGACACTGGATTCTATGGAATCTCGCCTTTAAGCCTCTTCTCCAAAAACCTGCCTTCTATGCATGTGTCAAAGCTCATAGGAGATACTCCAAAAGACAGATGCTACTTTGTTCACTGACACTCCAAATATTAAGTAAGGTCTATGGAGTTAGCCATATCAAGGAGGCTGTCCAGTGTAAAGTTAGCTAATCAGTCAATTAATTGATTAAATGATAAAATAAGTGCCTACTATATGAGAAGATACAGGCCTTGCCCTCAGAGAGCTTAGTCTGATGGAAGAGACAATTTCCAAACAATTGGCGAACGATTTTCTATTTGATCCTACAGATGACAGGGAGTGACTGAAGTATACGATTTAAGGGGGTGACATGGTCATACCTGAACTTTAGGAAAATCACTTTGACAGCTGAGTGGAGGATGGACTGAACGGGGAGAGGCCCGGGGCAGAGTGACCCACCAGCAGCTAGTGCAGTAATGCAGGTGTGCAGTGATAAGCCTCAGGGGAAAGAAGAAGGCAAAGGAGGACACTGTGGAAGGTTCAATGACCAGACAGAGACGGGGCCAAGTGGCCTCTGAAGTCCTTTCCAGCTCTGACCTTCTGGAGAGTGGTGCCGACAACCAGCCTTTGCCCATCCCACCCTGCTCTGTTCCTTCCTTCCCAGGGCAGGAGAGATGATGGAGGACAACGAGATGGAACCCAGGAGAACAGTCAACCTAGCCTTCGTAAGCAGCGATGAGGACCCAAAGGGATTATTCCCATGCCCCTCACCTCCACATCATCTCCCAGGCCATGACAGTGACAAAGGAAGTGAGAACCTAAACGGCTTCACTATCGACAGACTATCAGCCAGGCCGAGGTCCCACGTCCCCTCAGGTCAGCCAGGGCTGGCCAGCTCTGTTGCTTTTCCCATTCTCTCCTGCTCCCTCCCAGGTGGGGAGTCTCTTCCATTACCAAGGCCTCACCTCAAGAAGAAGGAAAAACCATCTTGGGACCCTTGAAATCACTCTATGGAAAAGGCAGGAGAGAGCTGAGTGGCAGAGACCCCTACCTGTTTTTCTCCCATCTCAGTATCATATTTCTGGATCCAGTTCTCTATTTCTGTCTCCAGTTTATATTTCTTCTGAAAAATAGAAAGAGGAAAAAAAAAGTCAGAAAAAATGATTTAATCTTGGCAATAGAGATATTGATAGAATTGGAGATCGGGCTCTTTGTTCCCTGGAGCAGGAGCTCGGGTGCATTTGCTGGGCACTTGTAGTGAGACCAAGTCTGGCTGCCACTCTGCATTTGCCATCTTAGATGGGCTTCTGTCTCCCACAGCCTCACTTTTCCTTATCTAGGAAATCATCGCCCCCATTCTTCGCAGGTGTGCTGCAAACATAAACCGTCATCTTTCGTGAGTCTTCCAGGTCCTAGCCAATCTCTGTGTAAGAAGAGGGCATCACAAAAGGGGCCTGGACAGAAATTTCCTCGCTTCTGAATTCTAAAAAGTCTGCTCTGATGCCTCAGGTGATGGCATGTGGCTGCAGGGGGGGTGTCAGCCTGGGCATCCACAGGAGGGAGGGAAGGCCCTCAGGTATAATAGAGCCTAGGGGCAGAACAGGCCTGCGGGCTGCTTCAGTGGCCCCAGGGCAGGGAGAGGTCCGAGATCTGAGCTGCTGGCACTGTTGTGGTCCTCCCTCCCTAAGCCTTCCAAGGATCAGAGGCCTGCATTTATTCTCACCAGAGCTAAGTTCTTCCAGGACAAGATGAGCTAGCCCCAGCCTGTGGAAACTTGTAAGTAAGAAACTTGAAGTTCTTCCCCCTAGATTGCCAATCTAGAGGTGCTCCCCACTCCCCTGAGATTGCCAGCACCGTGCCAGTCTGGATGTACTCCCCACTCCCTTGAGATTGCCAGTACCGTGCCAGTCTGGAGGTGCCCTCCTCTTCCCTGAGATTGCCAGCACCGTGCCAGTCTGGAGGTGCTTCTCACTCCCCTGAGGTTGCCAGCCCCGTCAATCTTTATGTGCTCCCCACTCCCTTGAGATTGCCAGCACCGTGCCAGTCTGGAGGTGCTTCTCACTCCCCTGAGGTTGCCAGCACTGTGCCAGTCTTGATGTGCTCCCCACTTCCCTGAGATTGCCAGCACCATGCCAGTCTGGAGGTGCTCCCCACTCCCCTGAGATTGCCAGCACCATGCCAGTCTAGAGGTGCTCCCCACTCCCTTGAGATTGCCAGCACCATGCCAGTCTGGAAGTGCCCTCCACTTCCCTGAGATTGCCAGCACCGTGCCAGTCTGGAGGTGCTCCCCACTCCCCTGAGGTTGCCAGCACCGTGCCAGTCTGGAGGTGCTCCCCACTCCCCTGAGATTGCCAGCACCGTGCCAGTCTGGAGGTGCTCCCCACTCCCCTGAGGTTGCCAGCACCGTGCCAGTCTGGAGGTGCTCCCCACTCCCCTGAGGTTGCCAGCACCATGCCAGTCTTGATGTGCTCTCCACTTCCCTGAGATTGCCAGCACCATGCCAGTCTGGAGGTGCTCCCCACTCCCTTGAGATTGCCAGCGCCGTGCCAGTCTGGAGGTGCCCCCCGCTCCCCTGAGACTGCCAGTGCCGTGCCAGTCTGGAGGTGCTCCCCACTCCCCTGAGATTGCCAGCACTGTGCCAGTCTGGAGATGCTCCCCACTCCCCTGAGGTTGCCAGCACCGTGCCAGTCTTGATGTGCTCCCCACTTCCCTGAGATTGCCAGCACCATGCCAGTCTGGAGGTGCTCCCCACTCCCCTGAGATTGCCAGCACCATGCCAGTCTGGAGGTGCCCCCCGCTCCCCTGAGACTGCCAGCACCATGCCAGTCTGGAGGTGCTCCCCACTCCCCTGAGATTGCCAGCACCATGCCAGTCTGATGTGCTCCCCACTCCCCTGAGACTGCCAGCCCCATGCCAGTCTGGAGGTGTCCCCCTCCTGCCCCTACCTTTCTGAGTGCCTGTTCGCTGTCCCGGTTCTCCTCAACAATGTTATGGTACTGGGTCTTGAGCATGAGGATGTCCTGCTGGATCTTGGCGACACGGACCTTGGAGGCCCGCAGCTCAAGCTTCTGCTGCTTCTCAGCCTCCTGCTTGGTGCGCAGCAAGTGGTTCTCTGAGAACTTGAGCACCTGGTGCAGGTGACTTTTCAGTTCTTTGATCACAAAGCTCTCTTTCTCCATCTGGACCAGGGAAAAGGAGGGAAGGCGACATCAGCCGAGGCGGGTGGCCCTGGGAGGAAGCCTGGGCCCGTGGATGCTCTGGAATCAGCCCCTCCATGAGGGAGGCTGGAAAGACTCCCCATTGAAAGGCACCACATGCTGTTTGGGTGGCAGAAGCACTTGGTTAAGGGAAGTGAAGCATAAAGGAATTAAATGAATCAAGAACTACCCTCTCGTCTTTTTAGTGCTCTGCCTTCTTGCCCTCGCCATTGATCCACAGTAAACCAGAAACTACAGTTAAATACATATGCTGGGGGCAGGCTGGGAGAAGCGGGGAGGCAGCCTGGGAAGCAGGAAGGGTCAAGTCAGGGAGCAGGCCGGGGGGAAAGGTCAGGGAACTGGGTCAGACCAAGGAGCAGGTTGGGGGACAGGCCAGGGAACAGTTCAGGGAGCAGCCCGGGGAGCAGGCCAGGGAGGGGAGGCCAGGCCCTCAGGCTACCGGCTCCTACCTCGGCATTCCTGGTTTTGATGGTGGCGGACAGCTCTGACTGGAGGTTCTCGATGGTCTCTTTGTTCTTCTTCGCTCGGAGAGTCATTTCGTCCATAAACTCGGTCTTTTCCTTCTCCTCCATGGGGCTGGTGAGGAGCTTCTCGAACACAAAGCTCCGGAACTCGATCAGGCCCTGGAGGAAGATGTTGGACTCTTCGCAGCGCCCTTGGACCTGGGTGCGCAGGATCTCCCCGGCCTGGAGGTTGAGCAGGAAGATCCTCAGCGTGTTGCGGGCCGAGGCCTTCACGTCCTCCTTGAGGAGCTCCAGGCTCTGCTTGTGCTCCTCCAGGAGAAACTTCAGGTCCTCGTCCCTTGTCTCGGCCCACTCCTCCTCCTCCTCCTTCACCAGGTTGTCCAGCTCCAGGAGGGTGTTGCAGAAATCCTGGTGGTCGCGTATGGCCTGCACGGTGTCTTCGTCCAGCAGCCCTTCCAAGCACTGCGGGTTGTAGGCGGCGGCCGAGAACAGAGTCACCAGCTCCACCTTGCGGATGGTGTCGTCCAGGACCGAGATGATCCTCTTGGTCTCGATGGTGGTGAGCTTGGTGCGGGAAGGGTCCGTCTGGCTGGTGGCCGTGCAGGCCAAGGCGGCCTTCCTGGGAGCCGGGGCCATGGCCAGCCTCAGCCTGTTACTGTTGCTTACCTCGGTGCCCTGGAAGAGGGGCGCCACAATCACTTCCGTACTCATGCTGGATATAGGAATGTCTTCCTTCCACAGATCCTTCAGAGGCACTTAGGTCTCATCCTTCTCCTGAACCCGTTGCAGAATCTCCACTCAAACTCTGTGAACTCTGGAAACGGGGAGAGGCAACGGTAAACAGAGATGGCCAGTATGGCTACAACTGTAAGCTCCCACCCGAGGCTCAGGCTCTTCAACCCATGCAAACCTGACTCGAGAGCCCTCCGGGAAGAGCGTCCGGAGCCTCCCAAGGGCCGGGGTGCAAACCTGACTCGAGAGCCCCCCGGGGAGAGCGTCCGGAGCCTCCCGAGGGCCGGGGTGCAAACCTGACTCGAGAGCCCCCCGGGGAGAGCGTCCGGAGCCTCCCGAGGGCCGGGGTGCAAACCTGACTTGAGAGCCCCCCGGGGAGAGCGTCCGGAGCCTCCCGAGGGCCGGGGTGCAAACCTGACTCGAGAGCCCCCCGGGGAGAGCGTCCGGAGCCTCCCGAGGGCCGGGGTGCTGCTGCTGCTGCTCAGTGTGGCACTATGATTTAAGAGCTTGTCCACTGATTTAATCAAAGAAACCAAAATTTGATGAATTTTTGAAGTCATTTTTAATAGTTTTTAAAAGATTATAGTGGCCATCAGAAATCAACCGCTTATTCATTAAAATTAATTAAAAGGCATCTGAATTTTTACCTATACATAGATATATGAGCAGCTCTATCATGAAGTAGATAAGAGTGCCAGGCTTAGAATCAAGGAGACTCATCTTTTTGAATTCAAATCTAGCCTCGGATACTTAATGGTTGTGTGACCCTGAGCAAGTCACTTAATCCTGTTTGTCTCAGTTTCCTCATCTGTGAAAGAGCTGGAGAAGGAAATGACAAGCTGCTCCAGTACCTTTGCCAAGAAAACCCGGTGAAGAGTTGGGCATGATTAAAAACATCTGAATATCAAATAGGGATATGTGTGTGTGAGTGTGTGCACATATATATATCCATGCACACGCATGTACAAGACTCATATTTTTAGGCATTCAAATTTTTACCTGGACATACCTTGATATACATCTATTTGTGTGTTTCACTTTAAAGATACTTGCATGTACAAATCATGAATTAGAAAAAAGTGAGGTTGCACTGCCTTATGTTTCAAAAGGCTTCCTTGCTATTAGAAAAGGAATCAAGGCAGAATATCTACAAATAGTTTTCTTGAAATGATAGGATATACCAAAATTGTAATTTATATACAATTTTTGGAGAACTCAAAGGATACTGTGAAGTTAACTCTTTTTCTAATGCTTCTCCCAGCTCTGACATATCCTGTTCTAAGGCCTTAGAATGTCACAACATGGAGGAACGTTAGAACAGGGAATGTCAAGGCTGAGAGGGGCCTTAGAATAAGGGATGTCAAGGCTGAGAGGGGCCATAGAACAGGGGATGTCAGGGCTGAGAGGGGCCTTAGAACAGAGGATGTCAGGGCTGAGAGGGGCCTTAGAACAGAGGATGTCAGGGCTGGGAGAGGCCTTAGAACAGGGGATGTCAGGGCTGAGAGAGGCCTTAGAACAGGGGATGTCACGGCTGGGAGAGGCCTTAGAACAGAGGATGTCAGAGCTGGGAGGAAACTCGAAACAGAGAATGTCTGAGCTGAAAGAATATTTAAAAAACTGTCTGGTTCAACTCTGTTTAATAGATGAGGAAAATGAGGTCCACATATAGCAAGATTTCATGGCCAGTTGGTGGCTTCTGGCATTCAATGTCATACAAGGTCGTTCCCTGAGTTTCCTACTAACTCCAGCCCTCTCACCCCAATGACACCCAAGTCAGCATCCTAGGTTATATTTCTATTTCAGGTCATAAATGCACAAGCAAATGTGTAGACTTGCTTTTTTTGAGGGGTCTGTTTCAGCCTGATGTGTAATTTGTTTTTTGAACTAGGAGTAGAATATACACAGGGTGTCTGGAGAGCAATGTGGAAGGCCCTATGGCTAAAGGAAAGGATTAGCCTAGGGACAAATTCGGTCCTATATAATGGAATCCTTGTCATCTTGGTCCAACCAGAATTGTGATTTCTTCTTTGCCGGGCTGCACAGCCAGATTCCCCAGGACATTTTCTACCATACCATAGAATCTCTTCACCCAGGATGCTCACTCCCACCCAGGGCTACTTCTCCCCACTGTCCTCCCCCCATAGGCTCCACCTTCTGATTGGCTGGTCGGTCCCAGAACCTCCCATTTAAGGAGGAGGCCCAGGCCCAAGATGTGCTGACTGGACTCCATCCTGACCTTTTGTACCAGGTCCCCAGGCTGGGTACCCTCTATAACCCACTTTCCTTTTCTGGGTTGTCTTCCCCATTAGAATATAAGCTCCTTGAAGGCAGGGCATGTTTGTCCTTCTCCTTCCATTTGTATTTCCAGATTTAGCACAGAGCCTAACTTATAATAAGGCTTAATAAATACCTGCTAATGGACTGATATTCTTTCTTTCTTTCTTTTGCTGAGGCAATTGGGCTTAGGTGACTTAACAGGGTCACCCAGCCAGTAAATCTTAAGTGTCTGAGGTCACATTTGAACTTAGGTCCTCCTGACTTCAGGGCTGGTGCTCTATCCACTGCACCATCTAGCTGCCCGCACAATTGAGATTTTCTTTATAGACTAGCAAAAGCCTAAATTAACTGGCAATTATAATTCCACTTCTGACCAAGAAGGGAAGTTTTTAGTGGAAACAAGAGTGGAAAGAATACAGACTCTAGAGTTGGAGGGTTTGAGTTCAAATTATGCTTCTGATAGTCACTACCTGAGTGACCTTAGACAAGCCACTCCATCTGGCTAGGTCTCAGTTTCCTCAAGATAAGAGAGTTGGACTGGAGAACCTCTAAGATGTCTTTCAGCTCTAGGTCAAGAATATTGTTCTCCAAATCCAACTATTCTGGAGAGCACTCTGGAATTATGCCCAAAAAATTATCAAACTGTGCATACCCTTTGATCCAGCAGTGTTACTTCTGGGCTTATATCCCAAAGAAATACTAAAGAAGGGAAAGGGACCTGTATGTGCCAAAATGTTTGTGGCAGGTCTCTTTGTAGTGGCTAGAAACTGGAAATTGAATGGATGCCCATCAATTGGAGAATGGCTGGGTAAATTGTGGTATATGAATGCTATGGAATATTATTGTTCTGTAAGAAATGACCAGTGGGATGAATACAGAGAGGCCTGGAGAGACTTACATGAACTGATGCTAAGTGAAATGAGCAGAACTAGGAGATCATTATATACTTTAACAACGATACTGTATGAGGATGTATTCTGATGGAAGTGGATTTCTTTGACAAAGAGACCTAACTCAGTTTCAATTGATAAATGATGGACAGAAGCAGCTACACCCAGAGAAAGAATACTGGGAAATGAATGTGAACCATTTGCATTTTTTTCTTCCCGGGTTATTTCTACCTTCTGAATTCAATTCTCCCTGTGCAACAAGAGAATTGTTCGGTTCTGCAAACATATATTGTATCTAGGATATACTGCAACATATTTAACATATATAGGACTGCTTGCCATCTAGGGGCGGGGGTGGAGGGAGGGAGGGGAAAAATCGGAACAGAAGCGAGTGCAAGGGATAATGTTGTAAAAAAATTACCCTGGCGTGGGTTCTGTCAATAAAAAGTTATTATTAAATAAAATAAAATAAAAAAACAAAACAAAACAAAAAAAGAATATTGTTCTCAAAATATCCTGGGTGGTGAAAATAAGGGACTTCTGTGTTAAAGTCACCACATACACATTTGAAATTAGGGCTAATAATCAAGAAAGAAGTTTTACAATACATGTTCCATCCTTCAGAATCATTTATATTTTGGTTTCATTTTGAATTCTCATTTTTCCCATTCTTTTTTTCTAGATGCAGCTGTTAAAAGCTAGTCAAAGAAAATTAAATGCACATTTAATAAATATACTTCAGGAAAAAAAAAAAGATGACCTTTTATGGAAAGGAAAAAAATCAACTTAAAAATTATGTGTCAGCATCCAACACATAGGGTGCCAGACATAGAAACCATATTTTCAGATTGTCTTGTCAATATCTTAGTCTCAGACACTTTCAATTAGTCATAAAAATACTATGCTTAGAAGAGAATCTTAGAACACGGCATTCTATGTTCTTGGAGTTCTATATTCTACTCAAAAAAAATTTAATGACGGTTAAAATTTATCTTTGCATAAAATCAGAAAAAATAAAGTATTATTAAAGGAGAATTCTATGTTCTAGAACTTTAAATTAAGAATCACAAAGAATAATAAGGATGATCCTTAGAGTTAGAAGGACCTTAGAATATAGAATTCCAAGACAGAAGAATTCTGAGAACAAAGATGCCAGAGCTCAAAAACCTTAGAACGTGGATTGTCGGGACATTTTAGATTATCAAATGTCCAAGACAGGACGGTAGATCATCTGGTCTCATCTTTCCATTGTACAGGCCACAAAATCTGAAGTTGCAGAAAGGAAGGGATCAGCCCAAGATCACCCAAAGAATTAGTATCAGACAGGACTAGGACCCAGGTTCACTGATCTCCAGTCCAAGGCCCATTCTATCCTCTCCTTTCTCACTGACAATCATCTGGACAAGAATCTAAAACCAGAACAGTCGTCTGTACCTTCATATGTGAAGAAGACATACTCATGTAAAAACAACCAGGAGTCTGAGGGGGTAAATAGAGTGGAGGAAGGCAATGGTAAAGATCAGAAGAAGCAGAATCAGTCTCATTAAAAGGTGCTTGGATAGTACTTGGCCCAAAAGAAGAAATGGAAGGAGGAGTCTGGAAAACATCTCCCATGCTTGGTACACAGGCATGACAGAGAAGTGATGGGAGAATTGATTACCCTTAAGCCTTTTGGAGTCTTCAAGCACTGAAGGCTGAATACCTGGATGTTGTACTTGCATTTGTGATAATGTCTTCAGAAATTCTATTCCAGCTCTGGTTCTCACCAACAAGGAAGTATATCCTATAGTAATAGGATGGAAGGGAGGGAGCCTTGGGTGGAAGGGGCTGCTCCACCTGAAGAGTTTATAATAGAGGAGAAAAGGAAAGACAAATCTAACAGATTTAGAGAGAAGTCGGGTTTCAAAGGGTTCAGAAGACAGATCTAAAATTCTAGCTGACAAATAAGAGAAAGCTGACTTGCTTGAATCTTATGTTGCTTCCGCCTTTTCTGCCAAGGGAGATAATATGTGATCTGGAAAGCATGGAACAAAAAATGGCAACAAGGCGTTGAAACCCAAGATGAATGGAGGGGTAGTGAGAGTATACCTAGTTGTTCTCTACGTCACCATGTCCTCTGCCCATAGGAATTAAATCCTTGGATAATTGAAGCATGAATTATACCTGAAGCACAGATTACATCCTTGGATACCTGAAGCACTAGTGTATATGACTGTTGAGTGACCATTAGTAATCTTGGAGAGTTCTTGGAGAACAGGGGAGGTATTGAAAAATTAGAGTTGAGGAAGATTCCACCCAAAAATTTCAGAAAGGGGAGAGAATAGAGTTTGCAAAGTGTAGATCAGTAGTTCCACTTTGATTTCCCACAAAACTCTAGGACTTATTAGTAAGGTGATGATCAATAAATATTTGACGGCAGATAGGTCACACAGTGAATAAATAGAGTTGGACCTGGAATCAGGAAGACTCAAATTCCTAAGTTCAAATCTGGCCTCAGACAATTCTGTGACCCTGGGCAAGTGACTTAAACCCAATTTGCCTCAGTCTCATCTGTAAATAAGCTGGAGAAGGAAATGGCAAACCACTTCAGGATCTTTGCCAAAGAAACCCCAAGGGGGTCATGAAAAGTAAAACACGAGTGATCAACAAGTAATGAATACCTAGAAAAACAAGTGACATGAAGAGCCATTATAAATTCATTTATAAATTTATCAAGACCAGTTAATTTTGGATTAATTTTTTTTTTAATGTATAACATTATTAGACTGGTAGTTCAGTTGACAGAGATTTTAACAAAATCCTTAATTAAAATCATGTTGTTCTTGTGGGAAAAGATGGAGAGATGCAGTTAGATGATGCGACAAGTAGATTCAAAATAGGTTAAATAGATTTAATGGCTCAATGACAATCTTAAAGAATTAAAATCTATTCTCTAGCAGAGTACTATAGGGATGAATATTAGATCAGTGTTGTTTAGCAAGTTTATCAGAAATTTGGATAAAAGCATATAGATGATACACTTACCTAATTTATAGATGATATGAAATTGGGAGAGCTAACTGATGTACTGAATGAAGTCAACATTTTAAAAGATCTTAAAAGGCCACATTATTTGGCTAAATCAAAAGGATGAAATTCGGTGTGGATAAAGATAAAGATTACATTTGGTTTAAAAAAAATGATCTTTAGAAGTACAATATGATGACAATATATCTGACCGGCAGTTTGTTTTTAAAAGCTCTGGAGTTACCATCGACAATGTATAACAAGCTATATGAAAGGGTATGTTAGTTCCAGCTGGGATGGGGGTGGTGAGAGGGAAAATATGCACAAATACTTTTAAGCTTAATATACATGATTAACATTTTAAGTCTAGAAAAGCAGCAAAACAACAAATCAAGTCCTTGTTTATATCAACTGTCTAATTTCTGGGGTATCCATGTAAAATTTAACTGGCTAAAACTGGCTAGATCTGGCTCCGGCATATTCCTGGATGTGGCAGCCAAAAATGCTAACTTAATTTCAGGCTGTATTAAAAGCTTTGACTTCACAGAATAAGGAGGTGATACCCGCTCTTTAATTTGCTCTGCTCAGGCTAAATCTATTTCTTAGCACCACTTTTTAAGAGAAAAACTGATAAATTGTAGTATTCAGGGGCTGCCGGGTGGCTACACAGTAGACAGAGCAGCGGGTTTAGAATCAGGCAGACTCGTCTTCCCCGAGTTCAAATCCAGCTTCCGGCCCAAGCTGTGTGACCCTGGGCAAGTCATTTCACCCTGTTTGCCTCAGTTTCCTCCTCTGTAAAATGAGCTGAAGAATGACCAACTACTCCAGGATCCCTGCCAAGAAAACCGCAAATGGGGTCACCCCGACTTCCGGATAGGGGTGAACAAGGAGGTGAAGTGATAAGACATTAATTAGGACCCTCCGGGTCCTCCGAAAGGCTCCGAGCAGATGCTGCCGCCCGGAGGCAGGGGGATGGACTACGTGACCTTTAAGTCGAACGAAAGTCTCGCCCCTAAGAATAGAATTTCTTCTCTGTTACCTTGTCCTCTCCGTCACGACCCCGAATCGTCCCCCACTTACCGGTCTTCACAGCTTTGGGACTTCCCTCTACTTTTACTTCTCCTTTCTAAGTCTCCAACCAGGAGGCGTTGCTAGGCTACGTATAAACAACTAAACCAGACCAACCACATCCGGGGCGGGCATTCCATAGGCTCAGATTGACTTTATCAGTCGCCACTCCAAGTCCGGCATTTTCCAATTAGTCACGCCCCTTTACCCTACAGACTCGAGCCAATCGGGAACTCCGTGAGTTCGACGGTTTCCGAGGCCCCGACTCCAGTCGGCCAATAGAAAGGGCCGAAACAGATACACTTTAGGCTGGGAGGAGAAGCGACACGGAGAGGGCGGGAGGTGGAAAAGGGGAGGAGAATTGTGGGGAGGAGTATGCAAGAGGCGGGAAAAAGGGCAAGGAATTTCCACTAAGAACCCCGCAAAGCCTCCGGAAGAACTAATGAAAGGCATGGGGAAGTCACCCAAGAGGCTGCAAGGGACAGGGGAAAATGGAAGGGCGTTTCTTAAAGCCAATGAAAGGATAGGTTACCCCCAAAGAGTAGTCGAACCAACCAATGAAATTTGGACTTCTAGGTTTCATTTCCTCTCCCACCTCTTCGATGCAGAGGGTAGGGAAAAGAGATAAGCCCAATCAAAGTACTGCAGAGTGGGAAAGGGGCGGAGGCTCATTTCATTCCCCTGAGAACGGAAGGAAAGGGAAGAGGAGGTGGGTGAAGTGGGCGGGGAAAATGGAAGGGCGTCTCATCCGACCAATAAGAGAGCAGCAGTGTCCGCTCATAACGTCTATAGGCTTCCGAGAAAGGGGGCGGGGCTACGACTGGGACTGGGACCGGGACGGGGTTGGGTGGGGGGAGGTGGAGAAGGGGACGGATGAAATTTGGCTCGGTGGCGGCTGCGGTGTCCTCTTCCTCTGCGACTGCGAATCCGGGTCGTGCCGCTGGCCCGCGACTCTCAAGGCGGCGCCTAGCAAGAGGTTCGGTTCGGAGGCCGGTTCGCGGTCGCTGCTCGCGGGAGCGTCTCCTGTAAGGATCCAGGGAGAGGTCGGGGGTCGGAGTTCAAAGGGCACGGGAGTGGGGGGCGGTGGGGATGCACCATGCAAAGGGGAGGCCAAACGGACGCCCGGTCCAGGGGGGCTCCGTCTCTTCATCTCTTCCCAGGATCCTAGATCTAGAGCTGGAAGGGACCTTAGAGATTTTCTAGTCCGTTTTACAGATGAGGAAACTGAGGCAGAAGGAAAGAAGTGTTTTCTGTAGCATCCCCCAGCTCTGAGCAAACAGGAAGAATTGTAACCCAGGCCCTTTGTTCCAAACACAGAACACTCTCTCTCCTGTTTTTAACTGCTCTCTTTTTCCTCTCCCTTCATCCCACCCCATTCCTCCTCCTCTTTTCTTTCCCATGCTCTTCTCCTTCATGCTCCTTAGCATTTTGGGGGGAAGGGGCTCCCACATCCACCCCTGTCCCTGGGTCCACTTGGGACTTTAACAGGAGGAGGAGGTCTCCAGGCTCCATCCCCATGCAGTCCCCACTTCATCTCCAGACAGCCCCCAGCCCCTCAGAGAGGGGAATGCGCAGAGACTCGCTCATTCCCCAGCACACACTTTGAGACAACGTAGATTTTCAGCTGTAAAATACTTTAAGGGTCCATCTTGTCCATTTCACAGGTGGGGAAACTGAGGTATAGATATTTCCCCAGCGTTCCAGGGGCAGTGAGTATCCAAGCTAGGTCTCAAGCCCTAAGGCCCTATGAGTCAAATCCAGGGCTTTGGTGTCCAGGCCTAGAGATCATCAGAGGGCCTCCCCCCACCCCCAGTCCATGAAGGAGAGTGCCCACTGTGCCTGCCTTCTGCCAGGACTGTGCCCGCTGCCTCAGTTCTGGGCACCTCAATGTGCCTTCCTATTGGTGAGCCCAAGGTCTCAGTGCCCTGGCAGAATGGAAACCTGATTTTAGGGAGCTCCTCTTGAAGTGCCCACCTTGGGTCCAGGAGAGCAAGAAGTCAGTCATCGGAAGGGTAAATGGCTCTGCCCTCTGGGAAATCTTCCTTTTTTAGCTTTGCTAGGTAGGCTGGGTCAGTCTTCCTACATTTAAAAGAAACAATAACACTGTAATAAAGTCAGTGCTACATTAGTATCTCCTGAGGAGATACATTAGTATCTCCTTCACTTCCTATCCAATCTGAAAGGCAATCCAGTCTGACTTTGCTCACCTTCCCTTCCCCAAACTCCATCCCCAAGATGGTCGCTGCGTGGGGCACTCTGAGAAATTAAAGAGCCTCTTTCCTGCTGCTTGGTGCTCCCTGGGCCTTGATTTGGGGGTGGGTGGGTTTTCATAAAATGAATTGCTTGGTCACAGATAGATTTATTGGGAAAATTGCTTGAGATCCAAAGGGATTCCCCCAGTTTTGAGAGGGAACTTAAACTAGGTTAAAATCAAAGAATTAGCTGTTTTCAAGGAATTGAGGAAAGGGGGAATCAGAGAAGAAGGTTTAGGCTCTTTTTACTTGACCCCAGAGGGCAGAATTTAGGGGCAACATGTGCAGCTTGTAGAGAGGGACTCAATTTTGACAAAAAAAGAGACATCTTCCTAATAGTGAGAGCTATCCAAAAGAGGAATGGGTTGCCTGGGGAGTTGCCTCTGAGCAGAGAGGCCGCAGGACCCCTTGTTCTCATTGGACCAGATGGCCGCTCTAAGCGTCTGATATTTCACACTTTAGAATAAGTTGTCAAGCACAGAAATCTGCACTCAGGTCTCCTTGAGGGCCACATCTTTTTCAAGATTTCATAAGGGGAGGCAGTGACCCCTCCTAAGTGCCTGAGTGATCCTCACAACAACCCCAGGAGGTAGGTACTCTTATTACGTCCCCTTGACACAAGCAGAAATTGAGGCAGAGAGAGAGAGTAAATGACTTGGCCAGAATCACCTCACTAGTCTGCCCCCGAGACTGTCATTGGGGGTGGGATTGCTTAACTGCTACAGAAGGAAGTGTGGACAGAGTGGTAAAGTCTTCAAATGTGGTGGGAGCTCTCAGACCGATTTCTCGTGTGGGTATATTCCTGTTAAACTTGCTCTGTGGCCTTGGATTCTATTCCTCACCCGGCCCCCTCCCCTGTAAATGCTCAGACCTGAGCGGGGAGGGAGAATGAAGTAAGGATCCATAAATGTGGAGGGCTCTTTGGTGTAGGTAGCTCAAAATAGAGCCATTTTCATGTGCATTCTCTGTCTTTTCTCTTTCTTATAAAACTTCAGAAGATGCCCCTGATGGCAGAGTCTTTGAGACGCATCTGCAGGGCAGCGGTTTTGAAGAGGAGACTGAGCAAGAGGCTCTTTCAAGCCCTCAGCGCCACATCCTGAAATCGGCCGGAGGGGCAGCCATGGCTGGGAGCGCAGATGATGACGTCCCTCTCATCTTGACCTTGGAGGACAGTGGGAGCACCCCACTGGCACCTTCGGACCGCCTGGGTCCAGAGAATTTGCCCAATGAAAGTAAGGTGACAGAAGCTGGGGATTATTGTTTGTTCTAGGGCTGAGGATTACTGTGGTCGGGGGGAATCTCATGTATCCTCTCTCTGGGGGAGACATTGTAGGTGCAAAAGCAGGTCTGACTCAGACACTGCAGATCAGGTGGCAATGAAGTTGAGCCTTCACTACCTGGGAAAGGTCCCAGAATTAGGAAGGAGAGGATTTGGGCTCTCCGAATCCTGAGCAAGTCTTTGTTCAAGCTTCTCATCTTTAAATGGAGATGATCTTATTTATACCACCTACCTCTGAGAGTTGTATGAGAAAAGTGCTTTGTAAGCCGATTTTTAACTTGCCTTTCCTGAATCTTTGCTTTTCTCTTCTGGAACTTGCATTTACTGGAAGGATCAGCTGATTCATGGTATCACCTGATGGTTTTCTGGGAACTCGGTCTCCCCTTTTTGTTTGCTCTTTTATGCTAAGGAAATGATCCTAGTCAGTCTTCCTCAGCCTAGAATTCTTTGCAGATAAGTGGGGGGCATGACTGGTCTTTGCCTAACCCCTGAATTACTGCAGAAGGAATGGGAATGTGGGGGAAATCTGTTCAAATTTTGTTTGTCCTGAAAGTGGGCTATTGATTTGAGGTTCCGGTTTTTAGAGGATTTCTTGATGTTGTTTTGGTTTTGATATGACTCAAAGGCTAGCCCAAAGTGGATATAAATAGATGGTATACTTTAATTTTTAAAATTTAAAGTGGTTTCTGGCAGAATGGGACTGTTTAAAAGCCTTTCTGGTCCTTCCCCTCAGGTCATTTCTCCACCGGGACTGACCTCTGACTGAAGAGAGGTTTAAAATAGCTGATATTTCCTGTCTGGCCTCCCTTCTACCAGACAGTCTGGAATTACCTTATCAACTGAATTTTCTAGTCCTTCTTTTGCTGTTCAGGGGTTTACTTGAGTGTCTTTAATAGGGTTTCTTCATTTAATCAGTTTTTTATTACTAAGAAACTAAGGCTATAAGAAGGGAAGGAAGAGCCCCAGATTGGCATCACGTTTTCTCGTCCAGACAATATACAATAGGACATGAAAGGAGCACCTCCCTCCTAGGGAAGTCTCTAATCAAGATTGTGAAGGAGAATAGTGTCTCTTAGAAAGGAGAATATTGCCTGGGGCTTGGTATCCTAGTCCCTGTATGTTCATCCTCTTTTCCATTCTTAGAAATGGCCCAGCTACATAATCCAATTACTCTTGTTCATCCAAGAAGATTAAATAGTGATCTGTCTGTCATCTCCCTACCTCACCAAGACTGATTTTTCTGCTCATATTACTTAAAGCGTGGGAGTGTGGCAGAAATGGCTACTGGCTATGATCATTTGAGTCAGGGGTCAGTGACATCAGTAATGAGGTGGCAGAGATTAAGTTACCTTCAGAACTAACTTTAGAAGGTGCTTCTTTCTTTTGAGGCTCTTCTCTTTTACCCTTTGATGCTTAAATGAATTATGGGCTATTAACCTGTGACTAGGAAACAAAAGCTAATTTATAGAAGAGTTACATCATAATATATTTATGATAAAACACTTTTGTCCGTAGAATCTCATGTGAACATCATAAAATGCCCTAAAGAGGGAAGATATAGCAGTATTTTCATTTTACAGTGAAGAAAATGAAATTCAAACATACATCCCCAGCAGAGATGATATGCAAAGTGGAAAAGATGTATTTTCCATTCAGCAATCACCAGAAGTTTGTCATATTTAACGTTTCTAAATTTTATTCTTGTGCTTTTTTTCTGGTTTGGGGATTTCGATTAGATTTATGTAGGTCTGAAACGGGCATGTTGAAGTCTCTCCTCTTTGCTCCCCCCACCCCACTTAGTGTTTTGCTGTGTGTCCCTTCAGTTCTATTAGCTCTCCATTAAGTGTTTAAATACTGTGCCACTCAGTCCGTACCTATTTGATGTGGATTTTTTATTTTCTGTGATGCATTTAAGCTTAACATAATTTTTCCCCTTATCCGATTAAGTGACTTGACCAAAGTCACAAATCTAGTTGTTTTTTATACATACACACACACACACACATACACACACACACACATATCTATGTTAGAATCTAGACTTGAAGTCTCATATTGCTGTATTACTACCTCCCTCCCTCTTCTCTCTTGTTTTTCTCCCCTAAACCTGGAACATTCGGTGCTTTCTACCTTGATCTAGTCGATTGCATCTGTCAACTTTCAGAGTATTTTGGAATTGTATGGAAAGATCAGTAGTGATTCTCAATAGAACATAAGGGGAGCCAGCCTAGATCAAATTTGAACACTTGTAGGCAGGCAGTAGCAACCTTACTCCTGCTATGTGTCTGAGCTGCTGTGTATCTGGAGGTATGACTGTCTTACCCATGACCTGTCAACAAGGGAGGTTGCCAACTGGCTATATCTCAGAGACTCTGTTCTCTGTACCCAGAGGAAGATGCAGGCTCCACTGTCTGGCGCGGTCTGATATGGAGGTCAGACGCTTTTTGTACGTCAACATGTCATGATCCCCTTTGGAAGATTTAGGACCTCCTATCAGATTAACTTTTTAAGAAATTAAAGAAATTAAAAGAAAAAAGAAAAAAGTCAATTAGAGACTAATGAAAATACAGATGTACTTTTTTTTTCCCTATCCCATTTCACTGATTCCCTGAAATCTATCCTTGGATTCATGAGTAGATTGTCTGTGGCCCCCCAAGTTAGGAACCTTTGATCTAATTGGAAAAAGAACAGGGAAGGAGTTCTTCCCAGACCCTAATGTCCCTGGCTAAAAGACTGATTGTGGAAAATGCTAATGATTTATGCAGAGCCAGAAAGTGGCACATTGGTAGACAATGCAGGACTAAGCTGAGGTTTAATAAAGCTCAGGAAACTGGGCTGCCCTTGAGGACAGGTAATGGAGTGCCCATTAGATAGGTAGGCTAGCAAAGGCTCCAGGGAGCGCTCAGCATCCTGCATGGCCCTTGTCACACCGTGAATGGCACTTTGGAGCCAACGACAAACAGGAGGCCTTTGGGGTCAGCCAATGGCATACAGTCTGTCCTTGCAAAGGACACCGCTATCTTTTTTTATTTCATCCTCAGGAAAACAGAAGGGATCATGAGAACTCATATTTCCCTAATACTGTAAGGTAGGCAAAGCCCCTTGTTCACGGCAGTCCTTAAAGACACAGCCCAAGAAGGAGTGTCCCCATTTTACTGGTAAGGGAACTGAGGCTTAGGGGTGAAACCCCCTGCCCACAGTCACATGGCTGATCTTGCCCTGATATTTTATCTTGTCAGCATTGCGGTTTTCAAAGACCATTTATTAAGTGACTAATTACATGTGGCACTGCTCTCAAGAAAACTAAAATGTTTACCAAGACGCCCACCTACAGGGACTTAGGGAAAAGCCTGAAGCCAATATCAGAATGGATGGGAAGGTGTTTCTGTGACACATCCATGTAAGATGTATTCAGGATCAGAGGTAATCACTGAGAGCCTCAGTTGGAGAAAAAAAAATTAAGTCACAGGCCACATTGTTGTTTTGTTTTCAAATTGTTGGGTTGGGGTTTTGTCCCTTTTTTCCAACTGGGAACACCCGCCATAAATAGTGACTGCCGGAGGAGGTGGCCTCCTGGCCAACTCCTGGCGAGGCAAAGAAGTCCCCATGGGTTCTTTCCAGGGTCCTGAGTGCATGGCTTCCATTGCAGAATTTGGCATTATCCATAAGGTCGGAGAAGTCTCTGGGAATCTCGCCCAATCTTGAGCAGAGATCATGGGCCACTTGGGTCTTCAGGCTCCCTCTCACTGTGACCCTTCCGAGCCTGTCTGATCTCATGCTGCTGCACTTGGGAGGGGGCTAGGAAATGGTTTTTCCCTCCACCCCACAAGAGCCCGTGAAGTTGTGGAGGCGCCTTCCAGGATCAGAAGAGGAATGGGGACACAAGGACCCTTGAGGCTCCTTCTCCATCTGCCCGCAAATAGAACCTGAGACGGAGGGCAAGATGGACCACTCACCTTTCCTCAGTTAATCCCTTCTGTATTGCTTGAAGGCTTTCGGAAATACTTTCCTCTCCACACTCTTTTGGATAAGTTAGTGCCAGTGGTATCCCCTTTTTAGATAAGAAAACTGAAGTCTGTCCATTTTCAGACTCATGTAACTAGTGTCAGTGGAGCAGCCACATGAGGCATTTCCAGGAGCAGGAAGCCCCCCACCTCCCACCGCACCCTCAGCCGGGCAGGGCTCAGAACAGCCAGGACAGAGAGCTGAGATGTTGCCCTGCCAGTGTGTACCGGAGGGGCCGGTCCCCTTGGTGCATTGGCTGGGCCGGAGATAGCGGCCCAGAGCCTGTGTGGGACCCTGGCATGAGCAGGGCCCTGGACGTGGGGGCGTGTCATCTTTGGCCCCGGCAGGTGGCTGCGGCCACGGCAGGAGCGAGAAGCTGCACCAGCAGCTGGAGACCAGCCACAATCAGATTTCCGCTGCCTCCCGACGAGCGTGGCCAGTGGGCTCCATCGTTGTCGCCGCTCCCGTGGCTTTTTAGGGCCCTGCCAGGGTGGAGTACACGGGGTCGTCAGGCTTGCTGCGGCGCCAATTAAAATGAGCGAGCTCCAGGCCCGCTGGGCCCGAGCCTCATAACTGAGCCTCGGAGCCTCTCTAGTTCCCTGGCCTTCAGTGTCTCATGGTGGGAGCCTGTCTGTTGCCATGGGCCCCCCTGCCTCGAAATGCTATTTCCCCTTCTGAAGGCGGGCAGCAGCCCCATCTCAATTGTGGCGGCGGCAGCTGTGCCGTGGTTGGAGCGCCGCCGATTCCCCATTGCCTTCGGGGGGTCTGAGTTCACATTTGCTCAGAGAGGGATTCATGAGCCAGAACAGTCAGCGTGTACGCCTTAAAGTCAGTAAAGGGAGCTGGAGAGGTTTTGATGGGTCTCAGCAGGGCATCTCTGGCAGCTTCTGCTTGGAGGACGTGCTCCCCAGGGTCAGCCTCAAGGCCGAGCATGGCTGCCTGCTCCGCTTCTACGGGGGCTCTTCTGTTTCAAGGGGAAATGACCTGTGAAGGTGGGGACCCCCTCCTTGCCAAAGGGGAGCTGGTGTGTGCTCTGCCACGTGGCGCTAGGAAGCAGGGAATACGCAGGAAGAGCCGGGATCTCCTGGCCCTGCTGCCGTGTGCCGCTGGGACCTTGTGGAGGCAAGCCTGTGCAGGAAAGCTTCTTCCTCTCTCTTTTCAGTGGAATCCCTGAGTCTCAGGAAGGGCTCGGCGGGGCCCCCTTACCCTAATAACACTGACCCTACAGTGACCCGGCCAGGCTCTGCTGGCAGACCTCCAGGGCCGGGGAGCCTCACCTCCCGGGGGCCGCCCATTCTGTTATGGGACTCTCCTCCTCCCAGTGAGCCGCGTCAGTGAATGTAGAGGACCTCGGTCTAGCTCAGTGTTCTGGAAGAGAGATTTCAAAATGAGGAATAATGTAGAAACCCAACTTCCCCTTTATGGGTTGCGTGAGCTCTCTTGGCCTGGAAGCGCAGTACCCCAGGGACATCCGGCCAGGACAGGCGCTGGCCTCCAAGCTTCCTCTCATTGTCCTGCCCTTCCCAAAGTCAGACGAGCTGCTAGGGAGAGAAGAACGTGAGAAGTGCTCTGCAGAGCTGGTCACACCAAGGACCCACACAGGACAGTGAGCACCGGGTAGCCCGAGTCTCAGGGAGAGGTTTGGGCGGCTGTTCCCCGCAAAGCCTTGTGAGGTGGACGACTGGGACGCTTTCCTCATTTTCCAGTAAGAGCCTCCATGAAGGACTCTCTTCTGCTCAGAGGGACAATGAGGTCTTTTTTGTTGGGCAGAAGTGGGGGACCTTAAAGAGGAAGGAGAGGGAAGGACACAGAGAGCTGGCAGAAGTTCAGGACGGGCCACCCTGGAGCAGGGGTGAGATTCAGTCACCTTGAAAGGCCACCTGCCAGAAGTTCAGCCTCATAAACATCCTCTTTTTTTTTTTTTTTTTTGTCCTGTAGATTGAACTATTTGTGCTTGTGCATGTTTAAGCTGATAATAAAAAAGGAACCAAAGTTTTTATGTTGCAGTGATGGGTTAGCAGTCACAGAGCAGATGCTGCGGCCCCTGGGGGCCTTTGCTCCCTCTTCACATCTCTCTTGCCGAGCTTTTTCTTGAGACAGCTCTGCAGCTGACTGCAGTGGCCCGGGAGCCTTCCTGGGACAGGGAACCTGGAGGTTGGGATTGATTTACTGGGTGATGGCAAAGGGGACCTGGGGTGAGCTGGTCACGTTCCAGGATTCTGACCGTTACTGGAAAAGCCTTCCTCTCCCATCGAGCAAGCCTTCCTTAAGCAAGGGATTGGGGCTACAAAGACGAAATGGAGGGGCCGATGTGAGGCGTGGAGAGTTGGGTATCTGCAGTCATTTGAGGAAAGAGAGAATAGTGATAACTAAAGGAGAGCAGGAAGATTTCCCAGAGAAGATGGCACTTGAGCTTTGAAGCAGGTGGGGGTGAGGAGGGGACAGCCTGTGCCAAAGTATGGAGATGGGAAGTATAGAGCATTCTTGGGGGATAGTGGCTGCAGGGAGAAGGAGTTGACAGTCAGCCTGGAAAATTCAGGTGGAGCCAGAGTATAATGGGTTCTAAATGTGCTGCTTTTGCTTCATCTTTTGGGGGCTCTCTATCACCTTTGGTCTCCTCCCAGAAACAAGAGTCCTACTTTCAAGTGGCACAGTGAAAGTCTGGTCACGCGGATCTCTTTGCCCGCCCTCAGCTCTTCTCTAGAGCTAGCTAAGGTTCCCTCTGCCTTGGTCATCATATTCCTTTCCTTTTTCCTAAAAATTTCTAAAAAAATGAACCTGTGCTTTAATCACTGTAGGGTTGCTGTTGTTCGGTCACTTCAATCATGCTGACCCCATTTGAAGTTTTCTGGGCAAGAGATACTGGAGCGGTTGGCCATTTCTTTCTCCAGCTCTTTTGACAGATGAGGAAACTGAGGCAAATAGTTAAATAACTTGCTCAAGGTCACACAGCTACTAAGTGTCCGAGGTCAGATTTGAACTGAGGAAAATGAGTATTCTTGATTTCAGCTCCAGCGCCCTGTGCCATGTAGCACCTAGTATAGGGAGCTCGCTAGAATTTGTATGGGAAGGAAGAGAGGGTCTCACACAACGAACTGGCTGTGCCGGAGTTATGTAGCTGGTAGGTGTCAGAGATCCATCTGACCGGGATCCCGGGTCGCGATTCCATATGGCTTCTCACGCCTTTGAGGGCCACAAGGCCCCTATCGCCACGACTCAGGAGGAGCTTCACTGCATAATGACAGTTGTTCCTTCCACTTTCTCCTCATTCTCTGAACAAACAGTTCATACGTCACATTACCCAAAAGCCATCTGTGTGGTATTGCTGGCAAAAAGTCTCCATTACAGACCCAGCCGGTGCAGAAGCCCCCTGCTCTGTGTCCCCATCGAGGGTTTGAATGCCTTTTTAGGAATAGAATTGTTAAAAATGTGTTAAGGTGGTTATCTATTGAAGGAATCCTTCAATCAAACTTTTGGTAAAATAGAAAATTCTCTTGTAATTCAAAGAGGATTTGGACTGCTGCCTATTGGACTTTCCTCCAGCAGGCGAGTCCCGTGGGCATACCTCTCTTGGAGTGGATGCTCCTAAATTAGGGCAGGAAGATCCGGTGATGTTGGTTGCGGGGGCTCAATAAGAATGTTTTGGCACTTGAGTCCGGACACATTTGTGCTTCTCTCTAATGGATGCGGAACGTACCTTTTCTGCAGTCATGCTGGGACTTTTATAGATGCCAAACGATGTGCCACGTGCTGAGTCATCCATGGCACCCGATGCCCTGGGAGGGGCCCTCTCACATGTTTGTTCTTAGAGTCATTGCCATGTAATTTGGAGCCAGAGGACATTAGGCTGGGCCAGGACTTTGCTCTGCCAATGGCAGCCTCGGGGACGCTGGCCTTGGTGTCCTGTTGTTTTGGGGATGGCCCAGAGAGTTTCCCATCGTTGCTTTATTTTTCCCCTGATTTCCACATCCCTCACACCAGTCTGGGCCCTGTGTCCCACAACCCATTTCCTGAGCTCCTGCTCCTCCCTTGTTTTCTCTTCTTTTTTCTTTTTCTTTTCTTTTTTTTTTTCTGTCATCATTGAAAACAAACTCCCACCCAGTCATTGTTCATCGCCAAGACGATGGGCTCGAGTCCCTCCCTGCGTCCAGAGGTTGCTCCCACTCACTGTCTTCTTCCTGGGCCAATTTGGTCGGGTCGGGCTTTCTGTTTTTTTGAAACGACAGGTCTTACTGCCCAGCTGGTTCTTCCGGGAGATGAGCAGATCAGGTTTATCACCAGCAGAGCTCACGGAGCCCCAGGGAGGGCTTTTCCTGTCCCTGCCCTGCCTTTATCGCCATCCTGCTGGAGAACAGATAACACTGAAGAACTCGGTCTATTCACATTACTTTGACAGACACGTGCTGAGCGCCTACTGCATGCAACTGGGGTCGAAGGGGGAGGGCAGACACATTTTCTGCTTACGTGGGTGGCCATCTATTCTCTTGACCACGTGTAGACAAGCTTGTCCTTCCATTCCCCAGCAGCACCCACTGCACATTGGAGAAAGCCTTCTCTTCTCAGCTGCTGTTTTTGCTCCTCTTTCTTGCCTTCATCCCAGTGTGCTGTGTAATTAATTAGCATTCCTAATGTTTCCAAGTGTGTACAGGACAGATGTTCGCCCAGGTGCTATGCTCTTCACTGGGTAAACAGAAAGGTTTGCAAGCACGTGCGAGAGAGAGAGAGACAGAGGCAGAGAGAGAGAGAGAGAGAGAGAAATGGAGAGAGACAGAGACAAAGAAGGAGAGAGAGACAGAAGGAGAGAGGGAGAGAGATGGAGATGGAGAATGTGTGTGTGTGGGGGGGATGGGGAGGTGTGCTCTCAGGATTTTGTTCTTTATGAGTCCCCTTTCCTCCAACAAGTTCATTTAGGCAGAAGCAGAGAATGATGTGATGAGCAGCTTAGGAGCTCCCTGAGCGTTCCCACCCCACATAAGCCAAAGTCCACCAAGTGCCCTCTGTCTGCCAAGTGGACACATTGCAAAATGAAGGGGACGCTGTTCCCTCTCAGTGGGGCTGGCGATGGGGACTCTGCAGTCACAATTATGGGGATGGTTTCAGGAGCATGGAGAGCACTCTACGGGTGGGAAGTCAGTCCGAAAAGAGAAACACCTTGGGTTTTTGTGGTGTTTAACTGACATTTCTAATATGCTCTTGGGTTTGCTAAAAGCATGTTATTTCCTTTAAACTTACCGCGGCCTGGAAGGGGCTTGCGTGTTGATATCTCAGTTTTACAAGTGAGGAAGCCGAGGCTCAGAGAGACTGAGGCCAGATGTCCCCATCCCCCAGGCTAGTACCCCAAGCTGTCGTGTTGGGAAGAGTTTTCTCTAAAGGCAATCGAGGTCTTCCCACCTTGTTGAGCACTTGGTTTCTTAGCTCTCCGCTGCCTTTCTCTGATTCTCCAGTGGTGGTCCCTTCCAAGGGGGCTCAGCCTCTGAGACACTGACTTGGAACTTTTCATGTTTTCTGCGGAGCTCCATGGCGGGGCAAGGTTAGAGCAGGCAGGCCTCCATCCCCAGCCCCCCTCCCACAGCTCCCCCTCCCTCTCTCCTCTATCTCCTTTCTGTTGTCATTTGCCTTCCATCCTCGGGAGCTTCTTCCTGCCCCGGTCAGTCCCCAGCTACAGCCGGCGATGCTGCTGCTGCTCTCATGCTCCCAGCACTATGGTACAAGCCAGAGGAGATGGGACAGTAAAGATGAACTTTCAGGATTAGTGATGACCTGGAAGGCCTTTCCAATTCTGACATGTCTCCTCGGCAGTCCCCCTGCCCCGCCTTCCTCTCACCCCTTCAAAGACTTCTTTCCCTAGAAAGGAACAGGTCACGTGGTTAGTGAGGCTTTGGGCTCCATGATCCCCCAAGAACCTGCATTTGTGACCCTCAGACTGAAGGTTGAACTCGCTCTTTTTCCCTTCTTGGGGTGGGAGAGGGCGCCAAGCTGCTGGCGGAGAAGCCTTCCAGGCCTTCGGGAGGTCGGCCTGCTGCTGTTGGGCATTTCCGTGGCCCTGACGGTTGCCACAGGGTCTGCCCTCATGTTCATCTGTTCTAATGTTTGCTGTTAACGCGGGGCCTTTTGGCTCTCCGTCTTGCTTCCGTTTGCCAGAACGTGAAGGGCCGGGCAGAGAATAATGTTCGCCCTGCTTCCTTTTGGCAGAATCGCTTCCCGTTGTCTCGAAGACTTTAATCTGGGGACCTTGGGAAGCACAGCCAGTCCCAGAACCCCAGTTCTGTCGTGCTGCTATACCTAGTCAACCTTGCTGCATTATTACCTCCATCTCCTTTTTCACTATTTTCCCATGGAGTGGGGCTCCCAGTGACAACTGGCAAATGATGGGGATGATTACTTGTTAGCATTCTGGTGGGGACCCGTTTCTAGAGCGCTCAGAGTGTTTTAGAAATATCCTCATTTGTCTGCACGATGGCTCCACGAAGTTCAACAAGCAGAGTTCTAACTACGAGGGAGCCGAGGGAGTGGGGCTTGTCCAGAGCCAGAGTGCGCTAGCCCGGCACCCACGTCACGGCCTTCTGGGGAAAGAAGGGCCGTGGGGAGGGGAGGGGGTTGTGCGTCTGTGTGGAGCTGCATTTTCTGCCCATCTTCTCTGAAGCCCGAAAGAGAGCAGAACCCGGACTTGGTCTGGCCCGTGGTCCCCGTCCGGCCAGCGAGACCGCTCCCAGCTCCTCTGCGTCCTAGACTCTGGTTCTCGTGCCCGAGCCCCCAACGATCCGGCCAGTCTTGGCTCCCCTTCTTCAAAATGGAGGGGTTTTGGTGCAAGGAGTTGTTTCCTTCTGCCTGCCTCCCCGCTCCTCGCCTCCCCATCTTTGCTTTATGGCCGGCATATGGAAGCTGTTTCTATTTACTCGGCACCGCTAGGACGTAGCCTGCTGCGCTCCAGCGAACGGAAACCTTGGATTCCCTGCAGGCTCGTTTCTGAGGCTGCATGCAAAGCGGCCAGCTGTTTTGCTGGGAGCGTCTGGGCCGTGTTACATCAGCGTGGAGGAAGCGTTACCATCTGTGCAGACAGGTCATCCCAGTTTGCTTCTGCCTGCCCTTTGTACCGTGAACCTTTCTAATACTTTGTTTTGGGTTGGGATTTAAAATAAAATGTTAAGCTTTGCCAGTTCAGCATGGTATGATATCCTTCCCCCTGTACCCAGCCTTCCACCCGACTGGCTTTTTATGTTCACTTATTTAGGCCGATTGCCATGACTATGGGGAAGCTGAGTTTCGGCTCTGAGTCCACAGGAACTTTCTAAAGCTTTTGCTTAGTTCAGAAATGGGCTGGGCTGCCTCTTTGTGAGGTGGTGAGCTCCCTGTTACTGTCTGTGTGCAAACCCGGGAAGGATACCTGTCCACTCGTCAGGGTGTTTGTTGTAGCTGACATCCCTCGGGAAGGTGGCTCTCCACTATGTGACTGATTCGGGAAGGAAGGAGGAATAGATGTTGGGATCAGCTCCCTCCAGAAACTCCTCGAACTGCTCAGGCCTGAGAAGCCAGAAGCTGCCAGTCCCACAGAAGAGCACCAGCAGAGCAGGAACAAAATGTTTCCCTCTGTCCGACTTTCCCTGAAGGCCTGAGAAAGGATCACCCTTCTTGCCAAGAATCCTCCCCAGCGGCTGCCCTTGGCCTTTTGAAGAACTCGAGCGAGCAGGGGAACAGAGACCCGGCTGCAGGCCAGGAGAGGCAGCTTTTCCTGCTCCCCAGTCCTCCTCCCTCCACTCCCTCCTCCTTCCTCCCTCCCTCCTTCCCCCACCTCTTCTCCAGCTTCCAGCTTGGGGCCCTCCCAGCAAAGGCAGACATGCGGAGGAGCGAGCAATCCACCACCTGCCTGGCGGAGACAACACAGAGCGAGCTGTCCGAGAGGCCCATGGTCAGGTCCTCCTATCTCATGGAGCCGGGCACCCACGGTATGCCCCGTGCGGGAGACAGGATGGAGCGAGGGCGAGGTTGTGGCCTTGGTGATTGGGTAGTGGTTGAAGGAAAGCAAACCCACCCTCTGAGGGATTATGAAACCAGAGCTGGAGGTTGGAGCCTTGGTTTTGAATGTGAGCATTAATCATTGATAGTGTGGTCTAGTGGAAAGGGCGGTCAGAAGGCCTGTGCCTGAGGCGCAGCTCTGCCCTTCACCACCTGATTGAGTCTCCTGTGAAGCGAGGGGCTTGGACAAATGTCCTCTGAGGACCCAGCTCCAGATCTGGTGTAATCTGAGGCCTTTGTCCTAGTGGGACTCCCTTCCAGATCTAGAACCATGACCGATGTTGGGAACCCTTGATCTGTTGCCGGGGTTTGGGCAAGGGGGAGCAATGAGCCCCACTGCTTGGGCGTCCTCCTGGGAAGGACTTTGGCCGGTGCCTGTCCTTGGAGCATGACAGGGATTGAACAAAAGACTCTGGTGGGGCAGGAAGGGAGATTTTGGGGAGGGGTCTGGGGGGTGCTGTCCCCAGGGGGAGTGCTGAATGCTGATCACTCAGCTGCTTCTCTGTCCTCTCAGCCAAGATCCATGAGGGCAGCTGCCTTACCTGCCAAGGAAATCACCTTAAGATGCTTCCCTTTCACACAAGTACAGGAACTGGTAGAGCCAGAGGGTTGGGTGGGTGTGAGCTATTATTCTTGGCGGGGATATGGTAATGACAGTGGGGGAGACTGGCTTTGCCCTTTTCCATATGCTGCCCCCCTAAAAATACACATATGCACATACACACACACATGCACACACATGTACATACAGGTGCGCACACATACACATATTCTTTCTTCCCCTTTTCTCCTCCCTCTCTTCTCCCCCCCTCCTGTGGGCACTCCCTCTCAGACCCCATCCTATGCCATTGTTTGAGCTAGTGGCAGGTCCTTGGGAGCCACCCTGCTGGCTTAGGCTGAGGGGGCAGTTTCCTGGACCCAGTTGGGGGTTCTTGCTGCCCCCACAAGTGGCTTAGCAGGGTCCGGGGGAACCTTTCATTTTCTCTCTCTTCTCATTCCCAGTAGCCACAGAAAAAGTGCTCTTTGTGGCCTCTGTGTGACCAACTTGCCCAGAAATTGTGCCCACTGGCCCCATTCTTGAGCCGAATCTTTCTGTGAGACTGCCTCACGCACTGATTCAGCTTATTTATACACAAGAATCATTCATCTCACCATCTAGGAGGCTTCCCCTCTAGCCTTCCTTTTCTGGGCTGGGCCTGCTCTTGAGCTTCTGGCTACATCTCATAATGGGACAGTGAAAGAGGTTGGGGGGGGGAGGCTTTCCCGTTGCCCATTTGGGCCTCCTTTCAAACTGGGCAAAGGCAGGGCAGTGGTAGACAGGGATAAGCATTCCCTCTGATTAAGGGCTCCCAACTTGGTGTGACCATATGCTATTAAAACGTGCCTCTGGCTGCTGGCATAGGTGAGTTACAAGTAAAAGAAATCTTGGGGTGGAGGGGTGGAGGACCCTTCGGCGTCCTGCAGTGCTCCAGAAGTCCAGATGTGGAGCCTGGCCTTTTTATCTGGCAGTTCTGGATGGAGAGCTAAAATACAGTCCCCTCTCTGAACTAGGGATTGAGCCAATTCGTGGTTTTCAAGAATGAAATGGGCCCAGTAGTCAGGAGGATACTGGAAAAAAATCCCCGAGCAGTTTGGGAGCTCTCTACCCCACTTGGACCGGGCCTGTGATGAAAGTTATTTTTTTGGAGACGTCTCCAAGTCATTCACTTGTCATTTTCCTAATGCAAAACAGCCTTAGTGACCCCAAAGCAAGAGAAGTGAGGCTTCAGTACAGGTCAGGACTTCCTCAAGCTGCTCTCCCTCCGTGCTGGAATCCGGGAGGTGGAGTTTGTGGGCTCTCTGGGCTAGGAGGAGACAACATCTGGCTGGGGTGGGCGTCTTCATTCTCCTGGATACAGTGCCAGGCAGAGAGAGGACAGCGGACTGCCCAGCACGCATGACCCACCTCCTGGGGTCAGCGCAGATTTATGCCTTCACCATCCAGCGAGCCTTTATTTCAGGTGCCGGCTGGGCCCTCATTCGACGTGGAAGTCGCTGTTCAGTTTTGGGGGCCCTGGTAGTCCAGTGAGTTTGAGCCAAGATGATGAAGGAAGAGTCACAGGCAACGTCCCCCCGTGGGCCCGTTAGTCATTCTGCCGGGCAGCCACAGTCTGTCCCCTCGTTCCAGCCGGCTGCCTCCCCAACGTGTGTTATTCCACAGGAGGGGGACCAGATGAGACGGTGGGGAGGGCAGCAACATCCATCACCACGACTGGGGAAACGCTGGTCCTGGGGCACCATCTCGGCAGATTTCTCTGGTGAGGGACCACAGAATTTCCATCTTTCTATTCTAATTATGGTTCACGTTGGGGGAAATACAGCCATGTTGTGATTGAATGCTGACGGTAACTGCTTCCCAGGCCCAGATTTCCCACGCACTCGTGTTCTCCTGAGAGCCATTTTTGGGATCCAGCTGGATGACCCGAGACCCCTTCTGCTGCCAAGGATTTTTGAAGTTCTGATCTGTCGTTAGGAGTCACCTGGGTCCTCCCACCTGATGCCTCTTGTAATCCACAGCTCACGTCAGCAAAAAGGCCAGCTGCCGGGCGGGGAAGGACGAGCTCCTGTTTTCCCTTGACGATCTTTGGCCCGTGGGGACGCACCCAGAAAACAGCTTCATAAACACTGCCTTCTCACCAACAGTCAGCTGACCCCAAGTACAAAGAGGAAATGGAAAATCTGTCCAGCAGGAAGAGTTTCTCGCTTGATGCTCCCCCTCAGCTCAGAAAGCAGCCCCCACCCAAGAGCTGGAAGCCCAGCTTGCCCACTCACTTGGCAGGGCTGCACTTTGGTATCGCACAAGTGGCGAGAGGCAGATTGTGTACCAGGAAGAAGGGGAAATGAAAATCAAGAACGTCTTTTTTAACTCATAGACTTCTCTAATTCCAGGCAAAAGCAACCACTAAAGGTGGGATCTGAACTTTTTGCATTGAGTTGCTCTGAAGATGGGGACCCCTGGGTTTTCCCTCACTGAGAATGCTGCCAGGAAGAGATTCTGGGCCATAAGCTTCTGCTGATTTAGCTCACTGGCATTCCCGTAGACGGAAGGGGAAGCCAACGGATGGCATCTCCACCAGAACCGGGGAGCTCTGGAGGCAGAGCACAAACCGGCTATTGATTGGCTTAGGAATGTTTTAGAAAACCTTTGCCATTGTGACTCGTGCCCTTGCCCTCCTTCTTTGCCCTCACCCTCTCAGATTATTTATTTACTCCATAATTTTGTTCCTTTGCCCTGACTGTTTCTGCAGTGATGCATGAAGGTTGCCGGGGACAGGCCTTGAGCGTGCTAGGATGCAAAGTGCTTTCCAGATAAATATGGGCTCAATGGGAGGCTTTGGGCCTAAGGCCTCTTGGGACGGGCTTCCTTGAGAAGGGAATTCTAGGGAATCCCAGAAACCTGCTGGCTGAGATGAGGAGAGAGAGAGAGAACACTCCAGGGGTTGGCAGCCTGGAGGTGAGAGATGGGGACTGGAAGAGGAATGAGGGAGGGAGGGCAGTTTATGAAAAGCTGCAAGATTAAATGACTTGCCTAAAGGAAGGAAAAAGGCAAGTGCCATAGGCAGGTTTTGAACTCATTATCCCAAACCAATACTTTTCCCACTCCACTGATTTTCCACTTTTTATTCTTTTGTCTAGATTTTTATTCATTACGGTCTTTCCTCTGATTATTCAATAACCTGATTGTTCCCAGAACTCAGAAATGGCTTCTCCCTCAGTAAAGCAATTGTTTCTGGCAGAGTGATAATGGCAGGCGGGGTGGAAGTGACCCCGGATATTTGAGGCTCATTCGGCTTCCCTTTGCTGTTACTTTTCTCAAAGAAAAGTTTTCATGACAGTTGTTGGTGAGTTTGGCTTTTTGGTTTTTTGTATGGGACCTGTGATTTCTTAGGTCTTAGAATTCCTGATGAGGAAAAACCCCTCTAACAATGCTGATTGGTAACAGTTCTGTCACTTACGAGTGTCTGTGAAGTGACTGGCCCAGAGTCACACAGCCACCACCTGTTGGAGGTGGGTCTGACTCTGACTGTTCACTCCGGTGCTTCTTGTACATGATCACACGATAGCCTCCATTTATGTAGCCCTTTGAAGGTTATATGCACATCCTATTTCACACAGAGCCATACGTGCAACTAAGAGGGTGAGATAATGTATGTACATTATCTCACCCTTTTAGTCTTACCTTCAGTTTAGAAATATTCCAGCATCAGACTCTTGGACTCCTAAAGCTGCTGTTTTGTTTTCCAAATTAGGATCCCGCTCTCTCCAAATGCCACCTGGAGGTGGATGGTATCCAGATCACAAGTAGGTTCTGATACAGACCCAGCTGATGTACTTTCCGTTGCAAAATCAGATAGAAGCTGAAAGAGACCTTAGAAATGGTCTAATCCATACGCGTCAGATCTGCTACCTGAATGCTGCAGGAGGCCCACCAAACCCGAGTGCAGCCTGCCCCAGATTGTCATTGGGATTGTGGTGTTGAATTTATCAGTGATACTAAGTCTTTCCCAATTCATTGTTTTTATACAATACCGTATAAATCGTTCTCTTGGTTCTACTCACTTCACTTTGCATCTTGATGTTCATATAAATCTTCCCAGATTTTTCTGAAATTACCCCCTTCATTTAAGCCTTTCCCCATTTATTATTTTTATAATATTGATGTTACTATATAAATTGTTCTTTTGGTTCTTCTCACTTGGTTCTCACTTGACTTTGCATCTTGATATTCATATAAATCTTCCCAGATTTTTCTGAAATTATTCCCTATTATTTCTTCTACCCCATAAATTGTCCCCCTCCCTCCTCCCCCTCCTTGAGGCAGTGGGGTTAAGTGATTTGCCCAGGATCACACAGCCAGGAAGTGCTAAGTGTCTGAGTCCAGATTTGAACTCAGTCCTCCTAACTTCAGGGTTGGTGTTCTAACTACTGTACCAACTAACTGCCCCTCCCTTTGTTATTTCCATCGCTGTCATTTATTACATATAATTTGTGCAGCCATTTCTCGGTTGATGAGCATCTAGGGAAGGGGAAAAGAGAATTTAATTGAAAACAAAATTTTCTTAAAAACAACAAAAAAAGAAAAACATAATTAGGAACAGCTTAACAGAATAAATATACAATGCAACATAGGCAAGTTAATTTTGGTTTTCTAAGTTGATATTCACACTGCAGAGAGCTATTTCTATTTGATTTTAAAACCATTGGTCTAATGCAGCCTATTAGTTTACAGATGAGGAAATTGAAGCCTGGAAAAATGAGGTGACTTGGCCATAGTCAGTCAGACAGGAAATGGAATAGACAAGATCTGTCCTTTCTTTCCATTATACCAGCTCATGTGGTTGACAGTGAAATGGAGAGGGAATTGGCAGAAACACTGGTCCTTGTGGTATTTGGGAAAGTGTGTTGATGATGAGAACCTGGTGTATTCTGGGACCTCATGAAGCCTGGGCTCGCCCCACTCTTCACCAACTCCCCTAAGAGCTGTCAGAGCTTTGTCTTAACTTGGGAGTCTAAATTAGACATAATTAGGAAGGTAAATCTGCAGAAAGAAAGTCATCAGCTGGTTAAGTAGCATTTATTAAGCACCTAAGGCCCAGCTGGAAATGGAAAGAATTGAACTAGGCCCTGCTCTGGAGGAGGCTTATAATTTTGGAAAAGACTAGTAAAGAAAGAATATATAAAAAGTGAATGGGGTAGTTTAGGGTGGTGTGTGGAAGGGTCAGGAAAGCCTTCTTGAAGAAGGTGAGGCTCCAGGTGGGCATTTTAGGCAGGGATGTTAATGCTGGGAGGGGTGTGTGTGTGTGTGTGTGTGTGTGTGTGTGTGTGTGTGTACACATGCACATAATAACAAATGGGTTAATTAGGCAGGATGGGGAAGGATGAGCAAGAAGGTTGGAAAAGTAGGAAGAATATGAAGGATCAAATGGAGCATGTTCTGTTTGGTCCTAGGGACAGCAGGGAGCTACAAAAGGTTACATATCAGACCTGCACTTTAGGATAATCCCTTTGGTAGCAGGAGTGGACTTGAGTCAGAAACACAAGTTAGGAGGCAGATGAACAGGACAGGGAATAGAGGCATCCTTCACAGCCCTATGCTGGTGCCCTTCCTGGTGGATAGGTCACCCCTGGATTCTCAAAAGTGATGCTAGTGGAGCCCGAGATTGGGAAGGGCCTGCCACGGTGGCCCGGCTACAGGCCCAGGCCGGGCTCTGGCCAACAAAGGCCAGCCAAATGAAATGCAGGGAGACTGTAGCCCAGGCTGGTCGTGAGTGATGGATGGCTTGGCCACAACCGCTGGGAGACTATCTTCCAAATCCTAGAGGGCCTGTGAACTGGCCCAGGGAAGGGAAGGCCCACGCCAACAGAAGCGAGAGCCTAGAAACACGGAGATTGGAGAAGCACACACGCTTTTTTTAAACCTTCCTTGAATCCACTTTTTTCCCCATTTCTGGCCATCAGTGCATCTCACTGTTTAGGTTTTAAGCTAACTTCTCCTCCTCCACTTCCTCTGCCAACTCTCCATTTTGTCCACCGCAGATGGAGGCAACTGTGTTATCGGCGACTTGAGGGTGTCTACTCCAGACTCGGGGGATGGGATCCCCTTGAGTCCTACCAGACCCAGCTGGGAAATGAATTACCAAGAGGCAGCAATCTACCTCCAGGTAAGTTTGTGTCTCCCCTCCCCCTCTCCCCCCTCCCCCCTCTTCTCTCCTCCCCTCCCCTCTGGGCACGGCACCTGGTTTGTCCAGAATGCCACAGTTCAGTTCAGAGCCGAACTTGTTGATCTACACGGGTCTGATCATTTTAGTCGCTCACTTAAAGTTCAGGTATTCTAAATGTTGAGTGAATTAATGAAGGTCTTAAATCCTGCCCCATCCCCCGCCATCTGATCCAGAAGTGTAGAGTTAATGGGCCAGAGGGGTCGGCTTTCTTAATATGCTCGGCACCATGGGAGGTGTTGGGAGGGTTATGGCTGGGGAGGCTCGGGCAGTTTGCTTTTGAAAATTCCTTGGCTTATTATTGAAACGAGTTTAAAAATGTGTCCTAGTCTTTAACTTTTCTGCCATGATCTGCAACTTTTAGATCTCCCAGCCTAGATTAGTGTTGCTTTCAAGAGAGACTTTCCCTGAATTAATGCTTAAGAATTGATGGTTTCCCCAGTCTCTTTATCCATAGAAGGGAGATGATGACAGCACCTGCCTCTCAGAGTTGCTGTGAGGATCAAATGAGATCATTTTGTAAAAAAACTTATGAGCACAGGGCCTGGCATGAGGTGGTGCTCAATAAATGCTCGTTTCTTCCTCCTTTCCTTCCCAGCCTGTGGGAGTCCTGACTCAAGGGCTGAAGTCAGGTCTTTCCACTGGTTCAGCATTTGTTTGGGCCCCTCAGCAGGTGGTGACCCACAGGGATCGTTCCTGGGGCTGATAATACACAGTTCTTCTCTCTGCCGGTGGCCGAGGTAAAGGGATTGAGCATAGACCCAGGAGGTCCCGAGACTTGGTATCTCTTAAACTTAAGATCTGCCAAGTAGTGAGCTAGCCACCGGGCTTACGGATGCCCAGAAGAAAACCTTCTTGCTCTCAGCCAGCTGGAGAAGATGGCCAGCTCAGAAATAGCAAAGGAACAGGTTTTAGGGCAAGAGGCTGAGTTCCCAAAGGCGCCATCCCCCGGCCCTTTTCTGACCCTGCCTCCAGCACAAAGACATTTGATGGGAGAAACAGGGCGGCTAAAAGTGGTGTCCGCTTAACCCGAGGAGGGGTTATGGGACAGACTTGAAGGGGAAGCTCCGGGACTCAGCCCTCATGAGCTGTGGGGAGAGTGTACATGGGGGACTGAGGCTGACGCCTGTGCTTCTGTCCTGTGGTGAACCTGAGGCAGGTGGATGGAGGGGCTTCTCAGGGGACTCCTGAGAACTGGCCAGGCTTTCCTCCCTTTCCATCCCTCTCCTGTGAATTCTGGTCACATGGCCTTCTCCTAATAGTGCTCTCTGGGAGGGCCATCCTGCCAAGGCAGGTCTCGGGAACATGAGGTTGCCTCCTCTCCTCCTTTTCTGCCAAGTCTCTCATCCTTCCTCCCACCCTCTGGCACTGAATCTCTGTCCTCTGCTCTTGGTGTTTCAGGAAGGCGAGAATAATGACAAGTTCTTCACCCACCCCAAGAACGCCCAGGGCCTGGCTGCGTACCTCTTTGTCCACAACCACCTGTTCTACCTGATGGAGCTGACCACGGCTTTGCTCCTGCTGCTGCTCTCCCTCTGCGAGGCTCCCGCTGTCCCCGCGCTCCGGCTCGGCATTTATGTAAGTGCCTTCGGGTGTCCTGGGAGAGACTACAGGGCTGGGATGGGGGCACCGAGGGGTGTGAAGAGAGCAAGAGAACAAACAGCCAAGGAGAGGACGCCTCATGCATGAGGAGTGATACCCGTCACCCCTTCTGGGGGGCGTCCAGGGTGTGATGACGGTGTATTTAAAATCGGCTGGAGTCAGGAATTCAGTTTAAGGGAAAAATCTTCAATCTTTATTGAAGTGAAGAGTTGAATAAGGATTGCGATAGCAATATGGGCAGCTGTGACAGGAAGCCAGCTAACAGAGGGGGATTGGAGGTAGAGGGCGGTCGTGATAGCAATGCGAGCAGCTGTGTCAAGACGCCAGCCAGCAGTCTCTCTTTCCGCTTCCCTTTTCACTCCCCTGCCTTCACCCACCAAAATTGTCATTTCCTCTACAGCACATCAGGACTTGCACAATTGTGGACAGGGCCATTCTTTCTTCAAGCATATATGTTAATAGAGTATGGTCCAATTACTGTTTAGCCTCATGTGCTTGGGACCTCAGTGCATCAACTCGAGCCTCAGCCCATTACATCTCCCGCTTTCTTTTGTTTTAGAACACAGGTGGTCATGCCATCCCTGACTCCTCAGGGAGGTCAGAGCCCCCAAGGGGAGGTGATCACAGCCTCCCTGACTTCTCAGGAAAGGAGGTGAAAGCACCGAAAAGTAGGTGATCACGACCCCCCTGACATCTCAGGAAGGGAGGTGAAAAGCACTAAAAAGGAGATAATCACACCCTCCCTGACATCTCAGGAAGGGAGATGAAAAGCACCAAAGGGAAGTGGGGGTTGCTAGCAGGTTTCTGGGCTGAAGGGTCTTATTATGCACAAACCCATCAGCATGGGAGGTATTACACAAGCACATAGCAACAACACAGAGGCTATTAGTATGATTCTCCCCACAGTCAGTGCAGGCTTGATGTGGTATCACAAACATGAATTGTACACGCAAGTAATGATATAACAAACAATATAAATCAACATGGTGTTGTAAAAGATTGCCAGAAGTCCTAGAAAGAGAGTATGTAAACAGCAGTCACACATATGCCTTATCCAGCAGCCAAGAGATAGTCCAAAACCAATCTATTGTCCATTGCTTCGCATAGCAGGGAATCCAATGATCCCCCCCAAGTTTTTGAAGTCCTGCAAAAATCTTTTTATGTCTTAGGGAATCCAATGATTCCAGCAGATTTTGAAGTCCTGTAACAGTCTTATCATTTCTCAGAAAATCCAATGATTCCTGAGGGTTTTCAAGTCTTATGTCTCAAAGAATCCAATGATTCCTGAGGAATCTAAAGTCCTACAACAATCTAATGTCTCAGAGAATCCAATGATTCCTGAGAGTTTTCAAGTCCTACAACAATCTTATGTCTCAGAGAATCTAATGATTCCTGAGGGTTTTCAAGTCCTACAACAATCTTATTTCTCAGAGAATCCAATGATTCCTGAGGGTTTTCAAGTCCTACAACAATCTTATGTCTCAGAGAATCCAATGATTCCTGAGGGTTTTCAAGTCCTACAACAGTCTTATCATGTCTCAGGGATTCCAATGATTCCTGAGGGTTTTCAAGTCCAACAATTTTTGATGTCCATGATTCAAATGCCATAACTACCATGCTCTTTCAGTAGTGGGCACAGTCAGCAACGGAACCACCTGATGTTTCTTGGGTCTTCTCTTTCGTTTCGAGGGTTTGCTTTGTCTCTCTGCGATGGACAAGGCAAATATGGCTCATTGGCACCCATCTGATTCCTTCTCCACCTGTAGAGATACAAGCAAACCCTCTCCCCCAAGCAGTTAGCCTTTCTGGTCCCTTCCATTCACCACTTTCTGGGTCTCTCCACATCACCTGGTGATTATCTAAAGATAGTGGAGCTGCTCGCACTGGACACTGCCCTTCCAGTGGATTATAAAACATGTCTGCTGGAGCCAGTGAATCTTTGTCAAAAATCAAGAAGTTAATTGTCTAAAGGGTTAGATTTAGACATTCCCTAGGGTTACCTGTGGCTCCCCCTTTCTTTTGTTTTTGGAGGAGCGTCTTAATGTCTCTGTTTCTCCTCTCTACTATTGCCTGTCCTTGAGAATTAAAGGGTATGCCAGTGGTGTGTAAAATTTTATACTGTGCACAAAAGTGTGCAAAACCTTTGGAGGTATATGCAGGACCATTGTCTGTTTTTATTGCTTGTGGCACACCCATAATGGCAAATGCTTGCGTGAGGAATTCAGTGACCACTCGGGTGCTGCTGGTATTGCAAAAGTGAATCCTGAAAAGGTGTCTACCACAACGTGGATAAAAGACCAAAAGATTTATAATGGGTCACATCCATTTGCCAGATTTCATTGAGTCTCAAACCATGAGGGTTCTTCCCTGGAGGGAGCGTAGGAGCGTGGAAAGGAAGGCAAGCTGTACAGGCTTTTACTATGCTCCTAGCTTCCTCTTTTGTTATCCCAAATTGTAAACGCAAAGCTCGAGCAGCCTGATGGTATTTAGAATGGGATTCCTGGGCCTCCTGAAATAAAGGTGTACTGGCTAACATAGTTAAAAGGCTATCTGCCTTTGAATTCCCATCAAAAATAGGACTTGGAAGTTCACTATGTGAGTGGACATGCAAGATATAAATCTTTCCTGGATGCTTTCTCACTTGCTCCTGAAGTTCCTTAAAGAGCTGATATATATTAGAAGCTGCAAATTTTATTTGGGCTGTGGCAATTCTTTGTACCACACCTACTGAATAGGCTGAATCAGATATTATATTTATGTCTCCTGGATAATAAGTGAGAGCTAACATGATCGCATATAATTCGTTCTTCTGAGGGGACTGAAAAGAAGTTCTGACTACTCTTTATAGTTAAGTCATGAGAGTATACAGCGCAAATATTGTGTTTGGACGCATCTGTAAAGATAGTTGGTCTTTTAAGAGGAACTTTAGAAACTTTTTCTTCAAGAATCCATCACCAATTATGTAAAAGTCTGGTTATCTTTAATGGTAACCATTGGAGCCATGGCTAATAAAATTTGCCACTCTGAGATGGTCTCACAGCACACATTAATTTGTGTATTGGTGTAAAAGGTGTATATCTTGCCAGATAATTGTACTGCTCGGTTAATGGCCTTTAATAAAATTCTAGCCACAAGCACTGGATAAGGAGTAAGGCTTTGTTCTGGTTGTGCCGGGAGATTTACCCACTCTATTACACCTTGATGAAGTCTCCTTGATGAAGGACTGCTGTGGGTGCCTCTTGTGTGGCCAAAGTGATATTTCCAAGGGTTTTTGAGTGACTCTTTCAACCACATTGGATAAAGCCAGTTCAACTTCTCTCAAAGCCTCTTGAGCTTCTTTTGTAAGTTGGCGTGGTGAATTTAAAGCACTGTCTCCCCTTAAAATATCATATAATGGTTGTAACTGATAGATAGTCAAGCCTAACACTGGTCGCATCCATTGGATATCTCCTATCAATTTCTGAAAATCATTTAAGGTATTTAGCTTCTCTGTTCTTAAGGACAGTTTTTGTACTGTAAGCACCTTAGGTTATACTTCATATCCTAAATATTGAAAAGGAGCATGTCTTTGAATTTTCTCTTTAGCTATGTATAATTTGTAGTATCTTAGTGTTTCTATGGTCTTTTGTAGACATGCTTCTAGCATTTGTTCCTCAGGTGCACATCCCAATATATCATCCATATAATGTAATAGCATAACTTTTGGAAATGCTTTTCTTATTGGATCAAGAGCAGCAGCAACATACATTTGACACATAGTGGGGCTGTTTTTCATTCCCTGTGGCAAAACTCTCCATTCATATCTTTTATAAGGCTCAGCTAAGTTAACATTGGGCACTGAAAAGCAAATCTTTTCATATCCTCCTTATCCAGAGGGATGGAATAGAAACAATCCTTGATATCTATGACCCAAAGAGGCCACTCTCTAGGCAATTGAGTAGGAGATGGAAGTCCAGGCTGAAGAGTTCCCATAGTTTCCATCTGTTCATTTACTTTTCTTAAATCAGTGAGCATCCTCCATTTTCCAGATTTCTTTTTTACAACAAACACTGGGGAATTCCAAGGACTTAAGAGAAGATTGTAAATGCCCTTGTTTAAGCTGCTCCTGTACTATATCTAATAAGGCCTGAATTTTATTGTTACCTAAGGGCCACTGTTCTATCCACACTGGTGTATCAGTTTTCCATTGGATAGGAAAGTGTTGGCAGGCCTTCAACAGCAGCCTTGCTTAAAAAACAGAAGTACTCATTTTTAACCCTAATTGCTGTAAAACGTCTCTTCCCCACAGACTGATGGGGATTTTTTCAACTATAAAAGGAGTAAAAACTCCTGTTTTGCCTTCAAAAGTCCATCTCATAGGTGCAGCACTAACTTCAGCTGCTATTGATCCTCCTACTCCAGATATGTAGGTGTCTGCTTTAATCTTTGGCCAGTGACTGGGCCAATTGGCACCTCTAATGACTATACGATCTGCACCTTTGTCTACCAATCTTTCTAATGGTAGGCCATTTATATAGATCGTGAGTATAGGTTGGTCAGCTGTTACAGTTGCTGTCCAGTATATTCCTGGATTTTGTGGTCTGGAGTCAGAATCTGGGTGACTATCACCAGGTTGCTTATTAGGATTCTGTATGAGTAAACCTGATGCTACTACTTCTCCTGGGTGATGTCACACATTGTTTACCTGTATTAGTGACTGGGATATTATCTACACATTGTCCAGTTTCCCACATCAGTGTGTGGATGGACACTGTTTTGTACATACAAAAAGGAGGTGAAATGGTCAAGCCTACTGTGCCTGGAAGCAAGGGATCCATAGACTGGAGAGGAACAGATTTCACCTCTCCAGGGGGTATCTCAGTTGTCCCAACTGCATATAGCTCTGTTCTCCCCAATTGTAATTCCTTTCTCCCATCAGGTTGCTTCCTGGCTGGTTGACTGTGTAATCCCCTTCTCCCATCATATGGCTTTCTGGCTGATTGGTCATGTCTGGGTATTGGACTAGTGCCTAGAAAGGCACTCTCTGGGTGCACCATTGGTTGCCATCATGCCCCAAGTGTTTTTTGCCTTGGGCCCCTCATCCCGTTTCCCTGAATCTGTCTACATTCTAAGGCCCAATGGAAGCCTCTGTTGCATTTTGGACATGGGGTATTGGGTCTTGTTCTCCCACCCTGTTTTCCCATTCTATCTCTATACCAACATTGAGCTTTCAGATGTCCTATTTTTCCACACTGAAAGCATCTACGAGTCTCTCTGGAAGTCCTTTGCCAGGAGGGACTCTGTCTTCTCATGTTTGGATTTTGGGAAGTCTGCATCATAGCCTGGCTATAAAAGGCACCTGTGCCCACTGTGACACAGCGTCTTATGAGCTCCTCTAAAGGAGCATCCTTGCACAGTCCTAGTATAATTCTTCTGCAAATCTCATTAGCATTTTCCTTAGCAAGTTGCCTTATCAAAATGTCTGTTATTGCATTTTCTCCATTTGTTCTTGTGAGAGCTGTCTGCAAGCGTCCCACAAAGTCAGCAAAGGGTTCATTTGGCCCTTGTGTTATTTTTGTGAAGGCCCCACCCTTGTCATCTTTTTTGTGGAGAGAAGCCCACGCTTTGATAGCATTAGCAGCAATTTGCTCATATGCTGCTACAGAATAATTAATCTGTACTGCGACATCTGCGTAGGAACCTACACCTGTTAGTAGGTCACAGGTGATTGCAGCATGAACTCCACTTTGACTATTTTGTTGGGCTTGTATTCTACAGAGCTCACTATATTCAGAAAGCCACAAGTAATTCTGTCCAGGTTCTAGGCATATCCTTGCTATAGATTTCCAGTCATTAGGGGTCAAGATTTCAAAAGCCAAATTCTGTAATAACATCTTAACATAAGCTGATGTAGCTCCATAAAGAGTGCAAGCCTTTTTCAGGTCTTTGAGGATTTCTATATCAAAAGGAGCATTTCTTCTACTTTCTTGACCTGAAGAATTAAACTGTTGAATTAAAGGAAAAATGTGGTGTTGAAATTCTGATACATCTCTCCCTTCCCCTTTGGCCTTAATTAGTGCCTTTTGCAATCTACTCATAGGAGCAGCTGGATGCTGGGGGGGGGGGTGCTGGTGCTGTCACTGCCCCCCCCCCACTACCCCTCCTCCCTCCATCCCAGAGGGTAGAGTTGCTAGAGGAGAGTCAATTACCTGCTCCTTAGGTGGGGCTGAAGCTGCCTCAGATTCACCCCGCCCTTGAGCCTCACTTAAGTCTCCCTGCCCTGTGGGGAAATGGACAATAATCTGTTCTTTGTCTTCCTCCTTTATCTCAGGCTTCCCCCTTTGGCTATTCCTAGAGATTTTTTCTTTTCTTCTAGAACTTTTATGGTTTCTTAAGGCCAACTGTATTATATTGGATAAATAGAATGCCTTGATGAAAACTGAATGAGGACCGTTTTCATTGTTATATGCGGAGAGCTATCTGGAGAGATTTGCTCTTCCTCTAAGAACCAAGGGGAGGTGTGTTTTAATGTACTCAGAAGTGTAGCTGCTTGTTCCCAAGTTATAAGTAGCCGTTGATCTTCTATCAGCTTAAGCAGGCTTTCTATAGCACCACTCCTGGGTGGGGCTGGGGTTGGGGGGGTTGGGGTGGGGGGTGGAGAATCTTTAGCTAGAATCTGTCCCATTTCAGCCAAATAAGGTTACTAGTTTAGTCTGTAAGAAATATACCTGTTTGTCTATTACAATACTCACCTAAGTTACTGGTCACTGGAGACTTCTTCAGTGAAAGTAGGGTCCTTGGGCCCCACGTTGGGCGCCAAATGTGATGACGGCGTATTTAAAGTCAGCCAGAGTCAGGAATTCAGGTTAAGGGAAAAATCTCCAATCTTTATTGAAGTGAAGAGGTAAGAAGGATTGCGATAGTAATATGGGCAGATAGGAAGCCAGCTAGCAGAGGGGGATTGGAAGTGAAGGGCGGTCCCGATAGCAATGCAAGCAGCTGTGTCAAGACGCCAGCCAGCAGTCTCCTTTTCTGCTTCCCTTTCCATTCCCCTGCCTCCACCCACCAAAATTGTCATTTCCTATACAACACATCAGGACTTGCACAAAGAGTGGGCGGGGCCATTCTTTCTCCAAGCATATATATTAATAAGTATGGTCCAATTGCTATTTAGCCTCACATGCTTGGGACCTCAGTGCATCAACTCATTACACCGGGGGATTTGTTGCTAAGAAAGGTCCAGTGACCCCTGAGGCCCAGAAAAAGGGAGAAGGGCACTGAATTCTCCCGGGCCATGAGCAGCAGAGGCAGCTGGATCACAGTCCTCCTGCCTCCAGGGCCAGGGTTCCCACCGGGACACCGGGCCTCAGGCTGCTCTAGCTCCAGGCACGTCCCTGGCTCCTCGACTTTGGGGGAGGCTGGGGGTGCCCCTCATCATGCCCTTTGGGTGTTCCAGGTGCACGCAACTCTGGAGCTCTTTGCCCTGATGGTGGTGGTCTTTGAGCTGAGCATGAAGATGCGATGGCTGGGCTTCCACACCTTCATCCGGCATAAACGCACCATGGTCAAGGTAACGCTTCTGGCCCCTGCCTCTCCCCTGCCTCTCAGAGCCCGCCTTTGCCATTAGCCCCAGGCCAGGTCCTGCGGACCCTCTGTTTAACCACTGAATGTGGAGCTGTAAGAGACCGTCCCACTCCCTGCCCCTGGTCATGAAGGGGGAAGTGGAGGCCTCCGAGGGCAGCTGCCTCGGCCAGTGACCCAGCAACCAAGGGCGGAGCTGGGGCCGGAGTTGGGGTCTGCGTTCCACGAAGTCCCAAACTGGAGAGATGGGAGAGACGCTGAGGGCCGGAGAGAGAGATGGTCAAGGGAGAGGCCCGCAGGACTTGGCAGGGGGTGGGAGCACAGCCGTGACTCCAGGACCCTGCGCCTGGCTGACTCAGAACACACTCCTCCCTTTATCTGTTGACTTAAGGGGGGAGTGCCTTGCCTAGGATCCCCCAACTAGTCAGGGACCGAGCCAGATCCGAACCCCGCTCCTCCCGGCTCCGGGGCTGGTGCTCTCTCCGCTGCCCCTCTGGGCGCGCTCCTCACCCAGACAGCGGGAAGGAAGCAGGGCAGTTTGGAGACGTTGACAGTCTAGAAACTTTGACAGTCTAGTTGGGGAGGACACGTACCTGGGTGACAGGTAACATGAGCTAGCGCAGGACATCGTATCAGAGTGAGTGAGGGTGGCTGGCGGAGTTCAGAGATGGGGGCGGTGTGGTCCAGGGAAAGAGCTTTGGACGGGATCCTAAGAGCCAGCTTTAAAGCCTGGACCTGCCCCTTTGTGCTGTGTGACTTTGGGTCGGGCGCTCAGCCTCTCTGGGCTTCCTGGGATTGGTACGGCGTCCCCAGCTCAGAGTTGTGGGCAGAGCTCTTTCTGAGCAGTGGGTGTGTCATTGCTCTTAAATAATCCTGCCTTCGGCAGGGTGGGCAGGGCAGTCAGGGAAGGCTTCTGGAGGCAGGTGGGACAAGCTGGCCTACGAGGCCCTCTGGGGAGCCCATTCCAAGAGACCCCTCGCCGCTCCTGCCCAGCCCGTGGCTGCTTAAGTTGCCCTGTCCTTCCCCCCTCCCGCCTCCACCTCCTTGTTCCCTCGGGGTCTCTGCCGGGGGAAGGGCCCACGCTGCGCAGGGCTTGGGTGTCAGGGCGTCAGGGCCTCCCCAGGCTGGTTCCCTGGGTCCGCTCATTCGCGCCTCCCTCCCCACAGACGGTCGTGCTCCTGGTCCAGTTTGTCGAAGCCATCGTGGTTCTGGTTCGCCAGACGTCCCACGTGCGGGTGACGCGGGCCCTGCGCTGCATCTTCTTGGTGGATTGCCGATACTGCGGTGCTGTCCGTCGGTGAGGAGGAGGGACATGCCCTCACATGGGGCTCTGGACGGGGATCCTCCGGGCTGAAGGGACTCGGCTGCCAAAGCCCGGGAGCCCCAGAGCCTACGGGCAGCGGGATTCAGGCGGCTGGCGAGCTCACCAAGGCTCAGACTGGCGCGGGCAGCGTTGGCATTCCTGCCTCCACCTTGCCAGTGACTCCTTGGTAGGGTCAGAGGGCCGTCGACTCAGCATCGAGAATGGTCCAGATTCTACCCGTTGGGTCATATGGAAACAATAGACCCAGGGGACTAATTAGTTCTGAGAATGAGTAAAATGTGCTTGGCGCCCTTGTCAGCAAGCTGGGAAATAACAGGTCCTAAAAGTAGCCGGGCCACAAGACCTCCCTGGTCGCATCCCCTTCCTCCCATGCCAAGGCTCCAGCCCCCAGGGATCCCCTCTAATGTCCCCTGGTCCCAAGCTGGAGGGCTATGCGATCAGGTGACTGAATGCAGGGGGGCCATCAGCAGATGTTTGATTGCGTACCGATTTGCTATATCTGTGTACTTGGGGCTGCATAACAATTTCTCGGGCAAAAGGGGTCACGAGTGGAAGAAGTTTAAGAAGCCTGGCCTAGCCATTGTGACAGAGGGGCACAGCCTTGGGGGGGAAGGGGGAGGGGGAGAGTTACTCTGTAGGATTCTCTAAGACTCCAGCTCCTCCTCCCCAGTCAAGGTCAGCAAGGTCTTGGAGCGGGGGGCGGGGGGGCGGGGGGCGGGGGGAGGGGGAGAGGAATAAAAGCTCCCATCCTGTAGTGGTTTTTGGTTCATAGAACATTTACTTGCATTTTTTAATTTGACCCCAAGAGTGGCAATAGAACCGTTTATACACCCATTTTAAAGCTGTGGAAAACAAGGCTAAGTAATTGATGGTCTAGGACTTGAATTCAGGACTTCTGCCACCAAATTAGCTTCTCTTTCCTTTGCATCCGCTCCCCCTCTGCCGTCCCTTCCATCCCAGACCTTAGCATCTGACCCACCCCCATCGTTTCTTTGCTTCTAGCAACCTGCGGCAAATCTTCCAGTCTCTCCCTCCCTTCATCGACATCCTGCTGCTGCTGCTCTTCTTCATGGTGATCTTTGCCATCCTGGGTGAGTCCCCTCCATCTCCCAATCTTCCACCGTGATAAGTCATGGCCTTGGTGCCAAACTCAGGGTTTCTCTCCTACTTGTTCTGAGGAGCTGATAGTGCACAGACGGGGTGATGCTCCCATTATGTATCCGGGAAAACAGAGGCCCGGGGGTTGGCAGTGACCCGGCCTGGGGCTCCTGGGCCAGGCCTCGGCTCCCCCACGCTGGTTGCCTGCCTTTTGTCTCCTGAGCCCGGAAAGCTCAGGGGGGAGCATGGGGAGGCCAAGGGAGTCGGGCCCTTTCCCACCTTGTGGCTGTCAGACCTTCTGGGTCCTGGGGAGGAGGAAGGAGGAGACCGGGTTGCTGCCAGGACGCGTCCCAGTCCAGCCCTCGACTCCTTTGGCTCCTTGCCTGGCTGCCAGACCATCTAAGCCCACGTGTGTTATTTCTTCCGTCTCCTAGGATTTTATTTGTTCTCCCCAAATCCCTCGGACCCGGTGAGTAACCAACAGATCAGAATCTGCTTTTCTTAAGCTCTCTCCCTCAGGAAATAAAATTAGCAACAGTAATTGTAAAAAAAAAAAAAAAAACCCAAGTTTCTCTGATGGAATATTCCCTGGGAAATGATGAGCAGGAGGCTCTGGGAAGAAAAACAAAACCTGGAAAGTCCCCCATGGACAAAGTAAAACATACTGTGGACAAGTAATGGCAAGACTGGGATGAGCAGCGGTAAATGACTTTGCTGTTCTCAGTAGTACAGTCGTCCATGATTATTCTGAAGGGTTTAATGGTGAAAACTCCGCTCCATACGCACAGAAGGAACTGAGCGGGTCTGAGTACAGATCGAAGGCTTCTCTATTTCTCTTTCTTTTTTAACTTAATTTTCCTTGAGGGTTTTTATTTTCATGAGGGTGGGATCTGTGTGTTCTTTCACAATTTAATTGTTATGGACATTTTTGGTATAACTTCACATGTAGTTTTTTAACTGTGAGTGGAGACAAGGGCGAGAACCTAAAACTTAAAAAATCTTAAAAACAAATGTTAGGAAAAAACCACTTTGAATGTAGCTGGGGAAACTATTAAATAAGACGTATTGGGGGAGGGGAAAAGAGCTCTCTTCTCAGCCACGGCAGCCGAGTGGTCACGGTCACTTGTTGGCTTGTGACAGAGGAACCTGACTGTTATTGGCACTCAGTCACGCAGGCCACAACCGTTAATTGAGCTCTAAACAGTGTCCAGGCACTGTGTGGGTCGTGTGCCGGCAAGGGGCCTGCCCAGAGGTGCCACATTTTATTAGAAACAAGTGTGTCTGTAAGTGTGCGCCAAATAAATACAAAAAGAGTCGATACCAATCATTATAGAGTAGTTAGATTGGGCTTATTTAATTTTTAGTTCTGGGCTCAGAGAGATGCCCCTTCCCACATAGAGAGTGGGGGTGGGATACCAGCCTCTGGTTAAGGAGATCAGGGCCCTGGGGCTGCCAGGAATGACTGCCACATGGCCCGGGTGCATGAGCTCCCCCCTCTGCCCTGCCTGGTGCAGGGAGCGAGGGGCAGGCGGTGACCGGAGGGCTCCCGGTCCCGGGCTTCTCCGTCCCCTCGGCCTCTCCCTCAGGCTCCCCTCTCTCCCTTTGCAGTACTTCAGCACCTTGGAGAACAGCATCGTCAGCCTTTTCGTCCTGCTCACCACTGCCAAGTAAGTAGTTGGGGGGGCCCCGGTGCCCACTGCCCACCCCAGACAGCCCCCAAGCCCGCGTTGGGCCATCCTCCCCAAAAAACCTCCTGAGCGACTCAGCCCGGGCTCCCTCCTTCCTTCTTTCTCCAAGGGGGCTTAGCGAGCATTCCCTTTGGCACTGTGGGTCGACGGGCAGCCTTAGAGTGGGAAGAGGGAGGCAGTCCGGGATCCTGGCGGTCAGGAAGCAGCCGTCCCCACCGTGGGAGAGCACCACGGAGCCATTGCTCCGGGGCTCCTTCAGGCAGAGCCAGGACTCTCTCGGGGAGCGGGAGGGAGAGCTTGGCAAGAGGCCGACAGGGTGCCACGTGCCACCAGAGGGAGGCCTGGCCCAGCCTGACCGGAGGCCCCTTGTGTCGGGCAGGGCCTGGGGTTGGGGGGGGGACTAATTTGCTCCGGCTCTGTTGGGGCACAGCTTCCCGGATGTCATGATGCCCTCGTACTCCCGGAGCCGCTGGTCCTGCATCTTCTTCATCGTGTACCTCTCCATTGAGCTCTACTTCATCATGAACTTGGTGAGTGGGCAGTGGGCAGCCCTCCAGCCCCTCTTCTCCAGCCCTGTGCTGGGCCTGAGGTTCAGGACCAGGGAGAGGCAGTGAGAGGGGTGACAGTTACAGAAGTAAACCTTTCACATTCAGCAGATCTGAAAGACCAGCTGGTCCGACCTGCCAGAGAACAGAAGGGGAAACTGAGGCACAGAACCAGCAGCCATGGAGCCCTGGTTCGGTTCAGTGCCCGGCCCCCATGGTTTTACACGGGCAGCTATGGTTAAGTAGGAAGTTATGTGGGACGAAGGAAGCTAGCATGGGGGTGTTGCCCACGATGGAGTCAGTTCCACAGACAGTGATTACAGACTAAGTGCAAAGTACTGAGACAAGAAGGTAAAAGTATAATCGTCCTCACCTTCTGGGATCTTACCCCTCACACACACCCCCAGGCATATGTGCACATGTAAGTGAATGCACACGTACACAGATGTTCGCATGTGCAGAGACACAGTAAGCTCAGGATCATGGGAGGAAGGCGGGCGCACTGAGTTGGGACCATTGGTTACTGTTCCATGGAAGTTGGGCCTGGCTCGGCCACGGCACCTTGAAGGTTTCTGGGAGGCAGTGGTGAGGAGGGAGCCCGGGCAGGTGCAGTGGGCGGACGGCCTTGGTGCTTGGACTGCAGCTGGAGCTGGCTCAGAGGTCAGGGTGATGGACAGAGAGGGCGTGAGATGAAGCATTGGAGGTCAAATTCTCCTGGCGGGTGGAGCGAGAGGGAAAGGATCTGAAGTGTCACGGACACAAGAGCTTGTGTCTGGGCCCGGAGGCAGTGGGGAGCCCCCAAAGGCCTTGGAGCAGGGGAGTCCCTGCTAAGACCCAGGCCTTAAGTTTGGGGGCTTTTTGCAACTTGGGTGACTGGCTGGGGCCAAGACACTTGCAGGGACATAAACTGACCGAGAGGCCCTTCTTGTGTTTAGGGCAAGGAGATGAGGTCCTGGACTGGAGCGGTTGTGGTGCGGGGGGAGAGAGGGTCTGGATGCATGGGGCTAGAGCAGAGAGAGGAGGCAGCTGGCCAGACGTGGCGAGAGAGAGGGCTTGGGGGCTGCGTCTGGTGGGAACAGTCATAGAGGAGCAGGGCTGTTTCACACGGCTGTCAGTGACACGGTGTTCAGTCCCGTGTTTTAGAAAAACAAAACCAATGGAGAGAAAGCGGGGCAGTGTGTCTGTCTTTAGGGAGGCGGAGAAGCAAATGTGGGAACTGGCAGGACCCCCAAACCTGAAACAGGGAGCAGGACTTTCCATTGGCAAGACCATGAGAACCTAGAGTAGGAGCTCAAAGGGCTGGGGATCCCATCACTATGGAGCCTTCTGCGGGTGCATTGGGGGTGACTCATGAGAGGGCTGTAGAAGGACAGGTCCTGGCAGGGAGTTCCAGGGTTCTAGGCCTTCTGTGTTTCTTTTTTGAGAAGCAGCAAGACTTGTTCTTAGTTGGTGAGCCTCAGTTTCCTTCTCTGTAAAATGGGGATATTAATATTTGGATTACCTACTTCATCACAGGAGAAACTTGTTTGTAAAATTAAGAATGCTCCATATTTTGTGAACTGTTGTCTCACAGCTCCTGGCCGTTGTGTTTGACACATTCAACGATATTGAGAAGCGCAAATTCAAGTCACTGTTGCTTCACAAGCGTACGGCCATCCAGCACGCGTACGGCCTGCTCATCAGCCAACGGGTAAGGGGTTGTGAGATTTTAAAGTTCGAATTAGCTATCACAAATAACGTGTGTGTTTTAGAAGCCAAATATAAAAGAACTTTAATAATAATAACTAAAAGCAGCAAAGAATAGACCTTTTGCAATAACAAAACCAGCATATAAGGATAATAACTAAACACACTACAATTATTAATATAATAATCAGGATAGAAGAAAAAGAGAAAGAAAACATCACCAATTCAGGGGAGCACCGACTCTGATTCACTCTGGCTGAGGGGTTCAACCTATGAGTCCCGCACTGGGAATTTTTGCAGGGCAGAGCATCCTCTCCATGGATGAGACTCCAGTGAGCCATTTCAGAGCAGGGGCTTTTATGGGGTTATAGACAAAGAAGGCTTTGGAATATGGATGGGCTTTGGGCTTCGGCCCGCCTTCTTGGCTATTGACCATGGGAATACAGATGTGTTAGTTCATCAAGGAGATAACCGTGAGGGGCTGCAAGGTTGTGATTAATAAATGACATACATGGGAGATTAGCCATTTCTCCCAAGTACTGTCCTTGAGTTTCAGGAGGGGCTAGTTCCTGCAACATAGATAAGCAGCCGAAGCATACATGATACATTCCTTGGGAAGTCAACTAAAGGACAGAGTGAACTTACTCAGAATAGGGAATATTCCTTCACAAGGGGCTGCAGGGCAGCTGCCATGCATGTGGGCACCTGCACATACAGAGACGTGGATCCACACGGGTAGATCCACACAGAGATAAATGGACACACGTGTATGTATACATATATACCCACAGAGCCATACAGACACATGGGTGCACACAAGCCCAAGGGTTGAGCTCAGAGGAAGGAGGGAGTGGGTGCCCTGGGTCCCCAGGCAGCATTGACCATATGTGGGTCCTGCTTCCAGAGGGAAAGACTATGGGGTTGGACTATGAAGGAAATCATGGGAAAGGAGCCAGAAGTCCCCTCCTCCCACCCTCCTCATTTGGAGATGACTTGCCCAACATCACAATCTTGATCTCGTCAGACCTTCCCAACAAGCACCAACCTGGTCCCGGGCAGACCCCAGTCTCCTGCCCAAGCAGCTCTGGGGGGAGACGTATGTCCACCTGCACAGACCTTGTCCTTTCTTTCTGTGCCCTCTCTAGAGGCCCTCGGGGATCTCCTTCCGCCAGTTTGAAGGCCTGATGCGGTTTTACAAGCCCCGGATGGGAGCTCGGGAGCGCTATCTCACCTTCAAAGCCCTCAATCAAAGCAATACGGCTCTGCTCAGGTAGGACTTTGCCTATGGAGCCTGGGATGGAAGAAACGAAAGGGGTAGTGGACTGAAGGACGCACAGGGGCGAGAGGAAGTGGGGTGGTTCAGTGGGAAGAGACCCGATGATCTAGGCGTAAACCTTGGCTACTTCATGTCCGACCTGTACACTCTGAGGGTCCTGACCTGGCTGTGCCTGGTTCCTCATTTGTACAATAAAGACTGTCCCACATGGTCTTTAAGGTCTCCCCATTCCACTTCTATGACCCTAAGGAAATGGCCAAGAAGAGTCTTGGGAGAGTGTCCCTTCCCAGAGAAGCTTTCTGATTGATTTTCAATGTAACTCCAGAAACGTGTCCCCAAGGATGTAGGAGGAGAATCCTGTAAACTGAAAAATGCCTCCCGTGCCACAGGAGGGGAGCTGGGCCCCGGGGAGGTCTGCCCTGGGCATCCCTGGGGCCGCCAGTGGCCGTCAGCATCCTCTCTTGTCCCTACTGTGGAGGCAGATGTTTCCCTTTAAAGATGTCCCCAGGGATCTAGATATCACCTGAGGGTTGTTTCATTGGCCCTGCAGCCTCTGACCCTGTCAAGACAAAGCATTCCCGGGAGGGGGAGGACAAGGACCCAGTTCCTGGCCTGGGCTCCCCGGTCATTCACTGGTGATCCTCAGGGATCAGTGGCTCTGGTGTCCAAGAAGTGACCCATAGAGGCCAAGGCTTCGGGAGCCCTCTGCTCCCTCCAGGGTGCTGAGGACGAGGCAGCTTAACAGAACTGAACACTGAGTTTGGGTTCGAATCCCAGTCCTTGACTGTTATTCGTGTAACCTGGGCCAAAACACTTACCTTCTCTTGGTCTCAATTTCTGCCATTAGCAAGTGAGGGATTTCTTGGAGGATCCAGGATCTTGTATTGCATCTTGCATTTTGAGGGGGCCTTCATTGTCTCTGGCCAAACTTGCTTGGGCCTCTCCCACATAGCTCTGAAGATTTTTCCCCAGAGGTGGGAAGAGCGACGGGCTGGGAGCTGGGGAGTCCGTGGAGCTTGTGGTGACTTGTCCCTTTTCCCCTTTGCCTCTGACAGCCTGAAGGATTTTTACGGTATCTATGAAGTTGTTGCCTTAAAGTGGAAGGTGAGGGTGCTTGGGAGAAGGGCTGGGGGGTAGGGGCTGGGGAAGTCAAGTCAGGCCTGGGAGCTGAAGGACCACCCTTGAGAGCTGGGCTTGGCTCATGGGCCCTTACTGCACTGGGTCCCCCAGAATGGGACTAATTCCCATTAACCAGATGCTAAGGGTTAGTCACTCAGCAAGTTAAATGGGGAGAGGGAGAGAGGAAGGGAGGGAGGAAGCAAGGGAGAGAGAGAGGGAGGAAAGAAAGAGGGAAGGATGAAGGAAGAGAGAGAGGAAGGAAGGAAGCAAGGGAGAGAGAGAGGGAGGAAAGAGGGAGAGAGGAATGAAGGAAGAGAGGGAGGAGGTGAGGGAGAGAGGAAGGGAGGGAGGGAAGAAAAAGTTGCTTTAAACTAGTTTTCCAGAGTAGTGCCATTTGTGGGCCTCAGCTTCCCTTCTTCTTTCTCTCTTCTGGCAACAGGCAAAGCGCAATAAAGAGCACTGGTTTGATGAGCTTCCCCATACTGCCTTCCTCATTTTCAAAGGTAAATTCCTCAACATAAACAATAACTCCTAACACTAAACTGAGAGGAAGAAACATCCCAGGGCTGAGTGCTTTTTTTTACAAGGCAGATATCTGTGGAATCAGTGGAGGCTCTTAGCTGGGCCTTATCTGAGAGGCTGAATGGAGGCAACTAGGCTTGGCCTCTGAGCTTTACTTGGGCCTCTTTGGCCTATATGTATATATGGCCTATACACTATTCCTGTATAACAAAGAAGAGACCAGAAGGCAATTAATGGGTAGTTCTTTAATGGAGATGGCACATGTGCTCTCTTCTTTTCTATCCTTTAATTGGCCAAGAAGGAAACATTTATTTATGTTTTGTGCTAGCCAAGAAGCATTCCTTCATTTATTCATTCATCCATTTATTTTTGCATTTAATTTTTATTTTTTTCTCAATTATATGCACTTTGAGATGAATTTTGTTTATTTTTTTCTAGCTCTATAATTTTTTGATAGTTTGATTGGAATGGCACTGAACAAGCAGACTAATTTAGGTAGAATTGTCATTTTTATTATATTAGCTTGACTTACCCATGAGCAGTTGATATTTTTCCAGTTGTTTAGACCTGACTTTATTTGTTTGAAAAATGTATTGTAACTGTGTTCATGTAGTTCCTAGATTTGTCTTGGAAGGTAGACACCCACATATTTTATTTTGTCTACAGTTATTTTTAAATGGAATTTCTCTTTCTATCTCTTGCTGCTGGGCTTCCTTAATAACATCTAGAAATGCTGATGATTTGTATGGGCTTATTTTATATCCTGCAAAGTTGCTGAAGTTGTTAATTGTTTCAAGTAGATTTTTAGATGATCCTCTTAAGTATACCATCATATCATCTGAAAAAAATGTCAGTTTTATCTCCTCATTACCTACCTTTATTTCTTTAATTTCTTTTTCTTTTCTTGTTGCTCAATCAACATTTGTGACAATGGGCATCCTTGTTTCAAGCCTGATCTTATTGGGAATGTGTCTAGTTTCTCCTCATTATAAGTAAGCTCACTGATGGCTTTAGATACATGCTGCTTAACATATTAAGAAAATATTATGAAAAACTCTTGTGCTCTCTAGTGTTTTTAACAGGAATGAATGCTGTATTTTGTCAAAAGCTTTTCTTCACCTATTGAGATTATTATATGATTTCTGTTTGTTTTGTTATTGATATGGTCAATTATACCATTAGGTTTTCTTATATTGAGCCAATCCTGCATCTCTAACATAAATCCCACTTGGTCATAGTATATTGTCTTGCTGGTAATTTTTTTTAAATCTCTGCTAATATTTTATTTAAAATTTTTGCATCAATTTTCATTAAGGACATTAGTCTGTAATTTTCTTTCTCTTTTTCGGCTCTTCCTGGTTTAGGTATCAATACCATTTTGTGTCATAGATGGAATTTGGCAATATGCTTTCTATGCCTATTTTTCTAAATAATTTACATAATATTGGTATTAATTGTTTTTTAAATGTTTCATGGAATTCATTTGTAAATCCATCTGGCTCTGGAAATTTTTTCTTAGGGAGTTTATTGATGAGTTCTTCAATTTCTTTTTCTAAAATTGAGTTTTTTTTTTTATTTCCTCTTTGCTAATCTTGGCAGTTTATATATTTTTTATTTATTTTTTAAATATATATTTTATTTTATTTTATAATAACTTTATATTGACAGAATCCATGCCAGGGTAATTTTTTTACAACATTATCCCTTGCACTCGTTTCTGTTCCAATTTTCCCCTCCCTCCCTCCACCCCCTCCCCTAGATGGCAAGCAGTCCTATATATGTTAGATATGTTGCAGTATATCCTAGATACAATATATGTTTGCAGAACCAAACAGTTCTCTCTCTTTTTTTTTTTTTTAATTTTATTTAATAATAACTTTATATTGACAGAATCCATGCCAGGTAATTTTTTTTACAACATTATCCCTTGCACTCGCTTCTGTTCTGATTTTTCCCCTCCCTCCCTCCATCCCCTCCCCTAGATGGCAAGCAGTCCTATATATGTTAGATATGTTGCAGTATATCCTAGATACAGTATATGTGTGCAGAACCTAACAGTTCCCTTGTTGCACAGGGAGAATTGGATTCAGAAGGTAAAAATAACCCAGGAAGAAAGACAAAAATGCAAATAGTTCACATTCATTTCCCAGTGTTCTTTCTTTGGATGTAGCTGCTTCTGTCCATCATTTATCAATTGAAACTGAGTTAGGTCTCTTTGTCAAAGAAATCCACTTCCATCAGAATACATCCTCATACAATATCGTTGTCAAAGTGTATAATGATCTCCTGGTTCTGCTCATTTCACTTAGCATCAGTTCATGTAAGTCTCGCCAGTCCTCTCTGTATTCATCCTGCTGGTCATTTCTTACAGAACAATAATATGGAATAACATTCATATACCACAATTTACCCAGCCATTCTCCAATTGATGGGCATCCATTCAATTTCCAGTTTCTAGCCACTACAAAGAGACCTGCCACAAACATTTTGGCACATACAGGTCCCTTTCCCTTCTTTAGTATTTCTTTGGGATATAAGCCCAGAAGTAACACTGCTGGATCAAAGGGTATGCACAATTTGATAACTTTTTGGGCATAATTCCAGATTGCTCTCCAGAATGGTTGGATTCCTTCACAACTCTACCAACAATGCATCAGTGTCCCAGTTTTCCCACATCCCCTCCAACATTCATCATTATTTTTTCCTATCATCTTAGCCAATCTGACAGGTGTGTAGTGGTATCTCAGAGTTGTCTTAATTTGCATTTCTCTGATCAATAGTGATTTGGAACACTCTTTCATATGAGTGGTAATAGTTTTAATTTCATCCTCTGAAAATTGTCTGTTCATATCCTTTGACCATTTATCAATTGGAGAATGGCTTGATTTCTTATAAATTAGAGTCAGTTCTCTATATATTTCGGAAATGAGGCCTTTATCAGAACCTTTAACTGTGAAGATGTTTTCCCAGTTTGTTGCTTCCCTTCTAATCTTGTTTGCATTAGTTTTGTTTGTACAAAGGCTTTTTAATTTGATATAATCAAAATTTTCTATTTTGTGATCAGTAATGGTCTCTAGTTCATCTTTGGTCACAAATTTCTTTCTCCTCCACAAGTCTGAGAGATAAACTATCCTATGTTCCTCTAATTTATTTATAATCTCGTTCTTTATGCCTAGGTCATGGACCCATTTCGATCTTATCTTGGTATATGGTGTTAAGTGTGGGTCCATGCCTAATTTCTGCCATACTAATTTCCAGTTATCCCAGCAGTTTTTTATCAAATAATGAATTCTTATCCCAAAAGTTAGGATCTTTGGGTTTGTCAAATACTAGATTGCTATAGTTGACTATTCTGTCTTTGAACCTAACCTTTTCCACTGATCAACTAATCTATTTCTTAGCCAATACCAAATGGTTTTGGTGACTGCTGCTTTATAATATAATTTTAGATCAGGTACAGCTAGGCCACCTTCATTTGATTTTTTTTTTTCATTAATTCCCTTGAGATTCTCGACTTTTTATTGTTCCATATGAATTTTGTTGTTTTTTTTCTAGAGCATTAAAATATTTTCTTGGCAGTCTGATTGGTATAGCACTAAATAAATAGATTAGTTTAGGGAGTATTGCCATCTTTATTATATTCGCTCGGCCGATCCAAGAGCACTTAATATTTTTCCAATTATTTAAGTCTGACTTTATTTGTGTAGAAAATTTTTTGTAATTTTGCTCATATAATTCCTGACTTTCCTTTGGTAGATAAATTCCCAATATTTTATGCTGTCATCAGTTATTTTGAATGGAATTTCTCTTTATATCTCTTGCTGTTGGATTTTGTTGGTGATGTATAAAAATGCTGAGGATTTATAGGGATTTATTTTGTATCCTGCTACTTTGCTAAAATTATGAATTATTTCTAATAGCTTTTTAGTAGAATCTCTGGGGTTCTCTAGGTATACCATCATATCATCTGCAAAGAGTGATAGTTTGGTTTCCTCATTGCCTACTCTAATTCCTTTAATCTCTTTCTCGACTCTTATTGCAGAGGCTAATGTTTCTAATACAATATTGAATAATAATGGTGATAGTGGGCAACCTTGCTTCACTCCAGATCTTATTGGGAAAGGTTCCAGTTTTTCCCCATTGCATATGATGCTTACTGACGGTTTTAAATATATGCTCCTGACTATTTTAAGGAAAAGTCAGTTTATATTTTTGTAAATATCCATTTCAATCAGATTGTCAAATTGGTTGCCATATCGTTAGGCAAAATAACTCCTAATTATTGCTTTAATTTCTTCTAAATTGGTGGCAAGTTCACCCTTTTCATTTCTGATGCTTGGGCAGCTAGATGGTACAGTAGATAGAACAGTGGCCCTGAACTGAGGTCAGGAAGACCCAAGTTCAAATCTTACCTCAGATACTTAACACTTCCTAGCTGTGTGACCCATGGCAAGTTGTGTAACTCCAATTGCCTCATCAAAAAAAAAAAAAAAAAGGTAGGGTTTTTTTCTCAATTACATATAAACAAAAATTTTTAATATTTTTTAATTTTAAAATAATTCTGAGTTCCAAATTCTCTCTCCGCTTTCTTCCTTGAGAAAACAAGCTATAGATTATACATGTGCAGTCACACAGAACATTTCCATATTAGCTAGAACTGTCAGATCAGGCAAACACTGTGCCAGGTTAGGACCCAGTGATCCAGCAGAGGGCTGGCCTTAGAGAAGCTGACATTCTACCCACATCCTAGTTTTGCTCTTCATGCTAGGGGCATGGTGAACACAGAAGGGACTTCCCTGTAAAAAGTCATGTTCTGGGCTTCAGGTGTGTAAGGCCGACCTAGACTTGGAGCAGATAACATCCTGGGAAGTTGTCTAGTCCAGAGCTAGCTTTGCAAGACTCACGTGCCCAGATATGTATGATTAGAGCAGTCTGGGAAGGGGAGAGCAGAAAGGCAGGTGGCGCTGCTCTGGTTACCTCATGTGGCTGGGGTCTCTGCTGTGAGTGGTCTGCGGCCCTGGGCAGTGGCGTTCTTTAGGTGGGCCGTCGGCAGATCCCGCGGGGGCCCCAAACAGCAGTCCAGGCCTTCCTCCAGGTGACGGGTGGCCCTTGTCCCCTGGTCGAAGGAGGAACTTGAGCCAGTGGGTGATTAGTGAAGCCAGCGGGGAATGCAGCGCCTCAGGAAGGGCGGCGTTCGGGGCCACTTTTTTGTCTGGATGCTGAGCTCTGTGGTGGAATCTGTAAGGGATTCTGAACAGTGAGGGAGATGGGAAGACTCAGAGAGATGGAGGCGAGGACTCTGGACTCCATCCAGACAACCCTGCAGAGGAAGCCCTCTCCATTTCTGCCTCCAGTCTTCCCATTCCCTGTCCAAGGGTGGACAGACCTGAGGAAGGATAGACAACGTATTTTAATAAAAAAGCAATTGGACTTTTAATGGTTCTTCTTTTCCATTAGGCATTAATATCCTAGTGAAGTCCAGAGGCTTCCAGTATTTCATGTGTAAGTATGGAATGGATGTGCAGCAGGATTTCCTGCTGAATTCCTCTCCCACCCAAGGGGTGTAAGGGGCAGGGCCACGTGTGGGCCTGTCTGTGTCATGATTGGGTAAACTTCCTTGGAACAGAGTTACTGTCATGTTTTGTACTTGACTTTTACCCCTTCTACGAGAGCTGCCCTTTCCATTGACCTGGAAATGATCTGTAACTTTAAGCCAGGTTGAGAAGCTGATCTCGCTCCTGCCCACGGAGTAGTTCAGAAGGGAACAGCAGGCTCCAGATGAGTCCCTCCCTGGGGAATTGAGCCGATATATTTAACAGTGCCTGGGAAATAATCATACGTATGAGGGGGGTGGGGATGTGGATCTGACAGTATGGCTGTTGGAGTTCCCTGGGACTGCTCCGATAAGTCTTAGACGTCCAGGGAATGCCCCCGGTCCCTTCATCTGGACCGATAATGAAGCCAGAAACCTTGTGACCCCGCCATGAGCCTGCCTTTGTTTCCAGACCTGGTGGTGGCCATCAATGGGATATGGATCCTTGTGGAAACGTTCATGCTGAAAGGTCAGTACCAGCTGGGCGACTAGCCGTGGCCTAGGCAGGGTCTGGCCTGACCCCTGAGGTCATTCCCCCATCTCTGCTTTGCAGGTGGAAACTTCTTCTCCAAAAACGTGCCCTGGAGTTACATCATCTTCCTCACTAGTGAGTTCTCAGGGCCATGGGAAACCAAGAAAGGCTTTCTGATGGGGGAGGTGGGCAGGGGGCTTTGGCTGCAGCTAGAAACTCATTCACTCTTCACTAAAAGCTATGTCACCTCCTGCTAAAGCAAGAGTCAGCTCCGGTCTCACGCTAGCAAATGCTCCCAAAGGGGATGAGCCTATGAGTGGGGTCCCTGATATGCTCCCGGCTAGCTGTGTGACCTCAGGCCATTCAGGTCTGTTCTCTGAGCTTCCACTTCTACTTAAAAAGCATCAGAATAGACCGATTCAAAGCCTCCCTGTGTTACACGCCAGGATTCTGGTCGTCGGGGGAGTGTCTGATTTTGCTCCTCTAGAAGGGGGAGGTCTTGGTTCACCCCACCCCGAGACGGGCGTCAATCTAGCATGAAGGGGATGCTGAAGCCAGTTAGTTGAAAGGAGACTGACCAGAGATGGAACCTTTGTGACACAGCATCAGAGAAGCTGCAAAAGGCAGCCTGGGATATTGGAGAGGTGGGGTGTGCTGCAGAGAGGCTCTCTTCTCGGTGGCAGGTCAGACAACTGTCCTTCCAACACAGTGATTCTCTTTCAGTCTACGCGGCGGAACTGCTCTTGAAGACCACCGGCTTGGGGCCTGTGGAATATCTCACCTCGGGATGGAACCTGTGAGTGGGAGGAAGGCGGGGAGGGGAGGGGATGGCGCTTCAGACAGGCCCTGGCCCGGCCCGGCCCTGCTGCTGCCGACTGCATGGGGCTCAGAACCTGGCCGTCTTCCATAGGGTAGGAGCCCAGAATCCTTGATCTGACAGAGCCTCGTAGACTTATCTTCCCAACCCAAAGGGGAAACTCCCTTAGGGAGAAGCTCAAAGCCGGGAGGGTAGGAGAGACCTAGTGCTTCTCCCAGCATCACCTTCAGGTGTTGTGGAAGTCACTTCCCGGCTTGGCGTTCCACCTCCTTCATGGGATGCCTGAGAGCAGGAGTGAGAGCTGAAAACTGGGGGGGCTAGAAAGGGAAGAAGCAGCTTCTGTTATTTCTAATGCCTCATGTGGCCCTCGAGGCACCAGAAAGCCCCAGTGTCTTGGGGTTTCTGATCCTGGTGCATCACTAAGACGAGGGATCCCAAAGAGCTTCTTTTCACTTCCCTGGGGCTTCTAGCTTGTGGCTGCTTAACTGTGCCTTTAAAGAAGCCAATTGTGTGGGGATCAGGAGGGGTGTGAGACACCCAGCATCAGCCATGGCAAAGGATTCAGTGCAGAGCCCAAGCCACCGCTCAGGGACCACCGGTTACCTGCTGGGTCATTGTTTGTGCGGCTGTTGTCCAGGGCGTGTCAGTGTGGGGATCAGGAGGGGGATACACTGGCTGCTGCTTCTTCCCCCTTCCAGGTTTGACTTCTCTGTAACAGCGTTTGCCTTCCTGGGACTCCTGGCCTTGGCTTTCAACATGGAGCCTTTCTATTTCATCGTGGTCCTACGCCCGCTCCAGCTCCTGAGGTGAAGGGGGAGGCTGGGAGCCCGAGCTCTGGGGAGGAGGTCAGAGGATCCCCAAGTCTGATCTGGGAGCTGAGAGGGGAAATCGCGGAGCCTGGTCCCTAGGCATCCCCATGAGAAGGGCTTGTGGTTGCTCATTTCATTCGTGAGGGAGGCAGGCAGACTCACTGCCCAGATCCTTCCCTGAGGCCCCAGGTCAGAGTTCTCCTGTTTCAGAGTCTGGGGAAAGGGCTCCCGGCTCGACTGGGCTGGAGATGTGGTCAGCCTCCCCGCCACGTGGCGGCTAAAAAACCAGTCACAACTCTGGCCCGTTCTGAGAGCTTTCCGGGCCCAATTGTCCTTTGCATGACTCGCTAAGCCCCAGGACCCTTGTCCTTCCAGCAGTCTGCTCTCTCTGGGGGACCCATCATCACTCCCTCGCGCCTTAGTGTTTGGAGAGGAGGCTGGCCGGCCTTCCGCTGGGTTTGCCACATGCACGCTCTCCGGTGCCCGACCCTGCCCTCCTTGCTGGAGGGGCCTTCGTCCCTGACCTCATGGAGCTCTCGGGCAGCAGACTAAGAAATGGGCTCCGGGGGAAGGCGCAGAGAGAACTTATCCCTGGTTTGCGTGACCCTTAGCCCCTCTCCAGGCTTGGTGGCCATAGCCCCCATGTTTTCAGTGAGGCTCCTCCTGCCCCCTGGGTGCTCCTAGGCCAGTGCTTGCTGCTGCCTCCCTGCCCGCGGGTGCCGAGAAGAGGAAGTTAAAATTAGCAAGTGCTTGAGGCCCTGTGGGGGACACGCGGGCGAAAAGGAGCACAGCCCCGGGCCCCAAGATGTCTGCGACTGGGAGAAGCTTGGGGGGGCTTCTCGAGGGCTCTGGGCGCCCCGGTGGGGCCCTCTCCAGGCCTGTTGTTGCTGCCACCATCCTTCTGTTACAGGCCCTTCCCCTGGGTGTCCTGGACCCCTGGGGCAGTTTCAGCGCCCCTGCTCGGAAGCACAACTTTAAATGGATAAAATACAAACACAGAAGTTTAAAAATAATCAATTATATGGAATTGCAATTATCAGAATCTTCAAAGTCCAAGTTCATGGCCCCACCCACAAAATATTGGTTCACAGACCCCAAATTACCAACCTTGGAATTAGTTCCTTTGCCCCGCGAGCTGGAGTCTCTGGAGGGGGTGGATTGTGCTGGAGACGCGCCTGCTCATCCCCTTCTCTGCACAGATGAGGAAGTGGGGGAGGTTCAGCCAGGGTGGTCTTTGAAAGAAAGGGGGCAAGGGCGTGTCACCGCGGCCCTCGAAGGGATCCATTGATTTTCTCTGTCTCAGGTTGTTTAAGCTGAAAAAGCGGTACAGGAATGTGCTGGATACCATGTTTGAGCTGCTCCCCAGAATGGCCAGGTACCGCCCCATCTCCCAGGAGGAGCCTCGGGGGGCGGGGTTTAGGGTGCTCCCCCCAGGGAACCTTCATCCCTTGGGGAGGGGCCGGGGCTGCGTTGTGCCGACAGGCCCTCCCCCGCCTCTGCCCAAGGCCCATAGCCAGCCGCCAGCTTAGTGGGAGGGGGCATGGGGAGGCCTCGCAAAGTCGCCTCAGTGGCCCCTTCCCCAGCTCACGCTGTGGCCTTTCTTTCTCCTCAGTCTGGCCCTTACCCTGCTCATTTTCTACTACTCCTTTGCCATCGTGGGTATGGAGTTCTTCTGCGGGATCCTGTACCCCAACTGCTGCAAGTGAGTATGTGGGCTCTCCCCCACCCGGGGCCCCTCCCTCGGAGGGAGCCAGCCTGAGCCGAACCTCGGGCCTGTGCCCCATCAGTGCCTCTCAGCCCTGAGGACCCCCTGGGACCTTGTGGGGCTCCCGTCAGCAGGGCCTGGGCATGGGACGGCCCGGGCAGTCAGCTCGCGGACTGCAGGTGCCGGAGCCCGGCCGCCGCCTCCTCTCCCCTCACTCCGGGGGCATTTTCCCAGAGCCCCTCGTTGGGATCCCTGCGCCCGGGCCCCTGTCCTCCAGCCCCCGAGGCCCGGACGTGCTGGCAGTCGGCAGTCGTGGTGCCCGGGGCCCGATGTTCTGCAAACCCTGCCAAGTTTGCTCCCGGCCCTGCCACGTGCTCTCTTCTGTTCGGAGTCTGAGACCTCGGCCTCTGCCGCAAGTGGCCAAGGGACTCCTGAGGGGAGCAGCGGCCCCCCCGAAGGCCTTGGTCCAGAGCTAGCTGTGCAGGAGCAGGCAGGAGGGGTGAGGCAGGTCCTGGAAGACCCCGGGGGTGCAGAAGCAGGTACGGAAGCAGGCCCAGCAGGGAGCCAGGCTCAGGACCCCTAGAGCAGGGAGCCTCAGAGGAGATGCCTCTTTCTCTTCTCCTTGTCCATTCCTTCTTCTGGTAGCTGAGAGAGGGACTGGGAAGGAGGCATGGGACCAACTGAGACTTTCGGGCTTGTTCATGACTCGGGAGGCGGCACTTGGCGTCCGAGGCAGGTAGGTGAGAGCAGACTCCGGGCCCAGGGATAAGAGGGAAAGGGCCCCGCAGCGAGAGGCACTGAGGGACCGAGGACGTGGCTCAGCTGCTTGGCTTCGAGCGAGCCGGCCCCATGCGCACCGTCCGCGGGCCCCTGCCCACCCGGCCCCTTCTGCTTGCTCCCCGCTCCAGCACCAGCACCGTGGCTGATTCCTATCGCTGGATCAACCGGACAGTGGGCAACAAGACCAGCGTGGATGCGGGCTATTACTATCTCAACAACTTCGACAACATCCTGAACAGTTTCGGTGAGCCCCGAGCGGGCAGGGCCCGGGTTCTCTCTGGGAGGCAGGCCCGCGTGCCAGGGCCGGGGGCTTCGTTTGTTAGGAGAGGTGGAAGGGAGCACCAGGAAGGCCCCGAATGATGAGGTTGGGACCTCGTCCCGGGTCCCCGTCAGCCCTTGGCTCCCTTGACCTCAGCACCTTTCCTGTAGGAAGTCGGTCATTATGGGTGAAAGGCAGCCTCGAGCCGTCCCCTTGGTGCCATCTGCACCTGGTCTCACATCGCCCTCCTGGCCCTCCCATGTTAGACTAGACTTGTTCCCGGCTCGGCTCTGGGCTAGCGGGAGAAAGGCCGTGGGCTGTGAGGGAGCCGCAACCTCTGCCATCTGGCCTTCGAAGGCTTCCTGGGGCCCTTGGAGGTGGGCGGGTTGGTCCCTTGTGTGTCGGAGGGAAGCGTTCCCCTTCCAGTGGGGGCTCTGTCCGTGGAGCTGCCCAGCTTTCAAGCCAGATAAGACTTCCACGTTGGGAGTTTCCGTGTCTGTTCTGTAGCCTGGGGCCCTCAGGCTGCCCTATAACTAGAGAGCCAGGGTGGGTGATTTGGGGGCTCAGGGGCTCGGCTCACTCTGTGGATAGAGAATGGCCTGAATGGCAGCAGTCACAGTGGGTAGCAAGGGGGAGAGACCTGACCTTGAAAAGCTTTGGGTTGACCCGGGATCTTTCTTATTGTTCTCCTTCTCCACCCGCCACGGCAGTGACCTTGTTCGAGCTTACAGTGGTCAACAACTGGTACATCATCATGGTAAGGAAGGCCCTTCTTTGCTCACCCACCTCCTTTTCCATGTCCGCCAAGGACTGGCCACAGGTCAGCCTGCCCGGGGCGGGGAACGCCAGGGCCACCCTTCTCCTGCTCCCCCGTCTCTGCGGGGGAGACCTTCCATGGAGGCTGTGACTGATGCTCGGGGCCCTTCCCCCCATTTTCTCTGACCGTCCAGAAGGGGTTTTCAAGTGGAGATCTCCTACCTCCCTTGGACCCGTCCCTTCCCGAGCCTGACTGCCTGGCTCAGCCTCCGGCCCTCTGGCCGACTGCGTGGGGCCGTGGGCCCCGTGCACTGGGCCTGTGATGGCCGCATGCCCAAGCGACCTCACGCGCTGTTCTCTCCTTGGCCTTCAGGAAGGTGTCACTTCCCAGACTTCCCACTGGAGCCGCCTCTACTTCATGATATTCTACATCGTGACCATGGTAAGTTCCTGCCCCCGGGAGGGCGTCTCTCTTCCCCGTCCCAGGCCCCCCACTCCCGTGCCGGTGCAGGGGCTGTGCTCCCGGCCCAGCTCGGCTCGCAGAGGCCTCCCTGACGCTCCTCGCCTCCCTGCTAGGTGGTGATGACCATCATTGTGGCCTTCATCCTGGACGCCTTCGTTTTCCGCATGAACTACAGCCGGAAGAACCAGGACTCTGAAGGTCAGTGCCAGGCGCACTGGGCCCCGGGGGCTGCGGCTGCCTTTGAAACCCCCAAGTCTTGAGAAAAGCGGGGCCCAGGGGAGAGCCCAGATAGCTGAGAAGGCCCCGAGCCCCTGCTTGACGCTCCCGCTGTTTCCCTCCTTCGGCAGTAGACGGCGGCATCGTCCTCGAGAAGGACATTTCCAAGGAGGAGCTGATCGCAGTCTTGGAGTTCTACAGGCAGAGCCAGGGCTCGGGGGCCGAGGTCTCTCAGCTGCTGAAAACCCACTCGCAGATGGACAAAAGCGGGGTAGGTGTGGGCCGCAGTCCCCGGGCCGCGACGGGCGGAGTTTGGGGCTGGTCCCCTCCCCTGCTAAAGGTGGGCCAGGAAGTCCTGGTGAAGGACAACGTGGGGCCCCTCGTACAGGCCCCCAGTAATGTTCGGCCTTCTTTCCTTCAAGCAAAACTCGGTGGTGTTTCTGGGAAGAAGGTCAAAGACTAAAAGTGACCTGAGCCTAAAGATGTACCAGGAAGAGATACAGGTAGGAGCCGCCACACTGACCGCAGGCCCCCGGCCCTGCCTCCCTCAGCCCGGCCTGTCGGCTGCAGCACTCCCTGCCTCTGCCCGGGCCGGGATGCTGCAGAGGGAAGGACAGGGCTGAGCTGGGGGTCTGGAAGCCCCTGCCTCAAATCCTGCCTCAAGCATTTACTAGCTGTGTGACCCTGGGCAAGTCCATTAGCCTAAGCCAGCGTCCTGATCTGTAAATGAGGATAGCAGTGCCCCCGACAGGATCTTTGTGGGGTTTGCCAGCCTGAAAGTACAATGAGCATTTTAGCTCTTGGCCATTGGTGCGAGGGGTGCCCCTTCCCCAGGGGAACCTGCCCCGTGGCAGCATGGATGGCTGCCCTTTCCCGGGGTCATAGACTGAGCCAGGTGCTTCCTTGGGACACACAAACACCCCCATTCCTGGAGACCATGTGCACATCACAGGGGCTCCCCTGGCACTGGCCGTGAGACCCCAGGGTTGTCCCCCATGTGCAGGGGGAGACAGAACCTGGCAGCAGATGGTGTCCATTGTCCCTTAGCCCACTTTCCCAAGAACTTGTGGGGTTTAGAGCAGCCAGAGGAGCAGCTGAGAGGGCGAGTTTGAAGGTGCCGTTTCTGGCTCCTGTGATGGGGGCGTGAGATTTCTGCCCTCCTCTCACTGACCACCCTCCTTCCTCTGCCCCTCCAGCGGGACAAACCAGGGAACCTTCCCTCCCTCCTCGGAGCCGAGCAGGGAGCTGGGCCGGGGCGGCTCTTGGCCCTCTGGCGGGCTGAGGATTGGGCTCTTCCCGAAGCCCTCGGCACACGGGTGACCCTTGGCCCCCTTTTCCCTCCATGGCAGGAATGGTACGAGGAGCACGCCCGGGAACGAGAGCTGTGGCGCAGGCAGGAGGGGCCCGGCAGCGTCCTTGCCCCGTCCCCGCAGTGCCCGGGAGGCCGGCCGCGCTCCCAGACCGTCATCTAGCCGGCCCTCGCTAACAAAAGCCATGTCTTCTATGCAATAACCCGTAGTATCATTCTGCAGGAACGTCCCCAAGTGTGTACGTGAGCAAAGCGAGGTGAAGTTCTCCACCTCCTTGTGCTCCCCCGCCCGTTCGTCCTAACTCCACAAGTCGGTAGCTTTGGAAGGGTGGCCCAGCGTGGACCCCTCCTCCGAGGTGACCCCAAGCTGCAGAATAACCCTTTCGTTAGAGGATCCTTTGAAAATGGGCCCCCAGCCCTTAGGGGGGCTGTGCCCTGAAGGGATCGTCCCAGCGCGTACAGACTCAGGGCCTGATCTGGCCCCCGCCATCCGCCCCAAACCTACCTGCGTTTCTCTGTCTCAACTTAGGGACAAAACCACTGAAGAAGAGAAGTCGGGGCTCCGGGTTGGTGACCGTGCCCCGCCTTTGAACAGCAGGGTGCCCGGGGCGGCGTATGAAGGGCAGGCAGAGAGGGCACTCCCCAGTGCTCAGGGAAAGGAACTCGAGGCTCTTCCCTAAATGCTTTGGTTTCTGTCCTAAAGCTGATACCCACCCGCTCACCAAGGGCAATTCCAAAAGGCGAGCAGCCCCAAAGGCAGGAGCCCCGTTCCATTTAGGCCTCCCACCTGCGCTCGAGGCGGCTTCCTCGCCTGGCTGGCGACATGCTGGAGCCCACCCCTCGGACCAGGCCGTGCGAAACGGGGTCACACATATGGCCCTGGGGCGTCTCCCGGGAGCTGCTTTTTCCACATGTTCCCCAAGTTCAAACCTGTGGCCTTGTAACTGGACTTTGGCCCGCCAAAGTCGCGTATGGAAAAGGAGCTTACCTTACTTATGAGTTCTGCTTGGTCACGATCTGGCTAACAGAAGTCTGACTGTGTTTTCATTAATAATGAATTATTTTAATTATAAAATTATGTTAACATGTATATATCTCTATACATATGTATCATATTCTCCTTGGAGAAGGGCATACAGCCAGAAAGTTTGCACTGACTGCCCCATGGGCGAGTTGACATAGGGGACTCTCAACCTTCTCTCTCCTGCCCTGGAGGCCTTATGCCCGCGTGCGGTAGGAGCAAAGGGGACCCAGGAAGGATGTGGCTGCCTAAGTCCCTCCTTCGGCTCTGGGCCATCACCCTTCTTCCCGCCTTGGGGTTGGAGGCAGCCAGGGAAAATCAGAACCATAGCAACAAGATGGGAGAGACCTTCCTCAGAGTTCACTTGGTCCTGCCAGTGCTTAGATCCCAAACGGCCCCCGTTCCTGGGGTCCTGAGGCTGTCTCGGAGCCCTCCTATGTGGCCATAGCAGGATGCTCCCAAAGCCAGATCATCCAGCCCGAGTGCTCTTGCTGGGCCCTGCCTGGGGGCAGTGTGAGACTCTTTGGAGTCTGCCTTTGGTCTCCTGCTTCCAGGAACCAGCTTATCCACTTGGGCCTGGGAGCAAGGGTCAGGGGGGGCACTCCCTGGCAGAGGAAGAAGGAAAAGCAAAGCCCTGAAAAAGATCAGTGTAGAAAGCAGTAGCTGCTCTGGGCGTTTCGAACCCCAGGCTTCTCACCGTCACCCCTGCCTAATTGGATGTGAAGAGGGCGAGCCCTTTTCTTCCTCTGTGGAGTCTTCATCTCATCCCCAGGGAGCAAGCAGACAGCTTGGGGGGCTAAGCCAGGTCCCTCCCCATCCCACCATCCTCTGGCCTCCCTCTGGTAACATGAGAAGGAAGTGTAGGTTGGTCTGGATTTTTTTTTCTTTAACAAAATTCTCTCCCTTGAATATGGGAATGAATGGGAAAGGCTGTTGAGTCCTGCAGAGGAGTCGGGACCCAGGAGATCAGAGTGGCTTGGTTCTCCCCTGGCTGTCTCCTTCGGTGCTTATTCTTGCTCTCAGTGAAGAGATCCTTCCTAGCCAGCCTAGGAAGTCAGCCATCTCACCCCAAAGGCCTCCCCCCCCCCCCCCAAAGAAACCGAAGTTTGCACAGTGGGTAGCTGGGGCCTTTTGTGGAAAGCCTAAAACAAAGCTGGAGACCATTAATGGTCTTTGCGACAAGTCCTCCCAAGCCAGACTCCAGCCAGTGGAAATCTAATGCATCCCTGTCCCTCCTCCCAAGGACAAGGCGTAGAGCTTAGGGCCCGTCTCACCTCTGGGTCTTTAGGGCAGCCCAGAAGACAGGGAGCAGTTTGGATCCGGCAGGACTCCAGAAGCAGCTGGAGCCAAACCGGAACTGGGGAAAGGCCAGTGATTGTGCCCCACAGAAAGGGGCGGAACTGCCTCGTTTTACCAGTTCGGTCATTGGGCACAATCGGCTCGGATGATCAATTTCAGTTAGTTGTCCCAGGTCAAGGCAGGGATTGAAGTAGGTTTAGTTTCAGAGCTCGTTCTGTAACTGTGGAGGTGGCTAACTTGGCCAAGAGCTCACAGCACACTTGCGGCAGGGCCTAGACGGTCGTCCCTGGCCCGCCTCGCACAGCACACACACTTGGAGAGAATACCTTTGGGGTAAAGGTTTCTGCTCCTGTCCTCCCTTGATCCCCCCCTTCCCTTTGCCCCCAGCCTTACTCAAAATCACTGAGACAATCATTTTGTATGGACAAGAGAAGCGCCGTGAGGTTTTGTACATTGGCAATTTGTTACCTAAATAACCTGTTAGTATGAGGGTCTCTAGAACTTAGGCACATTAATAAAAGGATATTCTGCTTTGTAAAGATGGCTGTGGTCTTCATTTCGGGGGCTTTGGGGGAGGGGAGCCTTCGCCACCACTGCTAGAGGAAGTGGAATGCTGTCCCCAAGCCAGAAACCACACCACCCTGTCCACAGAGACACTGAAGGGCTTTAATGACAAAAGGCCTGCAGGCCTCCTGCTGAGTACATGAACTTAGCATCTAGAGACAACTCAGGACCTGGGGCTGAGGGGGATGTCCCTGAGTGGAGGATGTCGTGAGTCCTCAACAATGTGATGAGGACAGGGGACTGGATTGTCTCCTTTTCTACAGGCTGGGGCACCCTGCCCCGGGGCAGCCGCTTCCAGTCTGCCGTACAGCCAGGCCCCCGGCTGGCCACCAGTCCCCAGGAGCCACCGTTCAGTCCCAGATCCAGTTCTCCACCCCTTGGAGTTTTTGGAGTCAGAGAATGGAGTTCCATGAATCCTGCTTCTCCCTTTGGTGGAGAGAAGCACCAGTGACCACCACCGGGGCTCAGAGACTTGCACTCTCGCCTCTGGTTTCCATCCAGGAGCGCCCTTTCGCCAACCCCCATTCACGCTCTTCATCCTGCTTTCGGGTGAATCACCCCAAACTCCGTGAGTAACGCCACAGTGAGGAAGCCCACGTAGAAGAAGAGCAGGCAGAACCCATACACTTTGCTCAGCTGGAAGCACTGGACCGGCACCGAGATGAAGGAAAACACCAGACTGAGCCCCAAAGCTCCTGCCAAGACCCACACCAGCAGTCCATCGGACTCCAACTGGAAAGAGAAAGATCACCAGGAGCACAGTGAAGTATCTCCGAGTAGTACCAAGTAGGAAGCCAGAGACCTAGCAGAGAAAGGCCGTTCTAGCTCCTTTCACGCAGGGAAGGGGGTACAGAGGTGTCCAATATTGCATCGACTCTTTCACCAAACTGACTCTTATTTTAAAAAATATTTTCTAAACTATCTGATTCTGAATTCTCTCCTTTCCCTTTCCCTCTCCCACCCACTGAGAAGAAATGTGATGTCATACATATGAAGTCATACAAAACATTTCCTATTAGCCACATTGAAAATGGAAAAGAGGCAAGAAAAATAAGTCAGAAAATATGCTTCAATCTGCATTCAGGTTCATCAGTTCTCTAGAGATGGATAGCATTTTCATCTTAAGACCTATGGAATTGTCTTAGATCGTAATCTTGATCAGAATAGCCAAGTTTCCCAGTTGATGAGCGTACAATATGGCTGTTTCTGTGTCAAATAGGTTGAACTGATTTTTTTAAAAGAGTTTTGATTATAAGGAATGTTTCTGGGAAGAATCTACAGTTGATTCTACATTAATGCAAATAATCACCACAAAGAGGTTGCATTATTCAAATTTGCAACACGATCATTCCCAGATCAATGCCCAGTGGGCAATTCCCACATTTTATTGTTGTTCAGTCATTCAGTCATATCTGAGTCATGCTTTTCTGTCCTCCACCATCTTTCAAAGTCTGTCCCAGCCCATATTCATTGCTTCCATGATACCCTATCCATCTCATCCTTTGCATCCCCCTTTCCTTTTGTCTTCAATCTTTCCCAATACCAGGATATTTTTCAACGAGCAGTCCTCCACTTCTCATGTGGCCAACTTCAACTTCAGTATTTGATCTTCCAGTGAATGGGTTGAATTCATTTAAGCATTGGCTGATTCGATTTCCTTCCTGTCTAAGGGACTCTCAAAAGTTTTCTCCAGAAACATAATTTAGTTAATTCTGTATCACTCAGCTTTTCTTATACTCCAACTTTCACAACCATATATCCCTACTAGAAAAAAACCCATAGCTCTGACAATATGGATCTTTGTCAGCAAGGGAATGTCTTTACTTTAACAGTAAGCTGACCAGGATGTCTGGTTCTCGATCAGCAATCACACCAGTGACATTAAGTTCTTTTGTATATTCTTGCCACCCCTTCTGCTTCTGCTAAATTCCTCCATTTTTGTCTTTTTTCAGGCCTGTTTTTGCATGCGCTATTCCCTTGATGTCTCTAATTTTCTTGAGGACATCTAGTCTTTCCCATACTGTTGTTTTCTTCTATTTCTTTGTATTGCTCATTTAAGATTTGTCATAGCTCTCCTTCCAAGAAACAAGCATCTCTTAATTTCATGACTGCAGTCACCACCTCCAGTGATTTGAACCCAAGAATATAAAATCTGATACTGCTTGTTTTTCCTCCCTATTTTTGCCAGGAAGTGATGGGACCAGTTGCCAAGATCTTAGTTAAACTCCAAGTCTACTTTTACACTCGGTTCTTCACCATCATTAAGAAGCTTTTAAATTTCATTTCCCATTCTGCCATCAGAGTAGTATCATCTACATATATGAGACTGTTATTATTTCTCCTGGCAACTTTAGTTTCAGCTAAGGCTGGCATTTTTCATGCCTTTTCTGCATATATGTTAACTAAAGCGACAATATGCAACCTCATACTCCCTTTACAATCTTAAGCTGATTGATTGTCCCATGTTCAGTTCTAACTATTGCTTTTTGGCCCATATATAGAGACAAATAAATTTTATAGCCCTAGCTCTTTAAGGACTTTGCCACATTTTGTTATAACATATACAAAGACTTTAAGTGTAGTCAATGAAGCAAAAATAAGTGTTTTTCTGGAACTCCCTCGATTTCTCCATCATCCAGCGAATATTGGCAATTTGGTCTCTAGTTCTCTGTCTCTTCAAAAACCAACCAGTTTTTCTGGTAATTCTCAGTTCACATGTTGCTGAAATCTACTTTGCAGGATCTTAAGTACAACCTTGCCAGTAGGGGGAAATGAATGTAATTGTTGGTAATTTGGACATTATTTGTTATTACCCTTATTTAGGATTAGGCTGTAAATTGATCTTTTCCAATCCAGTAGCCCCGTTGAGTTTTCCAAATTTGCTGGCAGATAGAATGCTGCAAACACTTTTAACACCTCCATCTTTGAAGATTTTAAATGAAATTTTTTTTTAAATTTTAAATTCCATCACTTCCACCATTGTTTGCCCACTTGACTTCCTTCAGCAGGATGTCTGGTTCTGGATCAGTAATCTCACCAGTGAAGTTCTTTTGTATATTCTTGCCACCCCTTCTGCTTCTGCTAAATTCCTCCCATTTTTGTCTTTTTTTCAGGCCTGTTTTTGCATGAAATATTCCCTTGATGTTTTTATTTTCTTGAGGACATCTAGTCTTTCCCATCCTATTTCTTCGAGTTGCTCATTTAAGAAAACCTCATCTATCCTTGCTGTCCTCTGAAATTCTGCATTCAATTGAGTGTCTTTCTTTTCTCCTTTGCCTTTTGCTTGCTTTCTTACCTATTTGTAAAGGCTCATCAAAGAGTCATTTAATTTAATTTATTTAATTAAACTATATTTTCTATAACTCTTAACTTCATATAGTGCAAATTCAAACACATTTGACCACTTCAGGGGATTCTTATTCACTGCGAACTGGTTGTTTTCAGAATATAGAAACCTAAAGCACCAATAGAAATTCAATGAAATTTTAAAACAAGTCTATGAGTGCCATAATAAACAGGCCTCGGTACATAACCCACTAGAATGCAGGGAGGTACATAATGCCCCATGGTCTTGGCTGAGTCACTTTCCTACTAAGAGATAAACCTTGAAGGGAGTGAGAGGCTAAGTAACTTGTCTGGAATCACAGTGTCTTGACACTGATGATTCATAGTCACAGGTGATCATCACACATACACACAGCGCTTCTGTTTCTGTGTACAATGTTGTCCTTTCACTTTGTATCAGTTCGTGTAAGTTTGGGTTTTTCTGAAATCATCCTGCTCATCATTTCTTACACACAGTAGGACTCCATCACAAGCATATTCCACAAGTTGTTCAGCCATTCCCTCCTTGATGAGCGTTCCCTCAGTTTCCAATATTTTCACACCAGAAAAAAAGCTGCTATAAATACTTTTATACCTGTGGATCTTTTTTCTTTTTGTTTTTTATCTCTTTTGAGATAGAGACCTACTAGTGATATTGCTAGGTCAAAGGGTATGAAGGGTTTTATAGGCCCATGGTCATAGTTCCCAGTTGCTCTACAGAATGACCATAATGTTTCTTTGCCCAGAATCCAACAACCTACCTTCACATCTGTGTTACTTCTGGTGATTTCCATCACACAGCCCAGACCTACACCCACCAGGATATCTGGAGTCACATTCAGGACAAAATAACGAATTCAGTAGATAGAAATTAATTATTTCTTGCCATTGTGTTCTTACATCTTAAGTGCATGTGATAGGCCCAAGAGAGAAAATCAAGTGGAATCAGAGCCAAAATAAGGTCAAACAGGGTAGGAAAAAGCTGGAGACAGGGCAAAATTTACTGGGTGCACTTCCTCTCCCCATGTCTTATCTCTGTGTAAGAATGAATGAAAAAGTTTTTGGTTTCTTTTCGTTATTCAATCATATCCAACTTTTCATGAACTCATTTGAATTTGAGGTTGGGATTTTGGGTTTGGTTTTTTTTTTTAAAGAATATCTTGCATTTCCTTTTCCAGCTCATTTTCCAGCTGAGGAAACTGAGACAAACAAGATAAAATGATTTGCCCAAGTTCATACAGTTAGTCTGAGGATGAATTTGAAATCAGGGAGATTCTGCTACCACTATTACTTTACTACTACCACTGCTGCTATTATTACTATTATTACTGCTACTTGCTATCTATCCCTCCTACTATAATTACTACTACTACTACTACAGCTTCTGCTACCACTACTATCACTGCTACTGTTGCTACTGCCTACTACTACTACTATTGCAGCAGCGGGTCCTATTATTAACTGCTGCTGTTACTACTGCTACTGCATATTACCTACTACTACTATTGCAACTATTGCTGCTAATGTTAGTATTACTATTGACTACTGTAACTGCTGCTGCTGCTACTACTACTACTACAGCTTCTGCTACTACTACTATTACTACTACATCTGCTGCTACTATTTTTACTGCTACTGCTACTTCTATTGCTGCTGTTACTACTGCTACTGCATATTACCTACTACTACTATTGCAGCTATTGCTGCTAATGTTAGTATTACTATTGACTACTGTAGCTGCTGCTGCTATTACTACTACTACTACTACTGCTACCACTACTATTACTACATCTGCTGCTACTATTTTTACTGCTACTGCTATTTCTATTGCTGCTGTTACTATTGATTACTACTACTACTATAACTTCTGCAACTACTATTACTTACTATTACTACTATTGTTGCTGCCACAACAACCTACTACTACTACTACTACTTACTACTGCTATTATTGCAGCTGTTACTACACTACTTAGTACTACTACTAATGCTTACTATTACTACTGCTCTAGTTATAGCTATTACTATGCAATTATATTATATACTATACTACTATAGCTGTTACTACTGCTACTGCATATTACCTACTACTACTATTGCAGCTATTGCTGCTAATGTTAGTATTACTATTGACTACTGTAGCTGCTGCTGCTATTACTACTACTACTACTACTGCTACCACTACTATTACTACATCTGCTGCTACTATTTTTACTGCTACTGCTATTTCTATTGCTGCTGTTACTATTGATTACTACTACTACTATAACTTCTGCAACTACTATTACTTACTATTACTACTATTGTTGCTGCCACAACAACCTACTACTACTACTATTACTTACTACTGCTATTATTGCAGCTGTTACTAAACTACTTAGTACTACTACTAATGCTTACTATTACTACTGTTACAGCTATTACTATACAATTATATTATATACTATACTACTATAGCTGTTGTTGTTGCTGCTGCTACTACTACTATACTACTACTACTACTACTACTACTTACTATTGTAGCAGCTGCTATTACTCCTATTAATGCTGCTGCAACTACTATTACCACTATAACTTCTACTACTATAGGTGCTGCTATTACTACTAGTAGTACTAGTACTACTGTAGCTGGTGCTGCTATTAACCAAAAAAAATTAATAATAAACAAATAATAATAATAACTCATGAAAATCATTTCTAATCTGTTTTTTTTTAAGAGCCTCTGTTGGGATCCTAGATTTCAGTGCACATGAAATCAGCTCACACAGGAGACAGAAGGCAGCACAAGGATTGTGTCCTTTCCTTCCTCCCATTCCCATCCCAGGAACTGTGACTTGGGAAATTTTAGCAGAAACACTGAATGATGGGTGTCAGACACTAAAAGGATACTGAAGATGATGCCCCCAAAGCAGGCTGAGTAGGCCATCCGTGGGTACCCCTGCCGTGCCAGAGTGAGATCTGAGATGGCATCTGCAAGAAAAGGAAAGAGTGGTTCAAGAAGGCACCATGAACCCAAGCTCTCCATCCATCAAGAACAGAAAAGTTATTAAGTATCTGCTGTAAGCCAAGAACTGTTAAGTTCCAGGGATGCAAAGGAAGGGATTACGGCCCATGCTTACATTCTCCTGGAGAGCTACAACATGTAAACATTGGTATATACACGTGACAATTTGAGGGAATAAAATTTGCTAACAAATGGCATAACAGATTAAGAATTAGAAGGGACCTCAGAGACTACTTAGTCCAAACCCCATCACTTTACAGGTGCAGAGAAATTATGTGATTGGTTTAGGGTCACAGAGCTACTAAAAAGCTGAGAGGTAAGATATGAAGGACTGACTCCAAGTCTAATGCTCGATCAACTACGCCACATTGCCCTGAGTGAAGGAGAGGGCACAGACTGGACAGCAAGACCGAGGTCTGAGGAGAGAAGAGAGGGAGAGGGCGAGAGAAAGGGGAGCTGGAGAGGGCACTGCCACCCAGCTGGCTCAGAAGATATAAGGGAAGAGTCATGGGAAATGATGCAGCGTAAAGTGAGCAGAACCAGGAAAATGCCCAGGAACAAGAACAATGTAAATGGAGACTGTTAAATAATAAACCCAAACGAAAAAGGATCAAGAACTGGGTGAGCCCAGGCCTGCGCCTGACAACCTTACCACCAATACTGTTCCCCCAGGCAAGCAGAGTCAGCCCCAAGATGGTGTTGCTGAGCTGGAAGATGATACCCAAAGAACTTAGGACATTCACCACTTCAGTGGCCGCCGCGTTGCTCCAAAGGGCGCTGACAAAGAAGCCCAGGAAGGCAAAGAGCTGCGGAAGGGAGGGGGAGAGAGACAGAGAGAAAGAGAGATGGAGAGGGACAAAGAAATAAAGAGACAGAGAGAGAGGGGTAGAGAGGGAGAGGGAGGTAGGGACAGAGAGATAAAAGAGGGAAGGAGAGATTTGGGGGGAGAGGGAGACAGACAGAGGGAGGGAAGTGATAGGGAAAGGAGAGAAGGGGAAGGAGAGATGGAGAAGAGGGGGACAGAGAAAGAGAAGAGGGAAGGAGAGATGGAAGGAGAGGAGAAGAAGGGGAAACAGTGGAGGAGAGGAAGAAAGAGAAAGGGAGAGAAAGAGAAAAGAAAGAAGAAGAGATAGGGAGAGAGGGAGAGGAAAGGAAAGGAAGAGAGAAGGAGAAGGGTGAGAGGGAAAGGGAGAAAAGAGGAAAGGAGGAAGAAAGAGACAGAGAAAAGAGGAAAGGAGGGAAGGGGGAAGGAAAAGAAGGAGGAAGGGATAGAAGGGGAGATAAAGGGGCAGGGAGAGAGGGGAAAAGAGAGAGGAAAGGATAGGAAGAAAGGGAGGGATATATGGTATAGGGTGGGGAGAAGTGAAGGAAGCAAAGAGGGAGAATATACAAATGAAATCAAGTCAGTGGAGAATAATGGCAAGGACATTGAATCCCCCGTGTCCAAACCCTAATCTCCCTTTGCCATATTCTAGCCCTGTGACGGTGTCAGTTGAGCCTCAGTTTCCTCATCTGTAAAATGAGGGGATGGGATCAGATCAAGATTTCTCAAATCTTTTCTGTGTTTTAGACCCCTTGGGCAATAGTCTGGTGAAATCTATGGATTTTCCCATTTTAATAATGTCTTAAATGCACAAAATAAATTGAAATTCAAAGAATTGCAAAGGAAATCGAGTACTGAAATACAATTATCAAAATAATTTGTTAAAAAAGTTCACCAATCCCAGATTAAGGCCTCTAGAACAACAGTTCTGTGAGGTGTTAGGGGCACAGTGATTAAATTCTTGGATCAGGAAGATGAGTTCAAATCCAGTCTTAAGCCACTTAATTGTTTGACCTTGGGCAAAGTCAATAACCTGTCTGCCTCAGTTTCCTCATCTGCAAAGTGGGGATAATAACAGCACCCACTTCCTAAAGTCACATGAGATAAGCACCTGGCAGCAGGCACTCATAAATGCTTAAATCACTATTACATTAAAAATGGCCTTAATCCTTGCATCCTGTTAATTGTTTTTTACTTTATTTTAACATGCTTTCCTTCGCCCTGGTGCCAGGAATGGGGGGAAAGGCGCCTCTTACCCGGTAAAACCTGGGAGGTCGGTCGTTGGAGGTGATGAAGAAGGTAACGCAGGCAAGGAAGATGCCCACCAGCAACATGACCCCCCAGATGGGGAAGATGCCCTGGATCTCATAGAATCCATCTGTTGGAGAGGGAAGAGACAAGGACCCTCCTGGGACATCTCTCAGCAGGAGAGAGAGCTTGCACCCAGGAAGCCTTCTTAGGGCGAGCAGAGGGGAGAGCGCAGACTCCCTCTCTCCTATCCCCCTCCCCCACTGAAATTACAAACCAGTCCCGGGAATAGATGCTCCCACCCCAACCCCGGAAACATTCTCCCCCTGCACCTGAAAACAACATAAACAGCTTTTTATCAGCCACAAACCACTGGGTTTTAACTCACCCTGGGCAGAGTGAGTGAGTGTAGAGTTGGGATCAAGAGGAACCTGGATGCCAATCAATCAATGTAACAAGTACTTATTCGGCACTATACTAGAAGGGAATAAGCATTTACTATGCACTTACTGTATGCTGGACACTGTGCTCAGAAGGAACAAACCTGTATTAAATACTTACTCTATGTCGTGACAGAAGGTAAGGAGCATTCATTAACCACCTATGGTATGCTAGGCACTGTGCTAAGAGGGAACATTTATTAAGCACCTACTATGTGCCAGGCACTCTTTCAGAAAGTAACAAGCATTCACTAAGCACCTGCTGTATGCGAGGCACTGTGCCGGGAGGAAATGAACATTAAATACCCACTATGTGCTAGGCACTGTATTAAACACTTTACAAACATTCATTTGATTTGCACAACCTGGTGAGGTAGGTGCTGTTGTCACCCCCATGTTGTCACTGAGGCATGGATGCCCAGGGGGAGTTACCCGCCCACCCTGGCTGTAAACAGAACAGAATGTACACCCCCTGGAGGGAAGGAGCTTCCCTTTAGATTCCCGATCTGTATTGAGAGAGAGAAGTGATCTCAGAAAGTCAGTGGGTCCAGACTCTCTCTGGTTCACAGATAAAGAAACACTCAGAGAGCCACCTAAGACCAGGTCGGAAGTGTAAATTTTCATAATACCTACTATGTGCCAGGCACTGTGCTAAGCACATAGTAGGTGCTATAAAAATATATAGGCAATAGTTAAGAGTTTTGGGCCTTGAATCAGGAAGACCTGATTTCACACACTTCCTAGCTGTTTGACCCTGGACAAGACCCTTCACCCTGTTTGCCTCAATTAGCTCATCTGTAAAATGTGCTCCAATATCTCTGCCAAATAAACCCCAAATGGAGCCATGATGAATTGGTCATGACTGAAATGACTGGACAGCAATAAATTAAAATATAAGGCATAATAGTCATAATAGTTATTATTATTAGCATTCCCTCCCCAAAAAGAGCTACTATTTGTAAAACATTTAGCACTTAGTAGGTGCATAATAAATGCTTGCTTTTTTCCCTTTACCATTAGAATGTAAGCCCACCGAGGGCCTCAGTATCCCCATTGCTTAAATATGTTGGTTGATCGCCCATTGACCTTTTTTCCCTCTCACTTCCTCTCTACATTCAAACTTAAGAGGGGGCGGTATATGTCATTTCCAACTTTGTGTCCCCAGTCTTTAGCACATTAATTGTTTGTTATTATTATTTATTGTTAGTATCATCATCATCATCATCCTCATTATGACTGTTTTTGTTATTATTATTATTAATTTCATGTTATTATTATAGCAGTTCAGGACCCAATGGTCCCATTGGACCAGAATAAGATACAACAGTGACTATGGGACACTCACACATTCCGGACTGCAGAGTCATGACACAGACCACGGGGCTGGTGATCAGATGGAGACAGTTGAGGGGCCGTTTCCAGTTTTGATCCTCCTTGTCCAGGTCCACAAGAGGCACCGTGAGCAGCAGCAGAAACTCTGCCGGCATCTGGCCCCAGGACACAAAAACGGGTCAGAAAGAAAAAGCTGGACGGTCACTTCTGGAAGCTAAGAACCAAGGACAGTTGAGGAGAACAGCTCGGAGACGCTATTCCCGCAGGTCTTTGTTCCATCCAGCCCACCCTGGGGTTAGTTCTGGGCTCCTCAGCTTAGGATAATGACCGGCTGGAGGCGGTGCAGGAGAGCAGCCGAGGTGGCCGGAGGTTACACTGAAAGGGGATCAGGCCTGGAGAGGCAGCCGCCCACCCTGTCCCTCCTCGCCAGCTACAACTTCAAGACTCAGCTCGGATACCTTTATAAGCCTTTCCAGGGTCCCGCTTCCTGCTAGAGCCTTCCCCCCGGGATGACTTCATTTCCATTAGACATCCCCTGTACATATATAATCATTTGCACGGGGTCTGTATTTTTGCCTTTCTTTGTACCCCTAGCCCTTAGCAGAGTGCCCGACACATAGTAGGCACTTAATAGATGCTTATTGAGGGGCTGACTAAGGAAAGGGGGATTGGGGAGAAGGGGTAGAATATAATAGGCACCCTTAAGAGTTGAATTAGAATTATCCAATTGGACTGAGAGAATGTATAATGACCAGAAACCCGGCCTCTGACTAATTCTGACTGTGGGACCCTAGGAGAGTCCCTTAAGCTCTCGGGTTCCCCAGGATTCAAAGGTGGCAGAGCAGGAGCTGACTTGCTAGAACTGAAGGCTTCCTGTCCCCCTGAAATCATCAGTCCATTCCTAGTCTCCCTCTTAGGCTCAGAGGACAGAGCTAGAAACAGTGGATAAAAACTGCAGACAAATTTTAGGCTTGAGATGAAGGAAAAACCTTCTAGCAATGAAAGCAAAACAATGAGGAAGTATTTATTAAGCACTTGCTATGTGTCAATTGAGCACTTATTGAGCACCTACTATATTAGTCATCAAGTATTTATTAAGCACCAGTCAGTCTGTGACCAAGCATTTATTAAATACCTGCTATGTGTCAGTCACCAAACATTTCTGGCATTATACTAAGTCGGGATACATAGAAAGGCCCCAAAAAAACAACCAAACCAATCAACCAACCCAAAACCCCCAAACCTCAGTCCTTGCTCTCAGAGAGCTCACAGAGTTGGGTTAAGGCACTGTGTCACCCACAACTAATAAACGACTGAGCCACAACAATAAACATTTACTAACATATTAGTTGTTAGTGTAATATGTAAAACACTGAATATACTGACTCATATGGGACCTAGGAAAATCTTTCTGAGCCTCAGCTATCCCATCTGGACAATGGACAAATAAACTTTTCTGTCTTTATTGTTTGCATGTCTAGACTGGGAGTTATTAGACTGGGAGTTTCCTGAGGGAACCTTTTTTTGCCTTTCTTTGTCCCTCCAGTGCTTATCATAGTGCCTGGCACACAGCAGGAGTTTAATAAATGTTAGTTTATTAACTCCCCACCCCCTACCCCAACTACCTTGAAGATTTTAAGCAGCTTCCAATACCAGGGTTTCCGCTTCCACTTCTGGTAGTCCAGGGGGTTGAGGGACTGAGACAGGATCCGAGATAAGGACTCTCCACTGTGGAACTGGGGTTTGTACTCATCCGCTGCAGAAAGTAAGGATCAGGTAAGACTTCCCCATCTCTCTTCAGGTAAGTTGGTTCTCAATAAGATCACCTTCATTTACACTGGATGGATCTTGTAGTTTAATATTTGTCTTCCCCCATAAACTCCTTGAAGACACAGACTTTTTTTTTTTTTTTTTTTTGCCTTTCCAGGAAATCAACACAGTATCTGGAACACAATAGGAGCTTACTAATTGCTGGATGACTGAAGGCCCCCAGTATTCCCATCTGGGAGCTTCCCTGGTCCTCAGTCTGGGACTGAATTTCCTTCACCTAACCGCAGTGGCTACTCTAAGCAGAGGACTTTTGTGTTTTGCTGCAGTGAAAGATCCTGGGTTCGAATCTCAGTTAAGCCCCTTAATATGTCTCTATGTGTGTGTGTGTGTGTGTGTGTGTGTGTGTGTGTGTGTGTGTGTGTGTGTGTGTGATGTAAATCAGATCGTTTTCCTTCTCTGGGACTCTGCAAAATAGAAAGTTGGATGAATATATCTCTCCCAACTCTAAATCTATGATTCATTTCATAGAGAGACAGAAAGATAAAAGACAGAGGGAGACAGAGACACAGAGACAGAAACACAGACACAGAGAGAGACAGAGAGAGAAAGTAAACTTTTCACTCTTTTCAATGAGAACTATGGTGCCTTCTGTCCCCTGATTATCTCCACTTTACCCCATACAGGGCTTCTTTGTCCAGAACTGTTTGCATGTCATCTCCCTCATTGAATTGTTGCCCCTTAAAGGAAGGGACTGTCTTTTTATTAATTATATCCTCAACACTTAGCACAATCCTTGGTTTATGGCAGGCACTTAATAAATATTGGATTGGATTGGATTGGATTAGGCAGGCACTAATTTTATCTTTCTTTGTATCCCCGATGCTTAGTGCCTGGCACAAAGGAGGTGCTTAATAAATGCTTGTAGACTTCTCGGAATCCCCAGTGCTTAGTACAGTACCTGGGACATAAGAGGTGCTTAATAAATGCTTATAGACTTCTCTGTATTCCTAGTGCTTAGCATAGAGCCTGGGACATAAGAGGTGCTTAATAAATGCTTGAAGATTGCTATCCTCAGGGCATTTGCTTGACTCCTGCTGTTACTCAACCAGAGTGAGACAGGAGGATGCTTAAATTGACCCAGCAACCTGTACCCATAAAACTTGTGCCCTTCCCCCAAAGTCTGTTTTTCGTTTGCATGTGATCTCTAATTATTCGTTACCTCCTTCTATCCCACCATTCCCATAGAGGACAGAATGAGGTGACTAATGCAAGTTCCTGGAAAGCAGGAGCTGTTTTACTTTCTCCCTATTCCCATTGCCTAGCACAGTTCCTGACACATAAAGACATAAAAATAATCTTATTATAATATATAATATAATAATAATATAATCAACATAATCACTGGGCCAATTATGGATCCATGATCCTTCTAGAGAAAAAGCTCCTCCTCTTCCCATAGCATCTTTCCACTCTACCAAATGTAGGGAGACCACATGGTAACTCTCAGATTATTATCATAAGCATAAAACAGCCAAAGACTTCAGAATTTACCTAATCCAATCCACTCATTTACCAGAAGAGAAAACAGAGATCCAGAGTGGTTAAATGACTTACCTAAAGTCACACCAAGCTGGGATTTAAACCCTGCTTCGTTCCACATCTAGCATTCTTTTTCTGTACTATAAATCCTATTGTTTTTATTTATCATCATCAATGTTATTATTATCCCATCCAGACTTAGCCCAATCATAGCTGTTAGAATTGGTTTTTTGTTATTTATTTTATTATTATTAACCCCATTCATAATCATAGCTGTTGGCCACGGAAGTTTTTATTATTTTATTTATTGATTGATGTTGTTATTATTAATTACCCTACCCAGACTTAGCAAAATCAAGCTGTTGGAAGTTTATTGTTACTTATTATTATTATTAACCCTCATTCAGACGTATCATAATCATAGTTATTGATGATGGAAGAGTTTGTTCTTATTTTATATATTTATTATTATTGCTGTTGTTATTGTCAATTACCCTACCCAGACTTACCATAATCATAGCTGTTGGGGATGGAAGAGTTTGTTCTTATTTATTTATTATTATTGCCACTGTTGTTGTTATCAATTACTCCACCCAGACTTACTGTAGCTATTGGGGATGGGAGTTTGTTCTAATTTATTTATTATTATTGCCATTGTTTAACATTGACATTACCCCACCCAGACTTAGCAAAATCAAGCTGTTGGAATTTATTGTTACTTATTATTATTATTAACCCTCATTTAGACGTATCATAATCATAGTTATTGATGATGGAAGAGTTTGTTCTTATTTTATATATTTATTATTATTGCTGTTGTTATTGTCAGTTACCCTACCCAGACTTACCTTAATCGTAGCTGTTGGGGATGGAAGAGTTTGTTCTTATTTATTTATTATTATTGCCACTGTTGTTGTTATCAATTACTCACCCAGACTTACTGTAGCTATTGGGGATGGGAGTTTGTTCTAATTTATTTATTATTATTGCCATTGTTTAACATTGACATTACCCCACCCAGACTTAGCAAAATCAAGCTGTTGGAAGTTTATTGTTACTTATTATTATTATTAACCCTCATTTAGACGTATCATAATCATAGTTATTGATGATGGAAGAGTTTGTTCTTATTTTATATATTTATTATTATTGCTGTTGTTATTGTCAATTACCCTACCCAGACTTACCTTAATCGTAGCTGTGGGGGATGGAGGAGTTTGTTCTTATTTATTTATTATTATTGCCATTGTTTAACATTGACATTACCCCACCCAGACTTACCATAATCATAGCTATTGGAGATGGGAGTGTGTTCTAATTTATTTATTATTATTGACATTATTGTTATTATCAATTACCCCCACCCAGACTTACTGTAGCAGTTGGGGATGGAGGAGTTTGTTCTTATTTATTTATATTATTGACGTTGTTGTTATTATCAATTACCCCACTCAGACTTACCATAATCATAGCTGTTGGGGATGGAAGAGTTTGTTCTTATTTTATATATTTATTATTATTGCTGTTGTAATTGTCAATTACCCCACCCAGACTTACCATAATCATAGCTGTTGGGGATGGAAGAGTTTGTTCTTATTTATTTATTATTATTGATGTTGTTTTTATTATCAGTTACCATAATTGATAATATTGTGGTATAATAATAAATATAATAATAAAATAAATATAATAATATAAAAATATTAAGGTAACTTGCCATAATCATAGCTGTTGGTCACAGAAGAATTCCCATCCTCTGATTTCGATACTGTATAGGTGAGAAGGAGAAGGTCACTCACTCACCCATTCACTTCTTCAGAGAGTTAGTCAAAGTTACCAAGTATCCGCTGTGCCCATGGGCTGGTCTTGGATAAACAAAAGACACCAGGTCCCTGCCTCTGGGACCTTCTAGTCTATCTGGGGAAATAAGACCCTGAAGAGAGATGAAGGAACAAGACTAGGCAATGACCAATAGGGGAAAGAACCTGCTGGAACTCTCGATGTTAACCCTGCATCTGACATAATCAGCAGGTGAGCTCCATGGGCCTCCCGGAGGGGAAGGGGACAGAGATCAGTCCCTTTGCCCCTGTCTAAAAAGAAGCAGCTGCCACGTTCGGGCAAGCATGAAAGGGTGGAGAGGAGACGCTGGGACGGGTCTAGCCTCGGACAGATCGGTAGTGACGGGTTCCTGATCGCTTGAGTTCTTCCTCTGGCAACCACCAGAGGAATGCTTTTCAGGACAAGAGGAAATCATCATATACCGGAGGGGGCATTTCAATTGGAGACTCAAGATATGGGTTCAAATCTTAGTTTTGGTTCATATTCTGCATCACCTTGGAAAAGACATTAACCTTTTCCTCAATTTCCTCATCTGAAAAAATAAGGGGAAGGACTCAAAAAGCGCTAACATACCTTTCAGCTCTAGCTCTAAGTTCTACCATAGACAAGCTCCCTGTTCGGGTGTGGGTGAGATGGGCTAGTTTCTCTCTCGGGGCCCTCCTAACTCTTAAACTTCTCTTAGACTCAGTTTCCCCATCTGTAAAAGGAGGATAACAATAGCATCTCCTGCACAGGGTTGTTTTGAGGATCAAATTGAGACCTTGTGGGTAGAATGGCTTGGAAAAAAGGGGGAAAGGAGAAGCTGAGTTCCAATCTGGCCTTAGACACTCACTACTCTGTTTCTTCATCTATAAAATGGGAATACTCTGAAGAACAAAATAGTAAACTGCTATTTTTGCCAAGAAAACTCCAAATGGGGTCATGAAGCTTTGATGTGATAGAATAACAACTAAATGATATCCTGATTGGTGTCTACACTTGACACTGTTGCTAAAGTCAAATCCCAGCTCCTCCACTTAGTCCTGTGTGACTCTGGGCAAGGCCTATGCTTGGACCTTAGATCCCTCATGGCTAAAGTGAGGTGGGGCTTCAGGATGGCCTCTGAGGTCCCTTCCAGGCCCCTCTCCAATTACCTGCTGGAAGCAGGTCTAGGAAGGCCAAGCTGAGAAGGAGCAAAGGGTCAGGGGAGAAGGGAGACAAGATCCTGGAATCCACTGCCTCCCACTCCTTAGAGTGCTGCCCTCCTCAAGGCAGAGACCCCCCCTTACCTGGTGGGGGGCTGGGTTGGGTGGGGATGAACGCTGACACACTCTGCCGCTGATATATCCAGGTGGAGAGGACCACAGTGAACACATAGAAGAGGTAAAAGCCCAGGTAACCTGCCAGCACGTAGGTGAAAGAAGCCTAAGGTCCCAGCATCCCCCAGGATGCCCCTTCCCCCCCCACTACTTTCATTGGCCCACTGCTAGTCCAAACCCCTTTCCCTCCCCCTGCAACAGGAACTGGGCCTCCATTCCCCAGCTTGCAGGCTTACCTAGGCTCCAGCCCAGAGTGATCTTGCCTGTGTACAGCACGGTGGAGGTCAGGAAGATGGCCACCATGTAAAAAATTATGTCTCTAAAGAAGGGCCTGGAGGCCGCCGTGAAGGGCCGGATGATAGCAATGCTGCCGGCTACCACTGTGGTGACCAGCACGCCAGCACCTGAGGGGACCAAGATGGCGCCCCTGGGTCAGGCTGGGCCGCAGCCCCTCCCGGAGCTCCTCCCAGCAGCCGCCTGCCCGCCCTGACTCCATACCGAAGAGTGCTCCGATGGCCAGCCCAGCCGTGTGGGGGTTGGAGAAAGCCACCAGCGCACTGAAGACATCAGGGGCCCCATTGCCAAAGGCCAAGAAGGTAACACCATGGAGAGGGCCAGGTCAAGGAAAGTTCCTGCAAGGGCGGCAGCGGTTCCAACCCCTCCCAGGCACGAGTGATTCCCTGGGACTTTCTCCCAGAGCTTCCAGCCCAGAATCCCAATCTTGCCCATTTTCCTCAGCTCCAGGGGCTCTGTCCAGCTGTGGGGCCTTCCCCTAAGCACTCTTCTGGACCACTGTTCTCCGCCTGTTGTCCAGGCTCCCAATCTTCCATATCCTCATCATCCCCTAGACTTTCCCAGACCCTTCCAGGCTCCTTGGCCGGCCTCTGTCTGCTGGGTCTTTTCTTTTTTCTCTCAGGCTGTGTTCTAGGACCCCAGAGTTCTCTTTCCTATGACTCCCCAATTCTCCTAGGACCCAAGTTCTCCCCATAACCCCAGACTTCCCTCCTTCCCATGACCCCAGAATTCCGACTCCTCTCTCCCAAACCTCTAGACATTCCCTTTTCATTATGCTTGGCCTCCCATTTCCTAGGCCATTTCTCCATTTTCCTAGCTCTCTCCTTCCCCATCACTCCAGCCTTCTCTTTATTCTCCCAGTTTTCTCTTTAGCCTTTTCCTTCCTTCCCCCTTAGCTTCTTCCTTATTCCTCCAATCTAATCTCTATCCTCCAGGCTCTTTTTCCATTTTTTACTGTTTTCCATTCCCAAGACCTTTCCATTTATTCCCCTGATCCCAACTCCTTTTTCCAGGGCATCCTCCCGAACAACCATCACTGAAAAGGATACTGCCACATTGTGGCTAAGCTTCAAGATGGTGGAGATAGCTGACAAGTTGGGGCAGAAACTGCAAGGAGAAACATGGATCCTGAAGCCTCCCTGGGCAAGACGCTCACTGAGATAGCAGGCCTATTTCTCCCAGCTCACCATGGCTAATGACATTTATGGGCTCTCTTTGGGCCTTAAGCAACCATGTCACATAGTGGATACAGGGGGACCTAACAAGGTTCCGACTCTCACCCAGTCTCTACCCAGTTCTACAGCCTCCTCTGTAACCCCACATCCTTTCCTCCCACTCCAGGGGTGTAGACCGCCCCCTCGCCCCTCCATCCATCCTCCACCACTCCATTCTAAGTCTGGGAAAGGATAGACTTACAACTTCTCAGCTGTGACAGCAAGGAACAGAAAGAGATAAAACAGCCAGAATACCTAACCCAGAAATAAAGAAAAATTAGGGTTGGGGTAAGGAAGGGGCTCCCCTACTCAACTAACCCCTGCCCCCAGACTGAGCAGTTCTGACACCTGGAAGCCCTCTGGGTCCCATAAGCTGAGGCTCATCCCCCACCCAGCCCCTGCTCCTTAGGGTGCCTGTGTGAAGGAGAGAGGGAGGTCAGCCTCCCACCAAGGATAAAGCCTCACATAGAGAATGACCACTAAAGGCAGGAGTTCCGGGGAGAAGAGGCAGAAGATGCCTTTGAGGTAGTTGACGTATCCACGCTCAGTCTGGCAGTCTGGGTTGGTCTGGACAAAGTCACATCTCTCAGAGACGGTCAGGTTGTGCACCTTCCTACACTGTAAGGGAAGAAAAGGGGGAAAGAAGTCAGGGAAATCCACCCCAGCTCTGGGGGAAAAGGAGCTAGAACCCAGTCACAACAGCCTTCCCCTACCTGGTCTCCCAGCCTCTCCCATGGCTAGCTGCTGGCAATGTTGTCCCAGCACATAACGTTCCAATTCCTCCCACACCCCTTCCAGCCCTATCTCTTATCTGTAAAACTGGTGAGAGCACATAGTTTAGATGGACTCTGAAGTCCCTTCCAACTACAATCATAGCAGTAGTAGCAGCAGTAGTAGTAGCCACAGTAATCGTAGTAATAGAAGTAACAGCAATAGCAGCAGTAATAATAAAAAAAAAAATAATATTAATAATGATGATACTAGGAATAGTAACAGTGATAGTATCAATAACAATATACCCATGCCAATAGTAATAGTAACAGTGATAATAGTAATAATGATAGTAACTATAGTAAAAGTAACAGAGATAGTATCGATAATAGTAATGGGAGCATGCCCATAACAATAGTAATAGTAACAGTGATAGCAATGATGATAATAGTAATAGTAACACTAGTTATGATGATATTATAGTAATAATAGTAAAGGTAACAGTGACAGTGTCAATAATAGTAACAGTAGTATACCTATACCAATAGTAACAATAACAGTGATAGTAAGTGTGATAATAGTAATCATAGGAATCATGATGGTAATAATAGTAAAGATAACAGTGATGGCATCAGTAATAATAGTAGTAGTAGTAACAGGAATACCAACAATAACAGTGATAATAACGATGATAGCAATAATAGTAGCAGTAACTAGTGATAATAACAATAATATAATACTAATCATGATAGTAATAATAGGAATAAGAATAGTATGTACATCAAGGATAATAACAGTAATAGTTAAAATAGTACAACAATAATAGTAATAGTATACCCATAACAATAGTAATAGTAACAGTGATAATAATGATGATAATAGTAATAGTAACACTAGTTATGATGATAGTAATAATAGTAAAGGTAACAGTGATAGTATCAGTAATAGTAGCTGTAGTAACAGGAATACCAATAATAACAGTAATAGTAGTAATAATGATGATAGCAATAATAGTAACAGTAACTACTGCTAATAACAATAGTAATAGCAATAGTGGTAAAACTAATTGGAGTGGTAATAGTTATAATAGGAATAGGAATACTAGTACTAGTAATAATAACAATAATAGTTAAAATAGTAACAACAACAATAATGATAGTGATAATAATAGTACTAAAAATAACAATACTCATAATAATACCCAAAGTGAGGAACTCTAATTTTAATGCTGCATCACTTGAGTAATAACATTAATTTGCAATATTCTCCTCTCTGTTCAAAAAATCATTTCTTAGTTAGCTTAAAGAGAAATCCCTCCTGGCACATTGTAGCTGAAGTAGGGTGGATACCCAGCCAAAAATCTTGAGGGCTTGGGGTATATTATATTCCTCAGTGCTCCTCTACTGCCAGCCACAGACATCTAATCTGGGCATCTATCCTATACACAAAAACAAGGACTGAGATTCTTATTCTACAAACAAAAATCCAATCCGAGCAAATCCTCCTCCAGAAACCTGACTCCTAGTCCTTTCTACTCCCCTCATCTTCACCAAAATTTGGAGTGACCATGTTAACAGTAATTGTCATAGTAACACTCAGAGTATTAGTAACAGTAATTGTAGTAGCAACAATAATGCCAAGAGTCAGAGTATATAGTGATAAAAGCAACAATAATACTAAAAATGATGGTAATAGTAATACTCAGTATTGTTACAGTAATTGCAATAGCAAGAGTAATACTAACAGTCATAGTAATGGTAACAGTAATGTTAATAGTTATGGTGGTAAAGTTACAGTAACAGTAAAATTAATGGTGATGGTGATAGTAGTAATAATGACAATTGGAATACTAGTAATGATAATTGTAACAGCAACAGTAATACTAACAGTCATAGTAATGGTAATAGTAATGTTAATAGGTATAGTGCTACAAGTTATAGTAACGGTAATATTAATGGTGATGGTGATAGTAAAATCAATAGTAGGAATAGTAATTGTAACAGTAATGACACTAATTATCATAGTAATAAAAGTTAGCCATTAAAAATTACTTTAAGATGTTCAATGCACTTTACACATGTTTACAAATAGAACCTCACCAAGGACCCCAAGTGGCTGAAGTGATCCCTGATTACAGGTCCAACCTAGGATCCTGTGAACATCCTTTCTTGGATGGTTCCTCACTGCTCACAGCGTTGATCATTTACACAGCCTACTTGATAAGAATCCACTTGTGTTCGTGACTAATCTGTCCACCTCATCCTGTGCTGGGTTCTTGAAGATCCCAAAAGCAGAAAGGGGGGAATCAAAGGATCATCATTTTGGTGCTGAAAAGTCCAACCTCCATTAACAGAGGAGGAAACTGAGTCAGAGAAAGGTCCAGTGCTGTGCCCAGGCTAGTAAATGCTTGAGGTTAGGTTCGGAGGGACAGTTCCTTCCACATTGGGATATAGAGGTGAGACGATGCCTCAGTTTCCTCATCTGTAAATATGAAGCGTTACATTCTAGATGTGGTCCTGCTTAGCTCTAAATCTATGATACTGAGGTCTTCTCAGTTTCCTCATCTGTAAAGTGGGGTTAATAAGCCGCTTTCCTCCAAGACTGTTTGTTGTAAGACTTAAATGAGATCGCACAAGTTTTCAGTGGTCATACAAACACTCAGAATGATTATCTGTGCACTACTTTGGAGGAACAGAAAGATGATCCTTCCAGAGAAAGGATGTTTTTTGGCCTCAGACCCAAGTACCATTGAAAGCCTCAGGAATGGCCCTTCATCCACTGGGGTAAGCAGGTATCTCAGCCTGGTCCTGTGATCTCCAAAGTGGAGGGAGCACTTTCCCTTCCTCTGCCATTGCTATACCATTGCCCATTCAGATCTTTCCTACTTTCCATCAATCGACAAACAATTATTATGCACCTACTACCTGAAAAGCACCGGAGACCCAAAACCAAAAGCATACCAGGTTCTGGAAGACACAATCAGCACATGTCCAAGTTGCTGAGAAGCCAGGTAAAACCCCAGAAGTCTCCTGACTCTGCCATCAGAAGAAGTGAGTTCTAATCCCACCCCTGAGGCTTACTTCCTTGGGCAAGTAAGTGCTTTCAAATCCCTGAATCTCAGTATCCTTATATGTGAGAGGAGGAAGGTTGAATTTAACAGCTCTAGGTATGATGATCCCTGGGCCTCAGTCTTTCCTACCATAAAAGGACATCAAACTAAAAAGATTCTGGAATCCCATGTACTTCTAGACCTATGGTCCTATTGTATTATGATTTTAAACCCATAAATCCCTCAAAAGCCATCCAATCTGATCTCCTCCCTTTACAAAGGAGGCTTCCAGGGAAGCCTAATGACTTGTTCAGTATGATCGCTGTGAGAAAAGTGTAGCATAATGTATAATGTCTTATTGTGGATTGTTTGCTGTCTTGCGGGGAGGGAGGGAAGGAAGGAGGGAGAAAAAGCTGGAATACAAAGTTTTGCAAAGTTGAATGTTGAAAATTCTCTTTGCATATATTTGGAAAAATAAAATATGATGGATGGATCAAAGGAGGGAAGGAGAGAAGGAAGGAGGGAGGAAGGAGGGAAGGAGGGAAGGAAGGAAGGAAGGAGAGAAGGAAGAAAGGAAGGAAGGAAGGAAGGAAGGAAGGAAGGAAGGAAGGAAGGAAGGAAAGAAAGAAGGAAGAAAAGAAGAAAGGAAAGAAGGAAGGAAGGAAGGAGGGAGGGAGGGAGGGAGGGAAGGAAAGAAAGAAGGAAGGAAGGAAAGAGGGAAGGAAGGAAGGAAGGAGGGAGGGAAGGAGGAAAGGAGGGAAGGAAGGAAGGAAGATGTAGGATCCCAGGCTCTAATTCTGCTTCACACACACTTCCTGCTGTGCCCCTGGGCTCAATCCCTTCCAGAGCCCAATCTTTGGTAGCACCTGCTCTACCTAGGCTACATCCTTTAGAGTCTGGCCTATTCAGGAAAAAAGACAGATTAGATCCAGTCTGCTCGCTCATAGGAATTCGGGAATGTAAATTCTCCTTTTTAAATTCTCCCCTTACCTCCCAGAAAAGAGAGCGATGGCAGCCATGCAGCATCAACAGAATTCCAGGAAGGACACTTGAGATACAACTCACCTTCCTACCACTCCCAACCAACCCCAGAGTTGTGGAAGTTTGGGGTTTATTAAAGGATTGACATTTATTGAAACAGGAAAAAGAGGTTTTCTTGGTTCTTAAGTCACAGCCAAGAAAATAAGATTCCAGATTTCTATCTGGAAGGGATCTTAGGCCAACCCCCTGGTTTTACTATAAGATCAGGCTTTTAGATACCATGACTTTGCTCAAGATTAGTAGATAGTAAATGGGAGAGCCAGGATTTTTGACCTAGTCCAATCCACAACCCAAAGACCCTCCTCCTTCCTCCAGCCTCCAGAAAAGAATTCCAGCTCTTCCTCTACCACCTCCTCTCCTTCTAATCACAGTTGGGCGCCTCATGTCGTAAGAAGTGGCTCTCCTTAAACCAGTCTTGCAAACCAAGCCAACAATGGGCCCCAGAATGGGAGCCAGGGAGTGGCTGCTCCCAGGGTTCACACAGAACAATATTAAAAAAATAATCAATAGTACCTCCCACAGATTTAGAGCAAAGTGCTTAGCAACCAACCACCCAAAAATGGAGGTTCCAGGCAGGGTGTGGGCCCTGGGGATTCAAAGGCAGAAATAAGACAATCCCTACTCTCAGACACTGTATATTCCAGGGCAGATCCCAGGACCAAGAACAACAGCCAGAAGGGACTTCGGGATCTATCTGATTGGACTCGCTCTTTTCCCATTTCAGAGATAAAAGATCAAAGATTTAAACAGGAGAGGAGGTGATTTGCCCAAAGCCATATTTATAAATCACCTTTTAAGAAAAAGTTGTTTGGATTGAATTCTTCTGTTTCCATTCCTTCCACCCTAAAAGCAGAAGCATAGGCTCAAGAAAAAAAAGCCGGGGGGGGGGGGGGGGGGGGAAGAATGGGTGGAAACCTGAATTCAAAACAAGGAAAAATCAATTGTGAAACTGAGAATGCGTATTCTAAAAAAGAGAACTGAAGGCAGTTAGTTGGTGCAGTAGATAGAGCACCAGCCCTGAAGTCAGGAGGACCTGAGTTCAAATATGGCCTCAGATACTTAATACTTCCTGGCTGTGTGACTCTGGGCAAGTCACTTAACCCTAATTGCCTCAGCCAAAAAAAAAAAAAGTACCTCAGTTTCCTCATCTGTAAAAGGAGAGGATGGGACTCACTGGTTTCCAAGATTCCCTTCAAGTTCTCTAAAAGACTTAGGTTCAAATGACATCTCACTTATTACCTGTGTAATCCCGGACAAGTCATTAATAGTTCTGGGCCTCAGTTTCCTTATCTGTAAAATGGGGAGGTCTCCAAGGTACCTTCCATCTCCTACAAAGACCTGGGCTTAAAACCCCTCTCACTAGCTGTGTGATTCTGGCCAAGAATCCGGAAAGGGTAGAATCTCAGAACTGAAAGAGATCTCATGAATCAACCAACAGAACCCAGACCAAAAATCAATCAACCCGACTGGTGACCATCCCACCTCTTGATGATGATCTACTCTCTGAAGAAGCATAAGGACTCCCATTTCCCACCTCCATGCTTTTGTCCTGGCGGTATTCCAAATCTGTAATACATTCCCTCTTCTTACTCAGAAATCTGACTCAAGCATTACCTTTGTATAGGATGCTTTTCCTGATCCCACCAAATTTTGGCGGTCCTCCCTCCTTAATTATCTTTTGTTCATTCTGTCTCAAAGCCAAAGACCTGGATTCAAGTCCTGCCTCTGACACATTTTAGCTAGCAGACCGCGAGGAATTCACTTCTCAGTGCACTAGTCAAGCTTCTAAGACTAGAAAGTTGAAAAGAATCAAGAGCCAGCATTTTATAATATAACATGTATTATCACATAATATTTTTGATATAGAACTTTTAAGGTTTGCAAAGTATTTTACAATTACTATCTCATTTGACCCTAACAACAACCCTGAAATTTTGGTCCCATTATTATGCCCATTTTACAGATGAGGAAACTAAAGAAGGCCATTTCTCTGCACAGAACCTGGCTCATAATAGATTTAGACTATCTGTCTGTCTCCTTTTCCCTCTCTTTCCCTCCTCTCTTTTCCTCACCCCACTCCTCTGTGTCTGTCTCTGTTTCTCTCTCCCCCTCTCCTCTCTTCTCCATTTGTCTTTCCTTTATCTCTGTCTTTCCTACCCTCTTTCTCTCTGTGTCTCTCTTTCTCCTCTCTTCTCTCCTTTTCCTCTTTTCTCTCTTCCTCACCCCACCTCTCTCCCTCTCTTCTCTTTCCTGTTCCTTTCCTGTCCCTCTCTTTCTTACCCCACTTCTCTCTCCCTCTCCTTTCTTCTTCTCTCTCTCTGTCTCTCCCTGTATCTCTATCTCTCCCTCTCCCCTCTCTTTTCCTCCTCTTTCCCATTTCTGTCTTTCTTTTCTTCTCCCTCTCTCTCTTCCTCACCCACTTCTCTCTCCCTCTACTCTTCTCTCTCTGTCTCTATCCATGTCTCTTCTATTTGCAAACAGAAAAGGCAGAGAAGGCAGAGAAGGCTACCGACTTAGGATCAGGACAACATAAGTTCCAATTGTGCCTCAGATCTCACTGAGGGACCCTTCGAGCCAGAGGTATCAAACACGCAGCCCTGGGACCACATGCAGCCGCACAAAATTCAAGTGTAATAAGGAAATATTAAAGGAAATAAATAAAGGTACAGTGAAAACAGAAAATATTAGTAGGCTTCCTGAGTCGATCTGCAGCCATAGGGATCTCAATCCCCCATTCTTCCTAAATCTAGCCCTCTTGTCCCAACCAGTCTCCTCTGGCATAGAACCATAAAGACCACATCTGGTGCCCAGGAACCCTTTCCTACAAGCTGGAAGGAGACTTTTAGTGTAGAAAGGAGGAAATGCAGCACAGAGCCCACTCCTGCCTGGCCGTCACCTCAAAGCTCCAGGGAGAGGCTCATCCCAGGCGGAGAGATAGGCCCAAAATCTGCCCGGCCTTTGAAAAACAGCCTGGGGCCTGCCCAGCCTTCTCCCCCAGCTCAAGCCCCAATCCCTCCCTTCTCTCACCCCCAGAGTCTCCTAAGGCTTATATGATTTCCTAAGCTCAGAGTATCATATGCCTCAGAGTATGGAGGCAGCTGTTCACTAGAAGGGGCCAGAAAGAACACAGCATTTATTAAGTACCTACTATATGCCAATCACTGTGCTAAGTATTTTATAACTTTAATTTCCATCTGATCCTCATAACACACTCTTGGGAGGTTGGGGCTATTAATGAAAAAAATAACAATAATGGTTTACTTTTATAAAACACCTACTATGTGCTGAGTACTATACTAAGCACATTACAATTATTCTCTCACTTGATCCTCACAACATCCTCCTGAAAAAGAGGCTATTAAAGAAAAAAATGAATAATGGCTTACATTTACATGGGGCTTACTATGTGCCAGACACTGTGCTGAGTGTGCTTTACAATTATGATCTCATATGACATCTTTCTAGAAGGTAGACGCAATTAATTTCAAAAAATGACTTAAATTTACAAAGGAACTACTATGTGCCAATCATTGGCAAGTAACTTATCTCTATCTGATCCTCACAACATCCTCACAAGTAGGTGCTAATTATAAAAAATTTATAATTTATAACATCTTACATGTACATGGTGCTTACTATGTGCCAGACACTGCACTAAGTATGCTTTGCAATTATTATTGCAAATTTCTGGGAGGTAGATGTAATTACTAAAAAAAAATAATAATAATGATTTAAATTTACAAAGCACTTACTATGTTCCAATCACTGTGCTAAGTGCTTTATAACTTATCTCCATCTGATCCTCATAACATCCTCTTGGGAGGTAGGTGCTATTAATAAAAAATTTAATAATAATAACGGTTTCTATTTACCATGGTGCTTACTATGTGCCAGACACTGTACTAAGTATGCTTTGTAATTATTATCTCACATGATCCTCATAACAACTTTCTGGGAGGTAGATACAATTAATAAAAAAAAATGAATAATTTAATTTATTTATAACTATTATCTCTATCTGATCCTCATAACATCCTCCTGGGAGGTAGGTGCTATTAATTAAAAAGTAATAATGGATTACTTTTACAAAGCACTATGTGCTGAGCACTGTACTGATTTTTACCAATTACACTCATTTTACAATTATTATCTCACCTGGTCCTCACAACATCCTTCTGGGAAGTAGGTGCTATTAATAAAAATTTGAATAATAATAATGGCTTACATGGTGCACACTATGGGTCGGGCACTGTGCTAAGCACTTTCAATTATTCTCTCTGGATCCTCACAACAATTCTGGAAGATAGGTGATATTATTTAGAGTCAAGGAACCTAAAATAAATTACAGTGATGTAATTTGCCCACAGTTCCTAAGTGTCAGAGGTTAGATCTGAACTCAGGTCCAGGCCCAGTTCTCTACTGTGTTTCCCCGATAATAAGACCTATCCTGAAAATAAGCCCTCCCCTTACTGTATAAGATTCCTCTAAAATAAGCCCTCCCCCGAAAATAAGCCCTATTGAGATTGCTACTGTAGTGAAGGTGATCCCCTGCGCTACACGCTACATTACGGTACCCTCTGTATGCACCGTCCCATCCCCGCCCCCCTTCCTCCCCGTGAAACGCACACAGCGCTCCGAGCTGCATCCAATCAGAGCTGCAGCAGTGAGAGCATCATCCTGTTTTTCCCCAGTGATTTGCTTGCTGGCGCCATTGAGAGCATTAAAATAAGCCCTCCCCTGAAAATAAGCCCTCTGGTGGGGTTTTTTTTTTTTTTTCTGTCCAAAAAAAATAAGCCAGTGTCTTATTATCGGGGAAACACGGGTAGCCACTGCACCAATTGGCTGCCTCTATAAACTGCCAGGCTGCCTCCTCCAGATGCTCCCCCACCAGTTAGTTTTTAACCTACTAATTTTGCCTGGCCCTCCCCAGGGATCAGAGGGGACACTTCCTGTCTCTCTTCTCTCTTCCTAAGGAGGAAATAAACACTCTGCAGAGGTAAGTAACAGACTTTAGAGACAGGACAGACTTGAGACTTTGCCAGCCCAACCTCCAATCCCTTTAATTCATAAATGAGGAAACTGAGGCTCAGAGAATTGAAGGGACCTTTGTTTCATGGGTGAAAAGGTATAGAGCCTAGAGACAAACACAAAGTCAGCCTTCAAATGTCCATTGCCCTCTCTGGATACTCAATTTGTGCCAAAATGAACTCATTCCCTTGCCCCTCAATTGCCCCTTCTTCCTGATTACCCTATGGCTGGGATGGGTACCTCTCTCCTCCCAGTCACCCCAGCCCTTAACATTGGGGTCCTTCTTAACTCCTCACGTTCTCTCTCCTATCCTGTCCAATCTCTTGCCAAATCCCATTATTTTCAATTTTTACAACATGCTTTGTCTATCACTTTCTACTTTTAATTCAGATCCTTGTCACCCAGATTATTGTTTTATATTAAGAAAAATTATTTTAATATAGTTATATTTTTAATTCCTTTAAAAAATATTGAGTTCTAAATTCTTCCCTTTTCTCCAGCCCCATCCCCATCCATTGAGAAGGCAACCAATATGGTACCCATGACACGTCACCCAGAGCACTAGTTTTGTTCTCAGTATCTTTATATTACTAAGAATTATTGAGGATCTTTCCAAAGAGGTTTTGTTTATGTGAGTTATATTTATAAATATTCACCATATTAAAAATAAAAACCTGTTGTTTGTCCTTCATTCACAGGGAGATGATGCCATGACATGCTATGAAAGTGATTTGGATTTAAGGGAGAAAGGGCTGGTCAAGGTCACCTGCCTCACTTTCCCCTCCAGAGTCATCTGGGTCCAGTGGCCAGATAGAGATCAGAACACATGCAGATGGTCTTGGATGCAATGGGAGAGGGTAAGGTCTTCCACAAGTCTCAGTTTTGACTGAAGTCACACCCATTAAGGTTAAGGCTTAACTGAAGCAAAAAATCTCCTCTTTTACCAAGTCAAAAAAAAAAAATTTAAATAAATAAATCTGGTAATCCTGGGCAAGTCATTTAGTACGCATTGCCTCAGTAAAATAAACCACTGCTATTTACATTCAATCTAAATCCCTCAGGACTCAAACAATGACCAATTTGGCCCGGGGCCTATAGTTGCCCAATTAATCAGAATCAGAGTGGCTTTAAGGCACAAGCCTTAAGAAAGAAATCTAATTTGTGGAAATATGTAGAGAAGAATTGCACACGTTTTAACGTATGTTGGATTACTTCTTGTCTGGGAGAGGGGGTGGGGAAAGGGAGGGAAAAATTTGGAACACAAGGTTTTGCAAAGTTGAAAATTATCCATGCATCTTTTTTTGAAAATAAAAAGCTTTAATTAAAAAGAAAGAAATCTGGCCAGTAAACCCAGCAACAAATATAACTCGCTCTGTTGGACATCTAAAGTTCTTCATAACCCAGCTTCTTACCTTTCCTGTCTTTTTATACTGAATCCTCCTCTATCTGATTCACCCAACTCTCACCTCGGGGTCCAAGAAACTGAACATTGACAGCATCCACATCCCCGTAAACCGTCTCGGTAGCCAGGAGGATGAGTCTAATAGGACTCAAACCCTTCAGTGAGATACGGGGAACCCAAGCATGTCAAGGCTTTCCCTGGCAGAATGCATGAATGGGAACAATTTGTTCCAATGACCGTGAAGGCGGCTGAAGCAGGCACCCGGTCAGTCGTCAAAGGCACTGAGGTCATTCTGGGCCATTACCAGTCATCTTGACGTCCGCCTTGTGTCACTGACCTTCAAAGACTCAGGGAGAGTAAGCAACTCTGTCTCACTTAAATGCACTAGAGACTTCACCCATAATGCACTGGTTCTTTTTGGGCACAGAGGGCAAAGACTACCACCCCCTACATGAGATAGGATCCAGCCATTTTTGTCCCTTCTTCTATCTCCTGGGATGCCCTGAAGCCTAGAATGTGTTCCTTCCTCACTGTCCCATCTCACATTCCCGTTTCCCTTCAAACTTCTTTTTTTGCTCCTCCAACTGCAACAATCCTTTCCATTATTCGATTGTGAGCTCCCTAAGAGTAAGGATCTTTGGGCGGGGGGTGTTGTCCATATCTCCAGTGCTTGGCTATATATAAATGCTATATAAAGTTTATTATTACTACTCTTATAATTGGGGAGGGAGAAGAGGCGAATATACAAATTATAAATAATACAAATACAAATAGATGGATAACTCAATGACATATATTGGATTTAACATATATTTTAACATGTTTAACATATATTGGATTACTTGCCATCTAAGGGAGGGAATGGGGGAAGGAGGAGAAAATTGGAACACAAGGTTTTGCAAGAGTCAGTGTTGAAAAATTATCTAAGCATATGCTTTGAAAATAAAAAGTCTTAATTTAAAAAAATAAACAACAGTAATAAGATGGTGGTATTTGTGTTAAGATGCCTGAACTTGAAGTCAAATCCCCTTTCTGTTACATGACTGGGCAAGCCATTTAATTTCACCTAGTGTGGACAAGAGTAATATAGTGGATAGAACGCTCACTTTGGAGTCAGGAAGACCTTAGATGCCTTAGAAACTGTCTGACTAGCAAGCCCTTGGCCTATGGGAGCCTCAGTTTCTAACTCTCTAAAATGGGAAGGTAGTATCCATCTCTCTAGTGGACAAAATATGGGCCAGAATTTGTACCCTGCCTCAGGCACCTATTCGCTGTGTGGGTGGCCGCGTCTCAGGGTCTGTTAAATCTGTTAAATCAGAATAATCCCTACTTTCTATCATACAGTATCATTAAATCTGTTGTGGGGAGCAGATGTTCTGCAAACCTTAAAGAACTTGATAAATGTCAACCACTCTAAGTCCAGACCCCAGAAGAGTAATAATAACTCCAATTCCTACAATGCTTGAGGTTTACCACCACCCTAGGAAAGTCCTTGATTTGCAGGGAGCTTCAGTCCCATTTCCTAGCGTGTGGTCCCCTCCCTCACTCCCCCGGCCTCCCGTGCCCATGCCCTCACTCCCCCAGTACTCACGTCCACCCCCTTCGTGCTATTGAAGTCTTTCTGGACAATCAGAGGGCTTGGGTTTCCTGTGGTCTGGGCAGCTGGGCCAGCCCCCTGCACAGGGGATGTGTGTCTCAGGAGGAGGCACAGCCAACTCAGCAGCTGGAGGTGGCTCAGGACCCGGTTGCCCCTCATGCCAGCGGTCATCCTGCCCCGTGGTGGAGCTGCCCCGATCTTCGGAGGCCGGACCTTCGACTTCAACTAGCCGGCAGGTCCGACAGCCTGGGGAGGAGGAGAGGAGAATATTCTGGGGAACAGGAAGAAGGCTTCTCCCCCTCTTCTAAAAAGCAGAAAAAACGGTTTTTAAAATCATGTGCAAGGAGCTCGCTATTTCTCAATCTCCTGCTGAAAAGAAAAAGACAGTCTTTTGGGGAGACCACAAACTGCTTGTGTCTCTTTGTCCAGAGAGGGAGACTGGTCTGCGTTTTTAAACACTGCTTTGGATACCTGGGAGGAGCCTGAACAACCCTCCGAGCCCTGCCCCAGGCTAACCCAAGCCAACCCAGGCCAACCCCAGCCCCCAAGGCGCCAACCTGTTCCTAGGGGCTTGTCTAGGCTTTTTATATTCACATGGGGCACCCCTTCATTTTTCACAAGAGGAAACTGAGGCATAGAAATATTAATTGACTTGTCCAGGGTCACACAGCTAGAATATGCCGATGGGTTTGAATCCAAGTCTTTCTGAGCCCTTCAAGGAAATTTTGGAGACCTGGAACCCATTTTACAGACAAGAATCTGAGGTACTGCAATGTTAAATGACTTGCCCAGGGTCACATAGCTATCGACAATCTGAGGCAGAATTTGAAGCCTTATCTTGATTCCACTATCCAATCATTCTGGTCCTTAGCCATTCCAATAATAGTTCTTCTCCAGACTCCTAAAGTCACCCCAGTCCCCAAGACTCCAACCTGCTCCTGGGAGGCTTGTCTGTGCTTTTTATAGTTCACGTGGGGGACTTTAAGATTTTAAGGTATTCAAAATCTTACAAAAATCAATGTTGAAAATTATCTTTCTATATAATTGAAAAAAAAATCCTATTGAATGGAAGCCAAAATAAAATGAAGTTAAAAAAAAAAAAGATTCACATGTAAATATGTCATTTCATTTGATTCCTCCCAAGCCTGTGAGGTAGGTGCTGTAACAGCATCCCATTTTACAGAAGGGGAACCTGAAGTTAAGTAACTTTTCAAGAGTATTAATAAATGACTAATATAAGAACTGAACTCAGATTTTGCTGTGATCGCCCTCATCCCGAATCTCCCAGCTGCCCCTCTTTTTCAGGACCAGAGCTTTAGAATTAGAAAGAATCTTGGAAACCAAAAAGCACCATCTCCTTCATTTTCACAAGAGGAAACTGAGGCAAAGAAATATTAATCGACTTGCTCAGGGTTTCACAGCTAGTAAATGAAGATGGGTTTGAATCCAAGTCTTTCTGAGCCCTTCAAGGGAATTTGAGAGACCTTAGAGCCCATTTTACAGACAAGAATCTGACGTACTGCAATGTGAAATGACTTGCCCAGGGTCCCATAGCTATCAATAATCTGAGGCAGAATTTGAAGCCTTATCTTGATTCCACTTCATTCTGGTCCTCAGCCATTTCAATAATAGTTCTTCTCTACCCCCCCTAACCCCCCCCCCCCCCAGTAAACCTAACCAGATTGTACACTCTCCTCTGCTCTGAGCACTTCTTAGTAATACTTTTTTGATGGTTGCCCCGGAAAGATTATTTAACCCACCCCCGTGTTACTGCCTAGCCTCTCCAGACCCCATTCAACTTTTTTTTAAGCACCTACATTATGAATGGAATGGAGTCAAAACTCACTTAAGGCCTTCGCCCAAAGATTACAGGGCAAGCACTCAAAAAAAAAAAAAATATATATATATATATATATAGTCTTTTTACAAGCATTTGACAAGGTGGCCTCCTGTAAGAGTAGTGGAGGAATTACAGGGTGAGAGCCTAGTCTAAGACAGGTCAGAAAAAGCGATACCAGGACACTCTCCAGGTCTCTCTAAAGAACTTTAGAATGGATTGTATGACATGGGAGACACTGGCACAGGACGGCCCAGCATGGCGAGCCCTCGTCAGAGAAGGGGCCGGGCTCTGGGAGCAAAGCAGAACTGAGTTAGCTCAGAGGAAATATGAGGAGCGCAAAGTTAGAAAGTCCAAGCCAAATGTTGATAGGGACGATGTGTGTCCGACCTGTGCAGGGAATGTTCTGTCCTCTTCAAGATTGATGGTTACCAAGACCTTTCCTCTTGGTATGTAGAGATAAAGGACAGAAAATGAGGTAAAGGTGTTCCAGGGAATGACGTTATCTAACTCTATGGCTCACTCCCCGAGGCCATATCTCAGCAGCAGATGGAGTATGATGGAGAGACACACCAGAGGAATCAACTGAGTTTTTTGATTATTCATTTCATGGGGAAGAATTAGGTTAGGTGAAGTCCTTTGTTTTCCAAGAGAACCAAAATGACCTCAATATGTTGTGTCACTGTGTCCAACGGGGGCTGAAGAGACCAACACAAGCTCAGAAGGCTCTGCCACAGGTCGGACACATGGAGTCCCTCAATGTTTGCGGTGGACTGTCTAACTTTGGGCACCTCATATTTCCTGAGCTAATTCAATTCTGCTTTGCTCACAGAACACAGCATCTTCTCAGATGAGGGTACGCCATCCTGGCCAATTCTCCCATGTCACACAAGCAATTCTAAAGTTCTTGAGAGTGTCCTTGTATTCCTTTTGCTTGCCCCGGGTAAATTCTCCATAAAATAGTCTTTTTACAAGCATTTGAACAAGGTGGCCAGTCTCATGGAGGAATTACGGGGTGAGAGCCTAGTCTAAGGCACAGACCTTTAAATGGCTTGCTCTTGGGATCACACAGCTAATCTGTGTCAGAAAAGTGATTTGAACCCAGGCCTTCTGTCCTGCAAGACTAGCTTGGAGAATTTTCATTCCCTTGCTTGAGCTACTGGTTTCATAACCGGTCTTTTTTTAGGTCATCCCCAACCAGTCTGACTGCTGTCTGTGCAATGACAGGATTTTGTTCAGTAGTTTTTCAGTTGAGTCTGACTCCTCAGGATCCCATGTGGGGTTTTCTTAGCAAAGATACCGGAGTGATTTGATTTGCCATTTCCCTCTCCAACTAAAGTTACAGATGAGGAAACTGAGGTGAAGGGACTTGCCCAGGATCATACAATTAGGAAATGTAAGGGGTCAGATTTGAACTCAGGAAGACAAGTCTTATTGACACTAGGCCCTACTCTCTATCTGCCTCCTCCGCCCCCCACTGATAGCCCAGGAAAGTAGCCAATAGAGCACTGGACACCAAAAGGCCTATTCTGGCTCTGCCTTTAATTCAAGCTCCTTTTCTGGTTATTAGCTTCCTTCTCTGTGAAATGAAAGACATAAAAGGAGAGCCCGGGATTTATGGGGTGTTTAAAAAAAAACTTATTTCGATAAATGTAATTGGTCTCCTTTGAAATCCCAGGTATTTTACCTTAGGCATTTAAAACATGATTCTGAGAAGGGGGTCCCCTAGGTCTCTCCAAGCTGCCCAAGGGACCCCAGATTGAGCAGATTTTTAAAGACTCCTCCAGCAGGGGGGGGGGGGGCACACCCACCCAAACTGATCACTCTTGATAAATCATTTCAGCATCCCCTAGAGTCTTCGCCAGTGACTCAGACAACTTCCAGCAGGGGCATGGCCTTTAGAATTGGGACTGGGAAGTCTTCCCTTCTCTAGCACCTCACCTCCTATTTCTCTCCCTCTTCCCGAGTCAGGGCCTTTGCAAAGAAAGTGGGGTGGAAAGGGAGCAGGGGCTAAGACAGCTCCCAGGTTCCAAGTTAGGAGAACCCTCAAACTGGATGCGGGGTGTGTCCTAGAGCTTTCCTGAAGGAGGAGCTGGCAGAGGAAACAACTTTCGGTCTCTGTTCCGGGATCCCAGACCCGATTCCCCAGCAATATTCCCGAATGGAGGGGGCGTCCTACTCAGTCCCTCCGCTCTCTTCACCGCTGGAGGAGAACACACTCTTCCATCCTCTCCCCCTCCCACACCTTGTCTCCCATCCCGTTTCCTCGCAAAGAAGCGGGGCTTATCTCCTCCTCCCATCGCGCCGGTGGGGTCCCCACCTCGTCTCCCCGCAGGGAAGAGGGGCCCTCCTCCGCTGAAGGAAACTCACCCCTTCGCTCCCACGGAGGGATAACCTCCCCCTGTCTTCTCTCACCACTACCCGAGACGGCTCACCTCCCGCCTCCTACGCCGCCGGAGACCTCCGGGGCCCCAGTAATCCCGCCCCGCTCCCCGGGGAGTCCCCGGTCCTCCCTCATTAGAGGGAGGAGGGCTTCAGCCCCTGCCACCCCCCCTTCCCCCCCCCCCCCCCCCCGGCCCCAGTCCCCGTCCCAAGACTCACTTCCAGCTCGCATGGCACCCCGCCCGCGGTCGGCCCTGCCCGACTGGGCTGGCTCAGCTCCACTCTGCCACCTCCTCTTCCTCCTCCCCCCCCGCCCCCCGGCCCGGTCCCCTCCCCTCTAGGCCCTCTCCCACCCACTCGGCTCCCTTCCTCCGGCTCCTTAAAGGGGGCCCGCGAGCCACACGACCTTCAACTTGGCTGAGCACGCCCACCCCCCGCGCTCTTGGTCCGAAGCCCGCGCTGCCAGTTGGCCCCTGGTTCAGAAAAGCAAGGATCGAGTCGAGAGGCTGATGGAGAGCTTTCCCGCCCCCTCGGGCCACCTACCAGAAAATCCACTGGCTAGTTTGGAAGTCTAGATCCAGTTCCTAATAATGGGGGCGGGGATGGGAGTAGAGGGAACCTAAAACCTCGTCCAAAACCTAGCTTGGGAGAAGAGAGTGAGAGGAAATCCCGGGGGTCCATATCAGAAGTCCAGGAGGTCCCGGACCCAAGAACGCCTCTTCCCTCAGCTACGAGTTCCCGTATTGTGCCTTTGGGCAACCTTTGAGTTGCCCTTTCTAAGCTCCTATTTTCAAGTGTAGGGAGACTAAAAAGAGACGGCACTCCCCCCAAACACACTTTCGTTACAGATGTGATGGGCTGGGGGTGTGGATTCTGTCACACTCAAGTTTTATTGAACGGCTGGGTTTAATCCTTTGTTACAAGGGATGGCTTTCTAGGTGATTGGAGGTCTGAGAAAAGATTTCAAAAATAAACAATGAAAAAATAAAACAGATCAGTAAACATTAAAAAAAAAAAAAAAAAAAACAGAGCCCACCGTAGCCTTCCATTTCAAAGTCTATTACAAAGCCGTCATCATAAAAACAATTTGATGCTGTTTAATTAAAAAAAAAAAAAAAAAAGGAAGGAAAAGAGAAACAAGCACCTACTATGTGCCAGGTAACGGCACTAAGCCCTTGACAAATATTCATTTGATCCTCACAATAACTCAGAAGACTCGGTGCAATTATTATTATTCCATTTTCCAATTTAGAAAACTAAGGCAGTCAGAGATGACTTGACCAATGTGAACCAATTAGGTACAAAGTAATCAGAAGCAAACAGACACAGTAACATAATGTTCCATAAACCCTAAGGAACTGAAGAAAGGACTTACTACTGGGGGGACCTAATGGAAAAATTGGAAGCTTTCTGGTAGAAATTAGCTCTAGACCAACAGCTCTCACCAATTATGCCAGAGTATACTCCAGGTGGATACAAACCCCCACCCCAACTTGTGAATGTTGTCAACATCATCATTTGGCGTCCCTACCTTCTTTGTCTTTGCCCATTTTTCTTTGTTGGATGAAACAGATTCCAGTGGAAGAGAGACAGCACTTCCAAAAATGACAGAGGTATAATAACAAAAGTTTGAAATAAAGCATATTTTAAATGTATTTTAAAAATTTTAGTAGTTTTAAAAAATTTTTTCCAATTACATGTAAAGGTAGTTTTCAACATTCATTATTTACAAGATTTTAAGTTCCATATTTTTTCCCCTCCTTCCTTCCTCTTCCCTCTACCCAAGTTGGCAAGCAATTTGATATGGGTTATAGATGTACAATCATAATAAATATATTTAAATAGGTATTTATTTAAATTTTAAAATATTTGAACAAATTTTGTAACATTTATTTAAATGTTAAATATGTATTTACGGAAACTTCACATTTAAAAATATTTTGAACAAATTTTAAAATATTTATTTAATTTTTAAAAATAAAAATAAAATGTAGAGGAGTGGAAGAGGGCCAGAGCACAAAAGATGGGTGATATGAACCATGAGGGAAAAAGGTTTTGTCAACTTTCCAACTTTCCCTGACTATGTTGAAAGAATTAAATTGCTTCAGACTTTAGGTGACTGGTTTTCAGAGCTGTAGGGAAAATGATCTGCTTCGAATATTGTATCAATCAGTCACTAAGCACTTATTAAGCTATGGGTTAGTGATGGGGTGCAGCTTCTAAAGGAAATGTAGCAATAATCTTAAGGTCCCCTGGCCTTGGGAGTAATGTAGTTATATATTTCTTCCCCTGGCTTTTAGGGAAGGTATAGCAATAACCCTGAGGTCCCGCGGCCTTAAGAGTGCTGTAGTTCTACAAATGTTTCTGTCAGATAACAAGGTTTGTCACTAACCCTAGGGTCCCCTGGTCTTGGGAGTGCTGTAGTGCCACAAACATTGGGGGCTGTCAGATAACAATCTGTTGATCAATGATGACAAAATTTCTGAGACAATAATGAGGTGCAGACCATCGATGTTCCAAGGAGACCTCAAAAGATTGGGGTTGCAGACCAGTGTCACGAGATATCTCAAAAGAATTTGCAGGCTTGAACCCATCTCCAAGTCAAGGGACAAAGTTTATTATAATTATAAAGCCGATTGAAGTGGGCTAAGTTCCAAAAGAATTTAGCAAAGCATCAAGAGCAAGAAGATAAATTTATAGGAAAAAGTTACAGAGACCAGGAGCTTCATGTTACTTATTTGCTAATTTTATGGCTTACAGGGAAGTTTGAGGGGTGGTCTATTCACTGTTGTCTCAGGAACTTTTTTTTTTTTATCACTGACCAACAGATTGTTTGTGTGTAGGACTATATTATGGTATTCCTAAGGCCATGAGACTTTACCAGGTGAGGTGGAAGGATCTCCCAGGCATGTAGAACAGCCAGGGCAAACACAGGGTAGGTAACAAGAGATAGTGAGCCATGTGTTCACATAGAACTCTAAAATCAAAGAATATCAGAGCTGTAAGAAACATTAACAAGGTGAAAGAGATGGAGAATGACAAATACTACATATAATAGTTCAAAGTATAGTAGGTGAGTCAGTTACTGAGCATTTATTAAGTGCCTACTATGTACCAGGCACTGTTAAAAACACTAAAAGAAAAACATAATGGGTTATTGACTTATTCCAAGGCTTCTATCAACTCTATCAAGAAATGGATAAGAATCTAACAATAATAATAATAATAGATGTTAAGAACATGCTAAAAGCTTGCAAAGCACCGTTCTTATCTCATGGCCACGGAGGGAACCTTCCTCCCAACTACTCTAGGAAGTATCACAGATATTGTTATCTCTATTTTATAATTAGCAATCAATAAGCATTTATCAAGATCCTAGGTGAGCCAGGCATGCTAAACCCTGAGGGCGGAAAGAAAGACAAAGAAATTAAGATGCAAAAAAATTAATTAAGATTTAAAGATTTTAATTCAAGTCCAGAGACTTGCTTCCCATCACATATCTGGGGCCCTTTGGGAACAAAGTCAACTGCTCACTTTACCTGTCATTGCCTGAGGAAGCTCAAGGCTAGAATTGCTGGATGTGGGGATCAAAGTTCTTTCTCCCCTCTCTAGCCAGCCACTCAGATATTAGGAAGGGCCACTCTGCTCTTTGATGTCTGGAATTCTGTTTGAAGGATAAAAATAAAAATAAAACTAGTTTGAGGAACCACAGTCAGGAAGCTTCATATTGAATAGATTCCAAAAGTTCTAATAAATAAGTTTCAATAAAATAAGTTCCAGGATCTGACAGGAATCAGAAGCGGTCTCATGGAAATGAAGAGGTGGGGTGGTTCTTTTTTTCCCTTCATTTTCCACTTAACTTGTTTATTCATTCATTTACTTTTTTATTTTTATTCATCTATTTTCTTGTTTGCTTATCCGTTTTTTTGTTTGTTGACTTTTAAAAGCTGTAGTGAATCGAGTGTCAGTCCTGGAGTCAGGAGGATCTGAATTCAAATCCGGTCACTTACTAGCTGTGTAATCCTGGGCAAGCCTCTTAAAAAAATAAATCCCAAACCATGATCAATTCTGCCTGCCCTAAAATCCTGATCTGTTATATCTTCTTACACAGGGCCTTCACCCTGACAGAGAGAACATTGATCCAGTAGTTAGAAAACCTAGGCTCCTGTACCAGAATTCTATTCCCTGTGTAACTTAGGGTCCCCAATCCCCTTTTCTAGCCCTCAGTTCTCTCTTGGGTTAAAACAAAATAAAACAAAACCAAAAAACCTGAAAGAGTTGGAATGGATTTTCTAAGGGGTTTTCCAGCTCTGAGAGTCTTCAGCATGGTGCTGAAGTTGAGAAAGGGGGACCCCAAAAGTCCCAGACTGCTGTCTCAAGGTGTCTCAAAAGAATTTGTAAGCTTGAAGCCATCTCCTAATCAAGGGGCAAAATTTATTAAAAGCCATGTCACCTCATTACTGAGGCAACTGAATTCTAAGCAAATTCAGTAAAGAAGCAGTATCAGTAAAGAAGCAGTATCAAGCACTTACACACTGCTTTCTATCACAGATAGGTTAATTCTATTGCTCAAGCGTAGGGTAAGGAAGTAATCTCCAAATGAATTAAGGGTGTATTCAGTTTCCTAAGGCAGATTCAAAAGCCCAGAAGACCAAGGATTCATTGGAACAGAAACCCCAAGGTCAGGGGACCCCAAAATCAGCTTACAACCATGGGACTATAACAAAGTGCTAAATTTGACGGAAGTTGAAATTTCTAAAAATTTTAATTAAAAAAAAATTCTGAAGTAAACAACTGTCAAAATAACAACTACAATCACAGCAAAATGGACTTTTCTATATATTGCATAACAAGAAAAGATAATCTTAAAGATAGTTTGGGAAGACATTCCCAACAAGGTTGTCTCAAAGGCTGTTTGAAGATGCTAACTAGACAGTCTCAGAGAATGACGTTCTAGACAATGGAGACTGATAAAGAGTGTGGCTTTATAATATTCTATACAAACAAGAATTAGTTTCCTTTTGGTACTCTTTTGTGTTCCTAATTTTAGCTGATGATAGCAGAATTGGATCCCCTCAGTATTTCCTGATTGGAGAAGGTAATGAGTTGGTTGTCCACTTCACTTTAGGGCTTTCCTTCCTTCCTTCTTTCTTTTCTTTTCTTTCTTTATCTTTCTTTTTTTCTTCCTTCCTTTCCTCCTTCCTTTGTTCCTTCATTCCTTCCTTCATTCTTATCTCTCTCCCTCTCTTCCTTCCTCCCTCCCTCCTTTCCTTCCTTCCTTCCTTCTTTTATTTTTTTGGAGAAGACAACATTGTATCTGGCTTTCTTTCCCCACATTGGGGAAAGTAAAAACTTTTTTTTTTTTTTTTTTTTTTTTTTTGCTGAGGCAATAGGGGTTAAGTGACTTGCCCAGGGTCACACGGGGGGAAATGTTAAGTGTCTGAGGTCACATTTGAACTCGGGTCCTCCTGACTTCATTCTTGAAGAGGACCATGACATATCAGCTCAGTTTCCTCCCCTGGAAAGTGAGGATGAAGACTGCATCAATCTTCAGAGTTGTCAGCAGGATCAAAAGAGATTGTATGTGCAGAACTCAAGCAAATGTAAATGTCAGTTCAAATATGGAAATATATTTAGAAGAATTGCACATGTTCAACCTATATCAGATTGTCTTGGGGAGTGAGGGGAGGGAGAATAAGGGAAAAATTTGGAACACAAGGTTTCACAAAGGTAAATATTGAAAACTATCTTTGCATGTATTTGGAAAAATAAAATACTATTAAGAACTTTAAAATATATATTTTTAATATAACAATATACAATATACAACATATTAATATATAATAAAATACCTTTTAAAACATGTTTAAAATATAAATATAAAAACCAAACAAATAAATAAAGATATCATTTATCATAGAGTACCTATTGTGTTTTAAAAGTGAGATAAGGTTCAGGTCCCAGTCCTGAAGGAATAAGGGACTATCCCAGAGAAACAGGTTAAGGTAGAGAAGGGAAATGGAGGAAAGAGGAATGAGATTTGAAAAAGGATCCTGAACACTTACCAGTTATGTGACTCTGGCCAAGGCAATCCCACAACCAACAGTTATCTTCATCTTTGGGTTAGGCACTGTGCTAGGTGCTAGGGCACACACACACACACACACAAAGTGGGAGTCTCTGCTCTTAGGAAACTTACATACTTCAGTGGGGAAGGGTGGGAATAAAAATGATGTTCTCAGTACAAAGATCTCTCCACTAGATCTTGTTCTCTTTTATTATCCTGACTCAGTTTCCCTAATTATACTGACTCAGTTTCCCTAAATTGTCCTGCCTCGGTTTCCCTAATTGTTCTGCTCAATCCTGCAAAATCGTCCCTCCCTCTTAATCATCAGAATATTTGATAAGGATAAAATATCTTATATTTTAGAATATCAGAGTGCCTCTCCCCACCCCAAGCTATCAGAATATACAGTCTTATCAAGATGCCTCTTCCCATCTCCGGAGTGCCTCCCCCCATCTCTGGTGGCTCACCCCACCCCGTCAGAGTCCCGTTCCCATTCTCAGCACCCTGACTGCCCCTGCCTCAGTCTAGCCCCTGTATCTGAGTCATATTTATACGTCTTTGAGAACTCACACTGTTTGCTGGATTCTTGGAGATGATAGTCTCATTCATCCCTGGGACCAAACCATGGATCCATTTGGTTCCAGTAAATCTCTTCCTTTCAAATAAAATATTAAATACTCTCTAATCTCTATTTTGCCTCAGTTTCTCCGGCATTACAATCTGGAAGGGACCTCGATGGCTATCAAGCCATTTTACAGATGGAGAAACCAAGGCCCCAGTAAATGATGCTGATAACAACAGAGTTGGAACTTAAACCCAAGTCTTCTGACTTAAAAAATCCAGAAATCTTTGCACTATCTCACAGTCTGTGATGAATGATTATACTAAAAACCAACCCCTCCAGCTTCCAACTCTGCTTTCATAATTTTATATAGTATAACAGGTAATTTTGAGTAATAACAGGGGGGATCAGAACAGAACTCAGAGAAAAAATATTGTGTAATATTTAGATTTAAATCCAAAACAAACAATATGTATTTTAACATAACAAACAACATATGCATTTTTTGGACCCAATTCTGTGTTAAGCAAATTGCTTAAAGTCTCATTACTCATTAGGCTTAAGTGCTCATACATACTTGCTTTGGCTCTCAACTCCCAGAGCCCTGGTGTACTTAGGTGATCTTCCAAGAAGGCAAGAGAGAATAGGCAGTATAGGAGTAGACTCAACACCAGGGAAACATGGTCACTATACCATGTAAACAGTAGATATCAGATACTAGCATTATACTTTCTTCTCTTCCTCTTTTTTCCTCCTCCTTCTCTTCCTCTTTTTTCCTCCTCCTCCTTCTTGTCCTCTTTTTTCCCTCCTCCTCCTCTTCCTCTTTTTTTTCCTCCTCCTCCTTCTTATCCTCTTTTTTTCTCTTCCTCTTTCTCCTTCTCCTCCTCTTCCTTTTTCTTCTTTCCTCTCTTTCTTACTTTCTCAATGAATATGAACCTAGATAGACTCCCAAAAATGGTGGAGGATAGAAGGGCATGGGGGTCACAAAGAGTCAGACACAATTGAATGACAACCAAAAACTCTTTTTTCCCCCTCCTCCTTTCTCTGCATCTCTCTCCCTGACCCTCCACCCACACCCACCTGGAAGCTTACAGCAATTCTTGACTCCTCACTCTACAGAATTAGGCAGAAGAGTGAGAGGACTTTGCTTTGGCTTATTTGCTTTTTGATTCACATCCAGTTCCAGTTCAGCAGCCAGTCAAGTGAGTTTCTTTGTCCCATGGTTAACAGAGCAAAAACAAGTTGCTGATGTGGCATTTTCTAATATGGAGAACAAGGCCTTCTCCTATGCACACTTGGAATCAAGCTCATTTAGCCTCCATGTGAGTATGTAGGAGGCTAAATCTTGCCCATGTTCTAGCAGGGGTCCTCAACCTTTTTAAATAGGGGACCAGTTCACTGTCCCTCATTCTGTTGGAGGGCCAGACTATAGTAAAAACAAAAACTTTGTTTTGTGGGCCTTTAAATAAAGAAGCTTCATAGCCCTGGGTGAGGGGGATAAACATCCTCAGCTGCTGCATCTGGCCCGCGGGCCATAGTTTGAGGACCACTGTAAGGATGGGAATCCCATTTGGTCAGTCTTCTGCCCCAGCCATTTTCACTGTCATTCATAATATTACATGTCAAGTGCATTACTGAGGCACAAAATAGATACTCTACAAAGGTGGTAGTGGAGATTATTATTAACCAGAGTAGTCAGGGATAGCTTTCTTCCATTGGGTAAAGGGCTCTTAGTCTGGGATCTGGGGACTTAAAAAAATTTTTTTTTGAAAATTCTTGAAATTTAATATAATTAATTAATTTCCTTTGTAATACTACATAATTTATTTTATGCATTTAAAAATAAGATTCTGTGGATCCAGCCATTCTGGAGAGCAATTTGAAACTATGCTCAAAAAGTTATCAAACTGTGCATGTCCTTTAATCTAGCAGTGTTACTACTTGGCTTATATCCCAAAGAAATCTTAAAGAAGGTAAAGGGACCTGCATGTGCCAAAATGCTTGTGGAAGCCCTGTTTGTAGTGACCAGAACCTGGAAACTGAGTAGGTGCCCATCAATTGGAGAATGGCTGAATAAATTGTGGTATATGAATGTTATGGAATATTATTGTTCGGTAAGAAATGACCAGCAGGATGATTTCAGAAAGACCTGGAGAGACTTACAGGGACTGATGCTGAGTGAAATGAACAGAACCAGGAGATCATTATACATCCACAACAATACTGTATGAGGATGAATTCTGATGGACATGGCTCTCTTCAACAATGAGAGGATCCAAATCAGTTCCAATTGATCAGTGATGAACAGAACCAGCTGCACTCAGAGAAAGAACACTGGGAAATGAGTGTGGACCATAACATAGCAGTCCCACTCTTTCTGTCATTGTTTGCTTGCATTTTTGTTTTTCTTCCTAGATTATTTTTACCTTCTTTCTAAATCCAATTTTTCTTGTGCAACAAGCGAACTATAAGGATCTACACACATATATTGTATCTAAGATATACTCTAACATGTTTAACATGTATGGGACTGCCTACCATCTAGGGGAGAGGGTAGAGGGAAGGAGGGAAAAAGTTGGACCAGAAGTTTTTGCAAGTGTCAGTGTTGAAAAATTACCCATGTATATATTTTGTCAGTAAAAAGCTTTTATAATTAAAAAAATAAATTTCTGAAATTTGGAATTCTGAAAATGGGATGCATAGTCTTCACCAGACTTTAATAGGGATCAAGACAGAAAGATGCAGGAGGTAGCATCTGAACTGGGCTTTAGTAACTCAACAGGAAAAAAAGGGGAAGGGTGACATTTTGGGGAAAGAAAACTTGCCAAGAAAAGAGAAGTTCAAGCCATGTTCAGGGAACAAAGTTGTCCAGCTTGCGAGAGGTCATCAAATGCCATTCAAGCCAACAATCAGTTCCTATATAACCAACTTGCTTCCTTTTCCAGTTGCTTCTCATGTCTTGCATAATCTCAATGGTGATTTATTTCTCTATTCCTACTGGCATGTTATTTAAGCAAGTTAGAGGAAGTCACAAATGGGTGGTATAGAGCAGGGGCTGTGAAGTAGCAGAGAAAGTACTGAACTTAGAAGAAAGAAGTCCTCGATTCTAATCTTTCCTTATGTTGATATAAGGAAATATTAAATCAATTATTATATATAATTATTATCTTTGTTATAGCATTATAGATTATAATTTATTACCATCATTATCATATTAATAAAATTATATTGTTAGTGTTATAATTTATATAAGTATTACTGTTATATTTATTATTGTTATAATTTATATAATTCTAATTATATAAAATTATTTTACTTCATCTAGTATATAAGATTATTCTAATGTGCTATATATAAAATATTAATTTAATTTAATAACTAATACAAGGAAGTTTGGAAATGTACTAGTTGGGAGAACCTCCATAAGTTACTTAAGCTCTCTATTTGAGTTTCTTATCTGTAAAAATAAGTGACTTAACTCTAAATCTCTGCTGCATAATAGTTCTTTTATTCTTTCTTGTTTGATTCTATGTCACTGTCCTCAGCCTTAATGCCGGATCTTTCCTTCTATCCATAAATCTATTCCACTGTTTCTTCCCTCCCTCGTTCTCAGCAGATCTTCTTTTCCTACTTTGCTGAGAAAAGAGAGGCCATCCTGACTTCTCTTGTTTTCACCTTGTATTTACATTAATTAATATTTATTGACCTTGGGCTACTCACTCAAAACCTGTGTCTTTATTTGGAAAAAAAAAATGAGGGGATTAAATTCAAAGAATTTCAAGATTTATTACAATTCTAAACCTATGATCCTATGCTGATGGGCCAAGAAAATTTTATTTTGTAATTATTCTGTAAATATATCTTTATATACATAGTATCTCCCCTCAAAAGAATGTAAATTCAGTGAAGTCAGAAAATAGGACAGAAAAGCATTTATTAAGTGCTTACTTTGTTCAAAGCACTACGGATACAAGTAGAAAATTCAAGGCACTCCCTACTCTCAGGGAACTTGCATTCTAATCGGAGGAGACAAGAAATAGAGGAGGGTCCACCTGCAGGGTGGATGTCAAGGCCCAGGGCTAAGTGGTTGGACAGGTGTCAATGATTGAGAGTCTGGCAACTGAGCAATTGATAAGGCCCAATAGACCTTATGGGCTGGTGACTAGCCAGATGCTAAGGCTTTCCTCAATGATTTCCATCTTTCCAAAGGAATTGTAGTTGATGAACTCTACTCATTAAAATGGTTTAAATTGCCAAGTCTGTGTAGCAGTCAGGGATATGAAGACGCCCTAGATGCATGACTTGGGAAGAGAAGATCTAAGAAAGCTTTTTCTGGTTGGACAGAATGGGATTATCCTTGACTTTAGTTTTGTCTTTGAATTCCCAACACTTAACACAGTGCCTGGAACATAGTAGAGACTTAATAGTGCTTATTAATTGATTAATTCTCTTCTTCTGTATACTTCAACCTCCCTTTATGTCATCTCTCATTCTTTCCTCTTTTGCTTCATCTTTGAGGAATAGAAAAAACATCTTCTTTCAAGAAATCAACACTGGTGACCTTAGTCTTCTCCCCTCCTATAAACTCTGGAAGTTTATCCTACAGCAATCACTAAGCTAAAGTGAAAAGGGCTTTTCCTCAGGATGCTGATAGTGCGAGGAGGGTCCTAATCTTTCCTATCCCGCGAGTAGATGCACCAGCTGATCTTCCTCAAAGGAGATGTCTTCTTCTTCTCAAAGATGAACAAAAGAGGCAAGAATGAGAAATGAAGTTAAAGGGATTTGAAATATAGACTAGAAGAGAATCAAATGATTAATCAATAAGTAATACTAAGCATCTATTATGTGCTGTGATACATGTTGGGAATTTTCCAAACAAAAATGTACCTACCCAAAGCTCCAGCTTTTAGAATGTAAGATTCTGGAGGGCAGGGATTATCTTTGTTTTAGAATTTCCATCCCCAGTATCTGATTATTTATTTAGGAAGCAATGAGGGTTAAAAAACTTTTTTAGGGTCACACAACTAATAAGCATTTAAGTTCCAATTTGAACTCGGGTCCTTCTGACTAGGATTAGTGCTCTCTGCATGGTGTCCCTTCATTCCCCTTGTCATCAACATTTAGAACAATGCTCGGTACATAGTAAGTACTTAATAAATGCCTGAGACTTCATTCATTCATCCTCACCATACTTGACCTCTCTATAGTATTACTGTTGACCACCTTCTGGACTCTCTTTCCCTCCTGGGTTTTCTGGTACTGTTTCTGCTTCTCCTTTATTTCTGTTCAATCCTTTGCTGTATCATCATCCATATCATGCCCGTGTTACTATTGAAATCTTTAGGTGACTTTTCATTGTTTCTGGAATAAAATATAAGCTCCACAGCATGGTGGAATTTCAAGTCCGTCTCATGTGAATTCGTTACTTGCTGCACAATCTGAATGAAGATTTCCTGTGGAAATCAGACAATTTTGAAATGAGAAGATTTGATCAATTTTTTCCATCTCTTTCAGCTTCTGTACTTGGTACAAAGGTCTCTCCAAATGATTGCTTATGTAGTAACAGCATCTGATGGAGGAAAGAGGAAAAAAACCAAAGGTCATGGGGAGATTATGGAGTCTTACTATGCTGGGGAATCTTTGGTCCTGTTAACAAGTATGATTCTGAACAGGTTTATTACCCATTCTTTTCATTGGGCAAAGCAAGCTCCTATTCTTTTTTTAAACTCTTATTCACATCCTTCCCCAATTACATGAAAAAAAAAATTTAAACATTCGTTTTTAAAAAATGTTTTGAGTTGTAAATTTTCTCATTTTCCCTTCCCTCCCCCTCAGGTAGAAGACAAGCAATCTAATTTGATTATATGTGCACAGTCATGCAAAACACATTGCCATATTGGTCATGTTGTAAAAGCAAACACAGTCTCCCCCCAAATAAACACCAAGAAAACTAAAGTTTTTTTTTTAAAGTATGCTTTGATCTGCACTCAGACCTTATCAACTCTCTGCCTGGGTGTAGATAGCATTTTTCAGCATAGTTCTTTGGAATCATTTTGAATCATTTTATTGCTTAGAATAATGAATTCATTCAATATCCCAAAGAACTTATGATGTACTGTGTACAATGTTCCAGTTTTGCTCTCTTCACTTTGTATCAGTTTATGTAAATCTTTCAGGTTTTTCCTAAAATCATTCTTCTTGCCATTTCTTTTTTTTCCTCTTTATAATGCTTTTTTAAAATTTTCAAAACATATGTATAGATTTCAATATTATTACCTTTACAAAATCTTGTGTTCCAATTTTTTTCTCCCTCTCATCCTCTACCCCTTTTACTAGAGAGCAAGTAACCCAATACAGATTAAACATTTGCAATTCTTCTGTATATATTTCCACAATTATGCTGTACAAGAAAAATCAGGTCAAAAAGCGGAAAAAAAATGAGAAAAAACAAAATGCACACAAACCTACAACAACAAAAGAAGTAAAAATATTATGTTGTGATCCACAGTCAGTTCCCACAATCCTCTCTCTGGGTGCAGATAGCTCTCTCTATTACAAGACCATCAGAGAGCAATCTGGAATTATGCCCCCAAAATTATCAAATTGTGCATACCCTTTGATCCAGCAGTGTTTCTATTGGGCTTATATCCCAAAGAAATACTAAAGAAGGGAAAGGGACCTGTATGTGCCAAAATGTTTGTAGCAGCCCTATTTGTAGTGGCTAGAAACTGGAAAATGAATGGATGCCCATCCATTGGAGAATGGCTGGGTAAATTGTGGTATATGAATGTTATGGAATATTATTGTTCTGTAAGAAATGACCAGCAGGATGAATACGAGAGGACTGGCGAGACTTACATGAACTGATGCTAAGTGAAATGAGCAGAACCAGGAGATCATTATACACTTTGACAACGATATTGTATGAGGACATATTTTGATGGAAGTGGATTTCTTTGACAAAGAGACCTAACTGAGTTTCAATTGATAAATGATGGACAAAAGCAGCTACACCCAAAGAAAGAACACTGGGAAACGAATGTGAACTATCTGCATTTTTGTTTTTCTTCCCGGGTTATTTATACCTTCTGAATCCAATTCTCCCTATGCAACAAGAGAACTGTTCGGTTCTGCAAACATATATTGTATCTAGGATATACTGCAACATATCCAACATATAAAGGACTGCTTGCCATCTAAGGGAGGGGGTGGAGGGAGGGAGGGGAAAAAAATCGGAAAAGAAACGAGTGCAAGGGATAATGTTGTCAATATAAAGTAATCATTAAATAAAAATTTAAAAAAAAAAAAAACAAGACCATCAGAACTGGTCTGAATCATTTCACTGTTGAAAAGAGTGAATCTTTTTGTTCCTGTGTTACTTATCATTTCTTATAGCACAATATTATACCACAGCTTGTTCAGCCATTTGCCAATTCTTTGCCATCACTAAAAGAACTGCTATAATTTTTTTTTTTTTACAATTTTTGTACAAATAGGTCCTTTTCCTTTAAAAAAAATCTCATTGGGATATAAGCCAAGTAGTAATTTTCTGGATCTTCAAAAGGTATGCACAGTTTTATATCCCTTTGGGCATAGCTCCAGATTGTTCTCCTGAGTGATTGGAACAATTCATAATTCCACCAAAAATGCATTAGCGTCCCAATTTTCCCCTCATCTCCTCCAATATCTATCATTTTCCTTTTCTGTCATATTAGCCAATATGATTGGTGTGAGGTGGTAGCTTGGAGTTTTAATTTGCATTTCTTTAATCAATAGTGATTTAGAGCATTTTTTTCATATGACTTTAAACAACTTCAATTTTGTCACCCCAAAACTGCCTTCAACCATTTATCAGCTGGGGAGTAAGTAACTCTTATTCTTACAAATTTGACTCAGTTCTCTACATATTTGAGAAGTGAATCCTTTATCAGAGAAATTTGCTGTAAAATTCTAAAAAACATGGTCTCTGGCACCCCCCCCATCACCCACTGTCTATTAAACATTTCAATCTAATAAATGATAAATGAAATCCAACCATTATAACCTCAACATATTCAAAACCTATCTTATTATACTCTTTTGAACTTCCCTATTTCTACTGAAGATAATACTGTTCTTCCTCTTTCCCAGTTTTGGGAGAAAAAAAAAAAAAAGATGGTGATGATAGTGGTGAGGAAATGGCAATGTTTGCATCTGCTTGGTTAGATGAGGAACCAGAGAGTGAAGAGTTTGCACTGAGATTGCAGGTCAAGTAAAAAAGCATTTATGAAGCACCTATTAAGTGTCTGGCACACAGTAGGTGCTTGTTGATTTTTTCCTTTTTCTTTTTTTTTGTCCTTGTTGATTGATTGACTTTAGATATATTTATATATGTGCCCTTGGTAGAAATAAGCTCCCTAAGGGTAGATACTATTTTCTTTTTGAAATGGAAGATAGGTAGCATGGTAGGTAGTGTTCTGGACGTGGAGTCAGGAAGAACTGAGATGAAATTTAACCTAAGACACTTACTATGTGATCCTGGGCAAATCACTGAAGCTTTATCTCGGTTTCCTGGGAATAATAATAGCACCTACCTTCTAGGTTTATTGTAAGGCTCAAATGAGATATATTTGTAAGGTGCAAACCGTGACAGATTAATTAAATGCTAGCTAATATTGTTTTTATTTTATGGGAATTAGATGATTAAGATTGACTTTATTTTAACTTACAGGAATTTGTTTTATTTGACTGCATATTTGTTACAAGCTTTTTTCTTTCTTTTTCTTTTGCAGTGGGGCAGATAAGAGATGGGAGAGAAGAAAATAAACGTTTAGTAATTGGGGGGAAATCATTTAAAGAAGATGTCACAAAATATTCAGAAAAAATTCTGCCTCAGAGTTGCCTGGCTTGTGCCAAAAGGATGGATGGTCTTTGGTTGTTCTCTCAAGTAAGGATCGGAGAGCAAAGACTTCCACGTAGCACCTGCCTCCTCAGATTCTACAGGGGAGAAGGGAGATCCCAATAAAGGGGCAAAAGGCCATAGCTTTTCTCTAGCAAGCAAATTTGATGCCATTGCCTTAAGACGGGATAATACTTGCAGTTGCAGTTGCAAAATTCTAGGAATCCAACCTACTTTAAGCTTCCTGGAAGAACAGTCATAGACAGAGTGAACCAGATCCTCACTGGCGTTTTCTTAATTTCACAGTACTTAACCCTGTCAAAAAAAAAAAAAAAAAAAAAAAAAAAAAAAAAAAAAAAAAAAAAAAAAAGGAACGACGTTCACCTGGCATGATCTATTCATCTATTCCGTGTGTGTGTGTAAATACATTTTACACTTGATTGTGCAAATACTTTGAAGAAGTGTCCTTGCACATTTCCAATGGCTCCTTGAGTTTATACTGGGAGAACACATCCCAAACCCTATCCAAAACCCATCCTAGTGGCTCGAACTTCCAGTATTGGGGTCTCTTTTTCAACTGTATTTTCCTTTTATCATGTTGTTCAAGGCAAGGGGGACTTCTTATATTTGGATACCATATGTATGGATTGAGTGGACTATTGGCAAGAGTAACTGCATGATTTCTTCTTCTTCTCTTCCTCTTCCTCCTCCTCCTCCTCCTTCTCCTCTTCCTCCTCCTCCTCCTTCTTTTTTTTGAAGTAATTGGGGTTAAGTGACTTGCCCAGGGTCACACACCTAGGAAGTGTTAAGTGCTTGAGATTGCATTTGAACTCAGGTCCTCCTAACTTCAGGGCTGGTGCTCTATTCACTTCACCAACTAGCTGATCTACATGATTTATTCTTAACAGTGCTATCACTTCCATTTTTAAATGTCCATTAATCAGTGCTTAGAGAACGCTGATCAATACAATGATCAAACAATTATAATTAGCTGATCAATGAGCATTTATTAAGTGTCTACTATGTCCTAAGGGCTGGGGATAGTTCAAAAAAATTTAACTGATAGGGAGACACCATGCTAAGAACCATATACAAACAAATATAAACAAATTAAAATGGAAATGATCAATGGAGATAAAGCATTAGCAAGAAGGGGAAAGGCTTTCTGGACCTGAGAATGCAGTTCAGCGAGCCCCTTGCCCTGAATTCATCATGAGCAGTGAGAAGCCAGAGACAACAGGGACTTTCCAGAACCTTTTTCTTTCTCACCTCATGTGGGAACTGAGACTTTGCCTGGCTGGAGATTCACCTTTATTTTCATTACCCCTAGACCTCGGCTATCAAAGTGCTAACCACTTCCTTCATAGTGATGTTAAGAGTGCACAGAGGAAGTGCAGCAAGGTGCCATCCACTCTCAGGGACCCCCTTCTCTCCTTCCTACACCCCAAGGCTGAATAGCAAGGAGGGGGCTGGGATGCTTTTTGGGCCCTATTCTCTCTTGGGGACTGAGACCTTTGGATCTGAACCTCCTCCCCCTGCTACAGGAGGGAGATAGATCATGAAAAGGCAGAGCCCGCTTTTTTTCTGGAGAAATGATTGGATCGGGCGCCCAGGTCACATGCTGATTACCCACCTGCCATTTCTTCTATCTGTGATCTTTGGTACCTGGTGACACACTTAACCTCGCCGTCACCACACATATGGGGTTATCTGTGTGATTATGGGAAATCGTCATGGATTCCTAGAATTGTAGGCTAAAAGGAAGGGGGTAATTAGTACTGCTTGCTTATTGTACAAAAGGAACCAAGGTGCAGAGCTGTGTCTGTTGTCAGGTCACATAGATCGTAACTAGCAAAACTGGGGTGCTTTAAAAGTATTTACAGGTTGTCCGCTCCACTAGAATGTCAGCTCATAGAGGGCCAGAACTCTTTATTTTGGTTTTTGGGGTTTGGAGTTTGGGGTTTGTTTGTTTTTTGTTTGTTTGTTTGTTATTTGTTGCTTTTTGTTCTACTCAGTACCTAGCACAAATTAAAGTCTTGTTGAAGGGTAACTAGGTAGTATTATGGATAGTGCACCAGTCTAGAGTGAGGAGGACCTGAATTCAAATCTAGCATCAGACACTTACTAGCTGTGTGATCCTGGACATGGTATGTGATGTGTGTTAAATGTGATCACTTAATCCTGATTGCCTCCAAAAATAAAAAAAAAAAAAAAGTCTTGATTTAATTCTGACTCTAAATCCAAAAATTTTTTTCTCTATCTACATTGCCCTTTTTTATGGGCCAAGGATTCCAATCTAATCCCATACATCAAGCATTTATTAAGCATCCATATGGACTAAGCAGGGGAGATTCCAAGACAATAAATAGAATGTTGACCTTTGGAAAGGAGCCTGGGTTCTAGGTATATTCTGATGACTCCTTAGTGTAGACTTGAAAACTTTGAGTTCATCTACCCAAACGACTATCAAACTGTGCATGCCCTTTAATCCAGTAAGCTCTTCATCTCTATTGGGCTTGTATCCCAAAGAGATCCAAAAAGGAGGGAAAGCGACCCACAGATGCAGAAATGTTTGTGGCAGCCCTTTTTGTAATAGCAAGAAACTAGAAACTGGGTGGATGCCCATCATCAGTTGGAGAATAATTGAATAAGTTATGGAATATTATTGTTCTATAAGAAATGATCAGCATGATGATTTCAGAGAGGTCTGGAGAGATTTGTATGAACTGATGCTGAGTGAAGTGAGCAGGACCAGGAGATCATTGTACATGGCGACAACAAGATTAAATGATCAATTCTGATGGACGTGGCTCTTTTCAACAATGAAATGATCCAGATCAGTTTCAATGGTCATGTGATGAAGAGAACTATCGGAACCCAGAGAGAAGACTATGGGAACTGAGTATGGATCACAGCATAATATTTTCACTCTTGCTGTTTGCTTGCATTATGTATTCTTTCTAATGTTTTTTTCCTTTTTGATCTGATTTTTCTTGTGCAGCATAAATGTTTAATTGCATATATTTTGCATATATTGAATTACTTGCATCTAGGACAGGGATTGAGGGAAGGAAGGGAAAATATTTGGAACCCAAGATTTTGCAAGGGTGAATGTTGAAAAGTATCAATGCATGTGTTTTGAAAATAAAAAGCTTTAATTTAAAAAAGAGATTAAAAATTATGTTCAGAGATACTTCTCATGTATTTACAGCCATCTTTTTGCATACGTCCCCTTTTTTTCATTCCTGTTGGCCTAATTTGAGATGACAGAATAAAGATTTTCGTTTTCATGCTCTCCTAAACCTCTAGAGCAATCATCCCTTCCGATGTTTAACACAGTGCCTGTCACATAGTAGATGTTTAATAAGTGTTTATTGAGTGGTATTCAATTGAATTTCATTGGATTATAGATTTAAGCTAGAAGGAAACTTAAGAGACTTCAGTCCTACCTCTTCATTTAGGATGACTTGTTAAATAGGTCACTCAGCTACTGTAGGTGTTTAAAAAGTGTTTATTGAATAGAATTTAATTGAATCTTATTGGATTATAGATTTAAAGCTGGAAGGAAAAATTGGAGATTCCAGTCCCACCCTTCATTTAGGGTGACTTGTCATTTAGCTAGAGGCAAGATTCAAATTCAGATCCTCTCAACTTAAAACCAGTAATATATCCATATTACTGTCTTTCTCATGTCTTTCTCAAATACTCTCTCAGCCCATGGATAAAGGGATGAATGAATAAGGCTTTGTTAAGCAGTTTGGTGGTCCGGTGGCTAGAACACTAGGCCTGGAGTCTGGGGTCTGAATTCATAATTGGTCTCAGACAGCTCCTGATATGATCCTGGACAAATCATTTGATCTCTGCCTCAGTTACCTTATCTGTAAAATGAGAATAATAGCACCTTCCTCTCAGAGTTGTAAGGATCAGATAAACTAATAGTTGTAAAGTCTTTAGCATATAAAATATTAGCTATTATTTATATTGATATACATTGGATTACTATAAAATAAAATATTAGCTAGCAGTATTTTGAATTATACATAACCTATTATATATCAATCCATAAGGTAGACTTCAAGGTTAGCAGTTTGTGCTGATGGACCTCAAGAAAATATTACCAGTCTCTGGTTTAGAGACAAAATCATCTCCAATTTAATCTGTCTCTGACCTGTTGGTACATGTGATCTCTATGTTATCTCCCCCATTAGACCAGAAGCTCCTTGAAGGCAAAGGTCATTTTTGCCTTCATTCTTATCTTCCACTCTTAGTACAATGACAGAACATAACAAATCTTATTGATTTCCTAGAGTTTACATGGAAATCACATGCCCTACGGACTGAAAAGGATTCTTCTTGTTTCTCAAGAGGGACCTGACATGCATTTGAGTGATGAAGGGCTATGCAAACTCACCTGCCTTACTTTATTCTCTAGAATCATCTGAGACCTATAGATAGAAAGATGTCCTCTTTCACCTAGTCAGAAAAGGATAAAAAATAAATAAATCTGAGAGGGGAAGACCCAAGCAGAAATGATTGCTATTTACATTTAAATCTGAATCAATCAGGAATCAAACAATGACCAAATGGGGCTTGGCCTGGAACCTATTGGTGGCCAATCAATGAGAATCAGAGTGGTTTTGATTTAAGAAAGAAATCTAGCCTCTAAACCCCAAGATTTGTATAGTCAGTGATCTTAAGTCTTTGGCTTGAGTAAGTATATTTATACTCATAGGCAAGAGTGAAATAGATTAGGGCACCAGAAAGCTGTCAGAGAGGAAGCCAGTTGTACATGAAAAGAGCCTGAAGCTTGTAATACCTGAGGCGGTCTCAGGCTCTGTGATTCAGGATGGTCAGAATCATGACTTGGTCATTGCAAGAGAGAGAGTCACGACTGGGGGAAAAGTGGGTTTGGTGAAATAAAAAGAACATCCTACTTTCTAGAGCGAGAAGGACACTTGTAGAACTATTAGACTGTAAGCTCCTCCAAGACAGGGATTCTCTTTGCCTCTTTTTATGTCCCCAGTACTTAGTCCATGTCTGACAAGTAGTAGATGCTTAATAAATGTTGATTAATGGAGAACTCGGGATTCATTGAGGACTGGGAATGTCTTTCCATACCTTTTGTATCCCTTGTACTTGTAGTATCCTTTGTAGTAGGTGCTTAATAAATGTTTATGGACTCCAGTGATCAGGTCTTCTGTTAGGTGGGGTTAGCAGAGGAATTGATAAAAAATGAAACCCTTATGCAAGTTAAGGGTATGATGCAACCTCATGGGGTACTCCCTTTCTATTAGGTAATCATGAGTTCCACTGAGGAACTTGTCTTTCATATGCTCTCCCAACTCTATTTCATATTCACCATTCCTAGTATCTATTGTAGCCCTCCATTTTATCTTTTTTTTTTTTTTTTTGATGAGGCAATTGGGATTGATTTGTCCAGAGTTACACCATTAAGAAGTGTTAATTATCTGAGACCAGGTTTGAACTCAAGTTCTCCTGACCTTAGGGCTGGTGCTCTATCCACTGCACCACATCCCTCCATTTTGTCCATAACCTATTGCCCTAAATAAAACTACCTTTTGTCAAGGAAAATGGCCATTGTGAATTTTTCACACGACTGAACCCCAACTTTTGGGGCCTGCCATCATTTGGTGTCAAATCCCACTTCATAGATCACATCATTAAGAAGCGAGACTCCAAGTTCCAAAGAATGAAGCAGAAAATGTGTTTAAAATTCAGAGAAATGTGTATTCAGAGAAGTTCAGATACAGAATGGAATAAGTAAAGTTGAGAAATCAATACACAGTGGCAGCAACCATGGAAAGAGCCACCTTGCTAAAAATGAATGTTGTGTAAAAGGATCATACATTTAGAGCCTGGAGGCCAACTTGGCCATCTCCTCATTTTACAGATGAGGAAATTGAGTTTCAGAGTTGTGTCTGACCCAAGAATGAATAAATAATCAGTGACAGAGTCAGGTCCTCTGACTTTCAATCCTACTCTGTCCTTCTAATGATGACTTGAATAAGAAATGAGAAGACATATATTTTTTGCTTTCTTTGTACAATTGGAAGACTATAGTTATGAAATATTCCAATGTGTTGATGTATTGGTGAGTTTTGTTGAGTTACTATTCTCTCACTCTTTCTTTTATTTCTTGTTATAAGGCAGGGATCCTCAAACTTTTTAAATAGGGGGCCAGTTCACTGTCCTTCAGACTGTTGGAGGGCTGGACTATAGTAAAAACAAAAACTTTGTTTTGTGGTCCTTTAAGTAAAGAAACTTCATAGCCCTGGGTGAGGGGAATAAACATCCTTAGCTGCTGCATCTGGCCTGTGGGCCATAGTTTGAGGACCCCTGTAATATAAGGGATGGCTGTCTGAGAAGGGAGGGAAGGAAGAACATATTTAGAAATGAAGGCAATATTAAACCAAAAATAACAATAAATTGAAAAAAAAAAGAAAAAAAAGAAAACCTCAGAAATATAAACAAAAGAAATGAGACTAAGAAGCATCTCGCTAAATTCCTGGAAGACAAATCCATTGTATTATAATTAAAGGTGACGGAGAATAATGTCAGACATTCCCAGTATACCCTTCAGTGTTGGGATGTACAGCTAGAAATTCTGGAATAGAAAGAATAAGATTACCACAGATTCTGTCCTAGGGGATTTATTCTGCCATCTGGTGTTTGCTTAATCCCTGTTCAAGCTATGGAAACTTCCATACCTTCAGACACAGCAAAAGCATCTTGCAGTGAACCAGGGATTTTGTCATGGCGGGGATGGGTCATGAAGCAATGGAGAAGGTTGGGTTTCAGATATCACCCAGATGAACAAAAGGTTTCTTTCTAGTAATGACTCTTCTGGGAGGCAGTATGGAGGAAGAAAAGCCCTCCTCATTCCTCACCCCACCAAACAAACAAACAAACGCTGTGCCTTAGTGAGTAGAATCTTAGTGTCAGGAAGATCTAGTTCAAGTCTCACCTTTTTGCACTACACTGGTTGGTTAACCTCTCAACGATTGGAGGCAAGACCATAAATTATTGGAGTCTGTGTGCCTTGCTAAATGGAGCTTCCTCACTGAGAGTCCCTTTTATCAGTTAAACCACAGGCTTAACAAAACCCCAAACCTAAAACACAGGGGTAAAACTAATTAGTCAAGGCTCATTTTGTCAGAATTTATAGTTAGTGCTGAAAAAAAATGACACGGGCTTATTATCATTTTAAAGTCTCCATAATATGATTCTGATCTACTGTCCAAGACTTATAATATCTGAGTTCAAGTTTCACCTCTGATGTTGTACTGATGGGTAAAGTTTTCAATGATTCCAGGCAAATCTATAAATTGTAGAAGGTCCCTATCTGCCTTGCTAAAGGGAGCTTCCTTACTGTGTTAAACCACAGACTTAACAAAACCCCAAACCCAAAACAAAGAGATAAAACTATTTAGCCAAGACTCATTTTGTCAGAATTTTTAGCTAGTGATGAACAAAATAATGTGGTGGCTACCATTTTAAAGTCTCCATAATGTGACTGATTTACTGTCCAAGATTTACTTCATAAAATTCTTCAGTCCAGACAGACTGGATTGCTAGTTATTCCTTCAACTCTGAATTTTAGTTTCCATCACTCATCTCCCATCTCTGTGACTTTGCACCCCTCACTTAGAATCCATTTCTTTTTTATTTCAGTCTGTTAGGATTTAAAAAATAAATTGTTGCTGCTGTGTTTTTTGCTTTTACATGACAAACATTTACCAACATTCTGTGGAAGTCTTTTGTGATAAAGGAAAGGAATTAAGCAAAACTACTGATTAAAGATCTCATCTGAAAGTATACACAACCTTTTGCATCTGAAATATTTCCCACCTGTTTATTTTTTCTTAAATTTAAATGAACGGAAACTTTCTTTCTTTCCTGACTACCCTGAGGACAGGGAGATGGCCCAGTGGATTGAGTGGCAGAAGTAGAATCTGGAAGATATCTTCCTGACTTCAGATCTAACCTCACACACTTATTAGCTGTGTGTTTACAGTGATTGTTTGTCCTTCCTTCTCAAAGAGGACCATGACATCAGGAAGGTGACATGCAAGAGAATTGGATTTGAGTGAGGGAGGGCTGTGCGAGGTCACCAACCTCATTTTCCTCTCAAGAGTCATCTGGATTTAGTGCCCAGATAAAGATCTGGAGATTGGAGTTGGGCCCAGATGCAGTGGGAGAGAAGTCACTTAACACTATTTGCCTCAGTTTCCTCATCTATAAAATGAACTGAAGAAACAGCAAATAATTTCAATATCTTTGCAAAAACCCCAAAAAACCCACTCCCCCCAAACCCCAACTCTGTTATGCCACAGTTCTCTTTTATTGTCCTGACTTAGTTTCCCTAATTATTCTGATTCAGTTTCCCTAATTGTTCTGCCTCAGTTTATAATTATTCTGCTCAATCCTGCAAAACCACCCCTTTCTCTTAATCAGAATATTTGATATAGATAAAAGATCTTATATTTTAGAATATCAGAATACCTCTCCACATCCCAAGATGCCTCTCCCCATCTCTGGGGTGCTACCCCCTATTATGTCATCCCCCTCTCCAGAGGCTCATCCCGCCCTGTCAGAGTCCCATTCCTGCTCTCAGCACTCTGACTCCACCCCCACTTCGCTCTACCCCCTGAGTCTGAGCCATGAGTATATACGTCATTGAGAACTCACATTGTTTGCTGAATTCTTGGAGACAATAGTCTTATTCAGCCTTGGGACCAAACCATGGATCCAATTTTGGTCCCAGTAAATCTCTCTCTTTTAAATAAATTATTAAATACTCTGTAATCTCTATCTTGCCTCAGTTTCTCCGGCATTACAACCCCAAATAGGATAATGAAGAGTTGGCTGCAATTGAACAATAACAACACTATAGTCAATATGTGAGATGTGTGTATGTGTGTGATTTCCATAGTCTAGATCTATTGTGTCTTTTCGTCAGTCTTTCTAGAATCATGAATGATCATTTTATTGATCATAATTCTTACATCATCAAAGTTATTTATTTTTACAATGTTGTTATTGAATAGATTATTTTTTTAGTTATGCGTATTTGATTCTTTGTCAGTTTATAAAAGTTCTCAGAATCGTCTATTGTTTAACATCTTAATACTATAGTATAATTTTTGGGAGGCGTTCTACTTACTTCTTTATGTCTTTTTATGTGACTTTGAAATGATGGGGTTATGAAGAGTTGGACAGGTTTAAAAAATGATTCAAAAAGAACAACGCATAGAAACATACATCCTAATAATTGGGATGAGAATTCACTATTTGATAAAAACTGTTGTGAAATTTGGACATTAGGATACAAATAATTAGACTTAAACCAGCAACTCACATCTTACATCACATTAAGCTCCAAATGGATGCTTGACCTACAATAAAATCTAATAAATAAATTGAAGAAACATGGAAAAAATTACATATCAGATCTATGGATAGATGGGGAAAAAAAGTTCACGATCAAAGAAGGGACAGAAAGAATCACAGAAGATCATCATAAATAAATTGAAGAGACATGGGAAAAATTACCTATCAGATCTATGGATAGATGGGGGGAAAAAATTCATATCCCAAGAAGAAACAGAAAGGATCATAGAAGTTTAAATAGATAAATTTGATTATATAAATTTAAAAAGTTTTTTTTGCATCAACTAATCCAATCAAGTTTTAATTTTTTGGGGGGGGGGTTTCAATGCTTTTGTAAAATTTTGAGTTCCAATTTTTTTTCTACCTCCCTCCCTTACCTTCTCTGTCCCCAAGACAGCAAGAAATCTCAAGGTTTTATTAAAAAAGAAATTAACTGGGATTTTTTTTTCAGTAAGTTTCTCTGATAAAGGGTTAATTGCCAAGAATTATAATGAAGTGATGTATGAGTGATGTATAAAAATAAGAACTCTTCCTCCAATGATAAAGGATACGAACAGATAATTCTGTTAAGGATTCTTTTCTTCCTTCAAGGCTGAGAAGTTGATGACTTTGCACAGCTCTGCCTCATTTAATCTGATTCACATCAAGTCAAGACATCATCCTCATGATGTCATTAGTTCCCTTTAAGAATGAAGGACAGAGGAGCAGCAAGATGGTGCAGTAGATAGAGCACTGAAGTCAGGAGGACCTGAGTTCAAATCCTCAGACACTTAACACTAGTTGTGTGACCTGGATAAACCACAATCCCAATTACCTCTTCAAAAAAAAGAAAAAAAGAAAGAAAAGAAAAAGAAGAAGAAGAAGAAAAATGAAGGACAGACAGCAATCCATCTCTTTCTGGAAGCCTGTTGGTTCTCTGCCCTCTCTAAAAAAATTTATCTTGTATTTGTTTATCTGTGTGGGACAGTACAATATGTGTTGATCTCAGAATCAGAGATTGTGAGTTCAAATTCTACCTTGGACATCTATGGGATGTTGGTACAGGGCTTTAGTCTTCCTGGGCCTCAGTTTCCCCATCTGTAAAATGAAGATGTAAGACTAAGGAACCTTCCAGGTGACTTCCAGCTTTAGATCTAGAATCCTATTAAATTTCCATATCTTCTGACTCATATTTCCTAAGGAGAATGTCAATTCCTTAAGGGTAATGATTTTTTCATTTTTATTCATTTTTTATAACATTTATGTTAGAATATAAATTGTTCTTTGAGTTTTGTTCACTTCACTCTGCATCAGTTTGTATATGTGGTTTTTTTTTTCTTTTTTTTCTGCAAGGCAAGTGGAATTAAGTGACTTGCCCAGATGATTTGGGTGATATAGACACCAAATGAAAGTTGGGACACATGAAGAATTCACAATGGCCATTCCCTTTGGCAAAAGGTAGATTTATTTAGGGAAAGAGGTTACGAATAAAATGAAGGGACACAATAAATACAAGGAATGGTAAATATTAAATAGAGTGGGAGATTATATGAAAGACAAACTCCTCAGTGAAACTCATAATTACCCAGGAGAAAGGAAACAGTCTTTAGCTGGCAGACAAAATCCTGAAAAGGACTTAGTGTCCTATAGGAGTTAGTTAGCTATAAGGAGGAGAAGCGCGGTTGGGGAGCATAGTGGAGTTAGGAGAGATACCCCATGACATGGCTGAAGGGGAAGAGGAAACACATCACAAGGCAGAATGCCATCGAGGGCTGACCCAAAGGAGGGCAGCAGCCATGGAATGAGCCATGAGTAGATTTTATAGGGAAAACTGAACCTCAGGGACATGACTGGGATTTCTGATAGGACATGGCAAGGGGAGACTGCTCTAGACCCCTACAGAGGGTAGGTCTCAGAGATCTGACATAATTTGGATTTCAGAATGGAGGACTTCCCTATAGGGTAGAACCATGGAGCTAAACTGATTTCTATCAGTGCCTTCTCCCTGCCTGCCTCAGAAATCAGTCCTTTGTTTTCTCTCCATCCAACACACTCTTCAGAACCTTATCACAGAATCACACAGCTAGTAAATGTCAAGTGTCTAAGGCCCTATTTGAACTCAGATCCTCCTGGCTCCAGCATTGCTATCTAGCTGCCCCCTCTCTATGTGTTTCCGTGTCATTTTTAAAATAGCATTATAGTCTTTCATCATATTCATATAATACAATTTTTTCAGCCATTCCTCAGTTATTGGGCGTCCTCTTTGTTTCCAGTCTTTTGCCATCATAAAAAGAGCTATTATAAACATTTTCAAACCTAAAAAAAAATCTCTTTTTTCTTTTTTTTTCTTTTGAGTATAGCATGGTCAAATTTTGTTGTTCAATCACTCAATCATGTCCAGCTCTATGAACCCATGGACCAGAGCATGCTGGGACCTTTCATCCATTTTCTCTTAAAGTCTAAATTCATGTTCATTTTATCCACCTCATCTTTGTGTTCCCCTTTTGTCTTCAATCTTTCCACCATTAAGGACTTTTCTAATGAATCCTGTTTTCTCTTTATAGGGCCAAAGTATTTCAGCTTCAGCTTCAGTACTTGACCTTCCAGTGAATAGCTTAAATGAATTTCTTTTAAGTATTGGCTGATTTGATCTCTTTGCTGCCCAAGGGATTTTCAAAAGTCTTTTCCAGCATTACAATTTCAAATTCTGCTTTCCTTATAGTCTAGCTCTCGCAGATGTATGTTGCTATCGGAAATACCATAGCTTTGACTATATGAACCTTTGAGGGCAAGTTGATGTCTCTGCTTTTTAGTACATTGTCCAGATTTGCCATAGCTTTTCCCCCAAGGAGCACAAGTCTTTTATAATTTCATGACTGCAGTCACCTTGCATCAGCAGTGATTTTTGAGCCCAAGAATATAAAATCCAAATCTGACACTGCTTCTATCTTTTCTTCCTCTATTTGCTGGGAAGTGATGGAGTGAAGATTTTAAGGTTTTTTTGCCCCTTAATGTTAACCTTTTTGGGTATAATTCCAAATTGCTTTCCAGAATGGTTATTCCCATCTACAGATCAACCAATAATGCACCAATGTACCTTTGGGAGGGGGAGGATTGTGATTTTTAGTGATGCTTTTTCCTTTTTATTTCATAGTAACTTCCTATCCCATAGAAAGCTTTGTAACAACAACAACAAAGCAAAACAGTTAAGCAGAGGCAAGCAACAGAATGATCATAATATGTACATTCCATATCTGTAGTCCCCTGTATTTTCACTGAGAGGAGGTGGTAAGTTTATCAGTCTTCTGGAAACAAAACTGGTCAATTCATTTAACCTTAATTCATCTCTCTGTCAGTCTGTTCATTTACATTATTATGGTTGTAATCGTATAGATAGGACAATGGGGGGGGGGCGGGCTGTCCTTCAAATATGAAAAGCCTAGTTTTCATCCAAATGTGTGGGGAGGGGTTTGGTATAATGTGGACAAAGTTTTCAAAATGACCTGAAGAATATTGATGGAAAAAAGAGCTTGTCTAATCATTTTTGCTGGGCAATTTGGAACCATGGCCACAAAATTATTAAACTGGACATATCCTTTGACCCAACAATATTAGATCTGTACAAGAAAACAATCAGAGAAAGAAGAAAAGAACCAATATGTAGAAAAATATTTTAATAGCTTTTTTTAATGTTTGTGGCAAAAAATTGGAAAGCGCAGAGATGACTATCAATTGAGGAATGGCTAAACAAGTTATGGCATACAATTGTGATGAATTACTATTGTGCTGTAAGAAATGATGAAGGCTATGCTTTGGAAAAACATGAAGAGACAAGTATGAATGGAATCAAAGTGAAATGAACAGAACCAGGAGAACAATTTATACAGCATCAGCAATATTATCAAGGTAATCAACATAGTGACCAACCCTAATTCCAAAGGATTGGAAACATTATTCATGTGATAGAGAAGTGATGGTCTCAGAGAACAAATTGAAATATATTTTCTTCCCTTCCTTCTTTTCCTTTCCCTCCTCTCTCCCTCTTTTCCTCCCTCCCTCCCTCCCTCCCTCCCCTCCTTCTCTCTCTCTCTCTCTCTCTCTCTCTCTCTCTCTCTCTCTCTCTCTCTCTCCCTGTTCTTTCACAATGCAGGATTTTGTATTTCATTTTGTCATGGTTTTTTGTTTTTCTTGCCTTCTCAAAGAATAGGCAAAGAGAAGAGGGAAAGCATTCAGAACTAAAAATAAAATAAAATTAAATTTAAACTTTAAAAATAAAAAACAAAATTACTACAGAGCCATCTTGAGTGTATATACAAAAGGGGCCAGCCATCTATCTCTTTGCCTATAGAGGGCCGGAACATTGGAGAAGTATACTTGAAACAAGTTAACTCAGTGGAATTGATGAGATGAGGGTTCTCTAGTTCACACATATACTTTGTAAATTAGTATGGTGATGTAATGGTTCTCTAGTTCACACATACTCAGTACACTGTAATGATGTAATTGTAATAGGGTATTTAAACTGGGGACAAAGTCAGACTGGGAGGGAGACTGGTTGAGACTGGCAGACTGCTGGAGGAGTCTGGGTCAGACTATGACAGACACAGACTGAGTAAAAGACAATAAAGACTTTGAACTCTATTCTTGTCCATCCTCATGGTGATTATCTTGCTGAGACCAAGGCCCTTCTAGAGGACCTCCAGAAAATTAGCCCAAACATTACATTTGCCTATTTCCAGTCTGTTCTTTCAATGACTATAGGTGACTTTTTCAAAACTCCTGGATGAACATGGCTCAAGTCTACTTTTCAGTTCAAAGAATTTTTTCATGTTCTGAGGATTGAAAGGAAAGGTTTGTCCCTCTGAATTACAAATCCTATAATAACTCTTAAGTCCTCAAATACCCATTATGTTGTTAATTTTTGAATTGGTCACCTGGTTCTGCTTTCTTTATTCTGAGTCATTCATGTTTGTTTTCTGGACTTCTTTGAATCCTTCATTTTTTTTTTATATTGCTATGTTAATATTCTGTTATACTCACAGACCAAAATTTCCCTGCAATTGATGGTCATTGCATTTAGCTTGATCTCAGCTGCTATTTGTGTTTTCATTTACATTCTTGTAGTTGGAATGAGTGGACTGAGCAGTGTGTGGAGATAGCTAGTTCTTTAATCATATTCAGATATTCCAAATGTCTTGGTTTTTGTCTACATGATCTTGTAGAAACTCAAAAAAGAGCCAAAATTCCAGCTGGAATGACTTGATTGTGTGTGTGTGTGTGAATTTTTTTTTTTGGTGAGTTTTGTGAATTGTGAATATACACTACACAACATAATACAATACAAACAAAAGGAAAAATACAAACACAAATACAAATGTAAATACAAAATACAAAAATATAAAAAGTGACAAGCTGAATTTTTTTTAGAGATCTTCCTGCCATTAATAATAATAATATTTATATAGGATTTACTATGTGCCAATCTCTTTACAAATATTTCATTTGATCCTCACAAAAACTCCAGGAGGTAGGTTATTATTCTCATTTTACAAATGAGTAAACTAAGGCAAACAGAGGTTGCTAGGGTCTCATACCTAATAACTATAGGAGGCTGGACTTGAACTTATATCTTCCTTTTTCCAGGCCCAGTGGCTCTGACCACTGTTTTTCCTAGAGGCCTAACCTTCTTGAGGCATATTCAAGGTAGAATATAATTATTTAAGGGGAAGATCTATTTTTTTTTTTTTGTCTCCTAGAGCTTTGAACAGAGTAGGTGTTTAAGAAATACTTGTTCAACTGAATTTAAAGAGTTGTATTGTTAGATTGAAGAGTATGAACATTTTGGTGACTTTGCCCTCACAATTCCAAATTATTTTCCTGAATTGCTTGGGCCAATTCACAATTATACTAATGCTATATAAGAGTTCCAGTCTTCTCCTAGCCCCTCCAAAGATATTTCCATTTTTTTGTCATCCTTGCTAATTTGTTGGGCATGAGGTAAGACTTCAGAATTGTTTCCATTTTTTCTAATTACTGGTTGTTTGGAACTATTGGTAGTTTACATTTCTTCTTTTGAAAAGACGTAATGGCCAATAAAACATTTTTAACAAGATGGCTGCTTTAGCATTAGAGGTATAGTTTATGGATGGTGAGGAGAGCTTAATTTAGCACAGTGTATGGTAGTCAAAGTTCAAAGACAGGTTGGATTACCGGACAGATTCCAAGAAGAAGAAATGGAATAGAGAAAAATATAAAGTCTTTTAAAAATATTATTTTATTTTTATGAATTGCATGTAAAAATAAATTGTTTTGCATTTTTTTAAACATTGAGTTTCCGTGATAGAAAATGCTATTCATATCCAGAAAAAGAATTAAGGAATTTGAATGCAGATTGAAGCATACTATTTTCATTCTACCTCCTATAGTTGTTCTCTTTTGTTCTGATTCTTCTTTCACAAATGACTTCTGTGGAAATACGTTTAACATGATTAGACATGCTTGATCTATATCAGGTTGCTTTTTATTTTGGGGAAGAGAGAAGAAAGGGAGAAAAATTTGGAACTCAAAAATTTTACAAAAATGAATGTTGAATAGTATCTTTACATGTATTTGGAAAAAAGTAATATACTATTAAGTGCAAAAAATAATTTGAATTCGAAATTTTCTTTCTTCTTCTTTTCTCTTGTTTCTTCCTGAGATGGTAGTTAACAATTTGATAGAGGTTATACCTATTCAATCATGCAAAAATATTTCTATATTATTCATGTTGAGGTAAAAAAAAAAAAAACATCAGGGAAAAAAAAAACCACCAAAATTTAAAAAGTGAAAAAACTGTATACTTTCATCTACATTCAGGTACTATTAGTTTTTTCCTCTGGATATGGATAGTATTTTAAATCATGAGTGCTTTGGAATTGTCATGGATCATTTTATTGCTGTGAATAACCAAGTCATTCATAGTTGATCAACATGTAATATTACTAGTACTGTGAAAAATGTTCTCCTGGTCCTGCTCACTCCACTGAACATCAGTTCACATAAGTCTTTCCAGGTTTTTCTGAAGTCTGCCTTTCATTTCTTATAGCACAATAGTATTTCATTAGAATCATATATAACATATACTCGGCTATTCCCCAATTGATGGGCATCCCCTCAATTTCCAACCCTCTGCCACCACAAAATAGAAATATTTTTGTACATTTCCCCCTTTTCTTTTTATCTCTTTGGCATACAAGCTGGATCAAAAGGTATGGCCAGTTTTATAACCCTTTGATATAATTCCAAATTGCTCTCCAGAATGATTGCATCAGTTTACAACTCTACCAACAATGAATTAGGATCCCAGTTTTTCTACATCTTCTCCAACATTTTTCATTTTTCTTTTTTGTCATATTAGTCAATTTGATGGGTGTGAGGTGGTACCTCAGAGTTGTTTTAATTTCTATTTCTTAAACAATAGTCATTCAGAGCAAAAAATGCAAAGTCTTTAAAAAATAACTTCAGGAGCACAAAAAGAAGAAGGTATGGGTAGGACACAATTCTTCAGTTTTAAAAAAAATCTGGTGGTTTAAACAGACCTTAAACTCAACACCAGTCTATAGTGTATTGTGGTAGTTCAAAAAAGTGCTAAAGCTATTGTAAGATATATTTAAAATGGCCTAGTGTCCAGAATTAAGTTCAGTTCTTCTGTCTCCTGGCTTCCTTCAAGATAATAAATTAGCTAGTGTTTATATAGTGCCTTCTATGTGACAAGGTACTAAGTGCTTTTACAAATATTGTCACATTTGATCCTCACAACAACAAGGTAAGTGCTATTATTATTTCTATTTTACACATGAGGAAACCGTTGTTCACAAATGTTGTTCACAATTAGTGAATGTGTGAGGCTGGATTTGAACTCAGTCATTTTTGATTGTGTCATCTAGCTGCTCATATCCTTTCTTTTTCTTCCTTCTTCCATACTTTCTCCTTCCTGCCTTCCCTCTGAGATGACTTTTCATTTACCCTGTGTATATAATTGTATGCTTCTAATTGTTTTCATGTTGTTTCTCCTCTTAGATTAAGCTCCTTGAACCTAGGAACCCTATATTTATTTTTCTTTGTATCCCTCAGCACTTAAGGCAGAGCTTGGCACACAGCAGAAGCTTAATAAATGCTTATGGGATGAATGACTAATTGACTAATAATTCACTTGATCTTTGCTTATCAGACCATATCAATTCTGGGAACTTCAATTCAGTCAGGGCATCCACACATCAGTCAACATCCATAATGATAAATGGTATCAACCACACACAATATTCGGATTGGTGGGAAGAAGTGGAGATAATTAACCCAGAGGAGAAAAGATTTGGGGGTAATATAACTATCTTCTATATCCAAAGAGATTTTAGATTTGTTCTGTATCTGTGTAGGAAAGTGATACCCATTTATAAAGTTTATATAATCAGTCTCATTACCTATGTATATATCCCTAGAAAGAATACTTCCAAGGGAAGTGAACTTATCCACAACATTCAAAATATTATATTTATATAAAATATAATAAATAATGGTTTATATTTATATAAAATATATTTGATATATTAGACATAATATATAAAGATATATATTATATAATAATTTATGCATTTAATACATATATGTATAGGTATATATGTATAATATAACACATAATTTAATACAATAATACAAAATAAGCATATATGTGTACATATATGTGTATATATACACAATTATATGTGTATACATGTATTTATGTTTTTATATATGTATGTAATATGGCAAGCACTGTGCTAGGCACTTTACAAATCTTATATCATTGAATCCTCACCATAATCCTGGGAGGCAAGGGCTCTTATTATCCCATTTTTATAATTGCTAAAGAAACTGAGGCAGAAAGATATGAAATGACTTGTTTAGGATCATGTAACTAATATGTATCTGAGGTAGAATTTGAAATCAGGTCTTCCTAGCTTCTATTAAACCACCTAGGGGCCTCTTTGTTTATCTTGAACATATCTAAATATTTTGGAAGATTGTGGCAAAATCTGGTTGCTTGGAGAAGTTCAGCTACATCGTACACCAAATCCATGATTTGCACAGCTTCTGAATCATGGCTGACGCTCTCTCATTTTCCCAGTCACCTGTGGAGCTAAGCAGTGCTGTGTGTTTGCCCCCATGCTTTTTAGCTATTTTCATTTATTTTCAGTGAGGATGAAAATATCAAGGTCAGCTGCCACACTGATGGTAAATAATTTGACTTGAAAAAACGAGGAAGGTAGGTGGATAGAGCACCAGCCCCAGAGTCAGCAGGACCTGAGTTCAAGCTCTGTGACCCTGGCCGAGCCGCTTAACCCAAACCGTCTCCAAAAATTTCAAAAGCAAAGGCACAAGGCAAGATTAAAGTGGAAGAGTTGGCGTGTGACTCTTTGTTCAGTGTATTTGGTGCAGCTTCTGAGTCTGAGATGCAACAGAGCATGGACTGATTCACTGATGTTTGTGTTATTTTGGCTTGACAATAGCACCAAGAAAACCCAGGTACTCCACCAGCTCACACCTCACCATCCAGTACAGCAAATGGAAAAAAATGAATGCTGTGGATAAGTTCTCTTACCTTGGCAGTATTCTTTCCAGGGATGTATACATAGCTAATGAGAATGATGCATGTTTGGGAACCTCCAGAGAAAACCTACAGACCTACGCTGCCTTGCAAACCGAAAGTCTACAGAACCGCCATGTTGACTCAATTGTCCTACGCCCATAAACCCGAACAGTCCATTAGTGTTGGGAAAATTGAATCACTTCCATTTGAATTGTCTGAAGAAGATTCAGAAGGTCAGTTGGTAGGAAAGGTACAAGACACTGAGGTCCTTTCTGGAACTAAACTGCCGAGCATCCCAACTCCATCGCAGAGAGCACAAGTCGTTTGGACTGGCCATATTGTTTGAATGCCAAATGGGTATTTATATAAAAGACTGTTTTATGGAAAACTCACACAAGGGAAGCACTCATGTGGTAGCCAGAAGGATACAAGAATACTCTCAAGGTCTCTCTGAAGAACTTTAGAATTGATTGTTTCACATGGGAAACACTGACACAGGACTGCCTTGCACAGAGTGCCCACGTAAAAGAAGTCACTGTGCTCTGAGTGAAGCAGAATTGCAGTGCCTCAAAAGACACGTGAGATGCACAAATTTAGATCCCTCTCTGCTCCAGATGTTCATTTGGCTGATTTGTGTCTGACTTGTGGTAGAGCCTTTTGACTCGTATTGGACTGATCAGCCACAGTAAGATGCATTGTGCTTTGACTTCAACCTATTATTGGTCCTCTTCAAGCAAGAAGAACAATAGCCAGCCAACCTATTTACATGTCATTTCCCCATTAAGGCTGAATTTCCTTTTTTTGGCCCTTTTTTGTTCCCCTAGGGCTTAGCACAATGCCTGGCCCTTTTGTTTTTGTTGTGTTAGTCATTTTCAATCATGTACATATAGTGAGTGCCTAATAAGGGCTCAAAATAAATGTTTGATTGTTTAGAGACAGAAGGAAGAATAGGGTATAAAATTGATGAATTAGATTTAAGGCTGGAAGTCCAGAAAAACAAATAAACAGACAAATGGCTCCTTCCTAACAATGAGAGTTGTACCCTCCCAACTCTTAGTATCATTTTCACCGAACAGTTTCCAGGTGGATGACCACCCGTCGAGAGTATGTTGTGGAAGGGAATTTTGTTCACCTTCCTGGCTTCCAAGGTATCTTCCAGTTCTAAAATTTTGTGTCATCCCCAGTCTTGGGAAGTTTATGCCCTCCCTGTTTGGATGGGATACTTTAAATAGAATCCATCCAGAATCAACCAATGGTCTCTATGCAATAAACAGTGAACAGGGATGTTTTCCTTGGAATGGTTCAGGAAAGGCAGGCAAGATCTATGGTAGGAAGTGGGAAAAAGACTAAGAAGTCCACTTTTTCTCACTTTTGTACTTTTAATGACCCCATTTGGGGTTTTCTTGGCAGAGATACTGGAGTGGTTTGCCATTTCTTTCTTCAGGTCATTTTACAGATATAGAAACTGAGGCAAATGGGGGAAGTGACTTGCCCAGGATCACACAGCTAGTAAATGTATGAGGCCAATTTGAACTCACAACGATGAATCTTCCTGACTCCATTCCTGGCACTCTCTCCACTGGTTCCTTTTCTTTCCCCTTTTACTAAGGCAATAGAATGAGAACTCTTACCCCTGAGGTATTCTGATGTCATAAAACCTGCATTATGTAGCAGGCAGGAAGATATTTTTTAAGAGTATGGATACTAAATAAATCTTAACCAGGAAACCTTGGGAAGGATATCAACAATGATGGATGGTATGAGAAGATAAACTTTGGGCAAACTCATCTTGTTTGCCTGTCTTTCAGCCACTGAATCGTAAAGGGAGATGTGCAAAAACCCTGTCATTCTGGGGACTTATTATTATTTTTTTAATTCTTAACATTTTTATTTAAAGTTTTGAGTTCTACATTCTTTCTCTCCCTCCCTATCCTCCCTTCTCCCCGAGATGGTAAGCAATCAGATATAGGTTATACAGATGCAATTTTGTATTAGTATTTTTGTACCGTATTAGTACTTGAATAAAAGGGAAAAAAATGAAAGTGAAAAATAGCGTGCTTCAGTCTGTATTCAATCAATAATAGTTCTTTCTCTGGCAGTGGATAGCATACTTCAGCATTTGTGCTTTGGGATTGTTTTGGATCATTGTACTGTTGAGAATAGCCAAGTCATTCACAGCTCTTCATCGAATAATGTTGCTGTTACTGTGTACAGTGATCTGTTCACTTCACTCTGCATCGGTTCCCGTAAGTCTTTCCAGATTTTTCTGAAATCATCCTGTTTCTCATTTTACAATCATATACCACAGCTTGTTCAGCCACCCCCCAATTGACAGGATCTTTTCCCCTCTTGGGGGTGGTATTATCTTTGCGATACAGACCTAATAAAGGTATTATTTAATCCACGTATATGCACAATTTTATAACCCCTTGGGTATAGTTTCAAATCGTTCTCCAGAATAGTCGGATCATTTCCCAACTGCAACAATGCATTAGTGTTCCAGTTCTCCTACATCCCCTCTGATGTCCAACATTTCCCTTTTTGGATCGTTATTTTCAAACAGAAGAGTGAGTGATCTTGGGAAACATTTCTCTCCTTCTTAGATCCTGAGTTTCTCATCTGTAAAACAGGAAGGGTGTATTCGGTCTCCAAGGTCCCATCTAGATACTGTGATACTGCTCCATTGGGAGGAATTTAGGGCAGAGTCAGGAAAAATCTGGGTGGACTTTGCATCTTGGTTTGCAACAATGTCACTTGACACCTTATGTTTCTGTTTTCTCATCTGTAAAATAGGATCAGTAATTGCCGCCTAACCAACCAGGTTGTGCAAGGATGGAATATGATGAGTAGAGCAGACCATGGCTTTCATGCCCTTTGGCAGTGGTGCGAGTTCAGTAGCACAGAGATGTGGGACAGGGCAGGATTTCAGTGATAAGGCAGTGGAGAATTTCCCACAGGCCTTAGAGACCAGGCCCTTGCCGCCTCTCAATGACCAAAATTAAAAACGTGATGCAGGAGTTCAGGCATATTTAGTCATTTTCCTTGGGTAAGGAGCACAACCCTTGTCCACTTTCATCTTTGGCTTACCTACACATTTTGAATATATTTCCCTTTCTTAGGGTGAACTTTATCCCTCTCCCTTGGACAGCACCAGGCAAAAATCCAGAGTGGGGTAGAAGACTACCTAGAAAGAATCGGAGCTAGAACTCAAGATACAAAAGCCCAGACCACGTTTTACTGGAATTGTAAATCTGGAGTCAGTGGAGGTCCCACTTTTCTGCTCCTGGCAGTCCTTGTAGACCATTTGCAATTATCTGGTGACCTTTGTCATTCTGAGGTTCATTCCAAACACACCTACTAAGTGCAGGAGGTAGACAGAGCTTCAGTCCTATAGGGGGTATGTCTAGGGACACACATAAGAGGCAGAGATTCAGAAAGTCAGAGCTTAATGATCCTCTGGTCCATCACCTTCATTTTACAGGGAAGTAAACTGAAGCCCAGAGTCGGGGTGTGACATGGACAAGGAAAGCGCGCCAGAGCGCCGCTCCTCATCAGAACTAGAGGGGACTTTCGAGATATCTCGGGACACAGTAGGATTTTAATAAATGCTTGTGGATTGACTGTCCAGACTCTCTCATTAGACAGATGAGGAAAAAGAGGTCCAGAGGAGCAACTTCTCCAAGGAGACGTCCATAGCCCTCTGGCAGGTTGGGGACTTGCACCAAGGTCCTCGGACCCGATTGCAGAGCTCTTGTGCGGTGTAGGACGTGCCCCCCGGGCCGCAGGACGGGATGGAGCCCTAGCTCCCCGCGGGACCAATTCTAGAGCTCCGGGAGTTCCCCTTTAAGGGCGGCCCCGCCCGGGGTCGGGCGCCGAGTCACGTGAGCGGCAATGTTGCAGCGGGCGCGGACACAGTCGCTACAATGTTTCGGGGCGGCTGCCTGGCCCTAGGGCTGGCGCTGGGGCTGGGGCTGGGGCTGGGGCTGGGGCTGCCGCTGAACTTGCCCCGGCCCTCGCTCCCGCCGCCGCCCTCCAGGACCAACTCGGTGGTCATGGACGCGACCACGGGCCAGCTCAAGGTGGTGGAGGGCTGGGAGGCCGGGGCCATCGCCTGGGCCAACCTCACCAACGCCATCGGCAGCACCGGGTGAGGTCCGGGGGCTGCGGCCGCGCTGGGCTGGGAGGGGCTTGGAGGGGCCTGGCAGGGGCCGGGACAGAGACCGGGCCTGGCTGGCTGAGGAGTCTGTGCTGGAGATTGGCCGGGGGCCGCAGTTAAGCTGGGGCTGGGAGGGGCCTGGGAGGAGGGACTAGGTAGGGCTCCCAAGCAGGTGACAGGAGCTGTTCTGGGTCTGGGCAGGGATCTGGGCTGGAGATTGACCCGGGGATTTGGGCTTGGGCTGGGCAGAGGCTGCGCAAGGCCCTGCTGCCTCAGATCAGACCCCTGACACAACGTCCAGCTCCACCAGACCCTGCCAGGTTAGGATGGCTAGGGACCAGGACTGGGGACTCAGACCTCTGGTAACCTTTGTGAACTGGCCCTGTGCCCATCTCCTCCTCCCCCCGGGGGGCCAGGACTTAAGAGATTCTTTGGCAGCAGCTCTGCCCTAGATGCCTCAGAGTGCCAGCCTTCTGTGTGTACCCACTGGCTTAGGATTTGGGGTTTCTGCCATCTCCCCCAAACCAGCCCTTTCTGCCTGACCATAACCACTTTCCTCTTCTCATCCTTGACTCCCCATAGGGGTTGTGATATCTATCCCCTATAGACTAGCCTTCTCTGCTCATATCCTCATCTGCTCGAGTCCTCATCCATGGGGAAATGTGGCAAGGAAAGCCCTATGGACCAGCCCTTTCTGTGGGGCTCATTCTTCCATCATCATGGCCTTTCCCCCTTGCCAGGGCTGGAACTCTGGCTTTTTGAATGTCCCTAGAGACTTGGCCCTCTCACCATAATCTCTAGTGTTTTCAGTCTTGGGGGGGTTGGAATTCTGGGTTTCTGACAACACCTGACCAGCCCTTTACCCATAATCCCTTGCCTTTCCCATGCATGAGGGCCATGGGTTTCCGAAAGGTCCCATAGATTCGGCCTTCTGTCTCCCATCCCTACCCTCTATACTCTTTGGGGAATGTTACTCTGATTTTTAGCCCTTAAAAGCTGGTTTCTTTGGCGCTCTCACCATCCATGGTCACCAGGCCAGGTCAGAGATGTTGGCACCCAGGAGGTGAGGCTGTCCCCTCCAGACCGAATGCCTCAGGGTCAGCCCCTGAAGACCCCATCTGTCCCTTTCATTCCAAATATCCAGATGAGGTTTGGCGCCAAGAATAGGCAGTAGGAAGAGTCCTGGTCAGTAATCCCGGGTTCTAGTCCTGGCTTGGCCTCTCATTCCCTTTGAGAGTCCTCCTTCCTTTGTTACTTCTCTCTGTGAATTTTCTCAGCCCATTGAAAGGGTCATTCTAAAGTTCTTTCTGCTTGTGATTAGTTTGTAACTGTTGGTGGCTGTAGCAGACTGGGACAGATTGAGTAGTGGGTTCAGAGAGCATCAAATGTCAGAGAAAGCCTTAGAGCTTTTGTAGAAAAAAGGAAGGAAACAAGAGTTTCTTAAGTACTTACTAGTGCCAGGCACCATGCTAAGCACTTTTTTTAAATTCTGAAATTATTTCTTGCCTCATTTCTACTAATCTACTAAGACATTGAGTGCCAAATTTTTCTTTTTGCCTCCCTCCTCCCTCCCTGAGACAGCAAGAAATTTGATATCATTTATACATGTACAATCATGTTAAACATACTTTCCTAGACTGTTTATATCTTCTGGGTCATTCAGCACTATGTATTTGAAGACTTCTTTCATGATCACAAGATTAAGCAATAGTCATATTGTGAAAGAAAAATCAGAACAAAAGAGAAAAACCACAAGAAGGAAAAAAAAAAAACCCAAAAGATGAAAATAGTATATTTCGATCTGCCTTCAGACTCCATATTTCTTTCTCTGGCTGTAGATAGCATTTTTCCATCATGAATCTTGGAATTGTCTTAGATCACTGTATTACTGAGAAGAGCTTAGGCAGTCACAATTGATCGTTTGTGCTAAGCACTTCCCCCCCCCCCCATAAAGGCATTTATTAAATAATTTATGACAATATTTAAAATAATGCAATACATTCATGTAGATAATGAATTCTCTTTTACCTCTTACTACTTATTTATTTGTTTTTTTGTAATAGCTTTTTCTTTTTTTATAAGGTTCTTATTTTTCAAAATACATGCAAAGATAATTTCCAACATTCATTCTTACAAAACCTTGTGTTCCATATTTTTCTCCTTCCCTCCCCTTTCCTTAAACAGCAAGTAATCCAATATAGATTAAATATGTGTAGTTTTTCTAAACATATTTCCACATTTATCATGTAGTTTTTATTTTTCAAAATCCATGCAAAGATAGTTTCCAGCATTCATGCTTATAAAACCTTGTGTTCCATATTTTTCTCCTTCCCTCCCCTTCCCTTAAACAGCAAGTAATCCAATATAGATTAAATATGTGTAGTTTTTCTATTTTTTTTTAACCCATGCCAGGGTAATTTTTTACAGCATTATCCCTTGCACTCACTTCTGTTCCGATTTTTCCCCTCCCTCAGATGGCAAGCAGTCATTTACATGTTAAATAGGTTACAGTATATGTGTAGTTTTTCTAAACCTATTTCCATATTTATCATGTAGCTTTTTATTTTTCAAAATATATGCAAAGATCATTTCCAACTTCACTCTTGCAAAACCTTGTGTTCCATATTTTTATCCCTCTCTTCTTTTTACCTCTCACCCCTAGACAGCAGGTAATCCAGTATAGGTTAAACATGTATCACCATATGTTTATGGTAGAGGAGTTGATAATCTTCGCCAGAAGAGGGAATGATCACATTGGAAGATACTCTCACACAGTTACCTGGGTACACAAAGAAATGGAATGGTTTGCCCAGGGCCGTTCAGTTAGTATATGTCAGAGGCAAGACTTGAGCTCAAGCCTCCTTATTCTGATGGAAGTCCATGTGTTAAGCACTTTTACAATAGCATCTCATTTGAGCCTCACAACAACCCCGTGAGGTGATGCTTCTGTATAGAAGGGGATGCTCCCCCACCTCCCAGCTGTGGTGTTGTGGAAAGAGTTCTGAGCCAATGAAATGGTTCTCCTAGCAGGGGAGGCTGCTAGGGAAGCCATTTAGGTATCCACACTAAGGCTGATACCATTAGGGTGAGCCCAGGGAGTGGGGACCACCTGAAGAGGGGCAAACCGGCTCCCCGTCCGGTTCCTTAGAATGCTCATTTCCATCGCTGCAGGAAGAGAACCGTTGTCCTTTATCCCGTGACCTGGGACGGAGTCACACAGATCACTCCTATGGCGTGTGTGTCTGTTGAGGCTCTGGACTGCTCCCCCTGCTCCCCAGATGGTCTTGGGAGGGGGTACCTGAGGGAGAGCCCTGGCAGGGAGGAAACGGCCGAGTAGGCAGGACTGGCTCTTTGGACCAGCCCTCAGGGCTGTCTGCTGCCCCAGCCGGGCCCCCTCTGCCTCCGGCCTCCATCATCAAGGGCCTTGGGCATCTGGCCTGCAGTTTTCTGCGGTGGTCTCAACCAGTTTTATAGACTTTGCTGACAGCCTTGGAAGTAGGCAGAGAAGGAGGTGAGCTGCTGCTGCCATCGGTCAGAAAGCAAGTCAACATCTGCTGTAGTCAGTGTTGTCCCAGGTGCTGGGAAGGGGTTGGAGGGAGGATGGAAAGGATCCCATTTCTGCCATTCTCGGTACCTCATCTCCCATCTCTGTATCCTCGGGAGGTTCTCCCCTGTGCCCGGAATGTGCTTCTACCTCATCTTCCCTTCTGGTTTCTTTCCAGAATTGTTCCATGAGCTTCTTTCTACAGGAAGCCTTCCGTGATCTCACTTGGGCAAAACTTGTTTGTGTCTTGGGCCCAATGCCTTGCACCCAGCTGACAAATGCTTAGTGTTGAAATGATTTCTCAGTCAGTGAGTCAGGACAAGCATGAAGGTGACAGAGGGACACCTGTGGCTAAAACATAACTCACAATAAGATCATACCACAGGGGAGTCTTAGGTTATTCACTATCTATTCCTGTTGGAGCTTCTGGTTAAAGAATTGGGGACACCTACTTCTTAGGAAAATTTATAAGGTGTTTTTTTTAAATTTCTTGCTGAGGCAATTGGGGTTACACAGGCAGGAAGTATTAAGTGTCTGAGGCCAAATTTGAGCTCAGGTCCTTCTGACTTCAGGGCTGGTGCTCCATCCACTGCATCACCTGGCTGCCCCCCAAATTTGTGAGTTTTAAAGCCCTATGGGAAAGAAAGGAATAGGATTTGGCAGAGAAGCAGTAGGAATGACAAGCCTAAGTCTTGGGTGAGGGCAGCAGCCCCAGGATTCCCTCTGTCCATCAGCACCCGCTCTGCTCATGAGTCATTGGTGGGGGTGGCTGCCCCTTGGCTCCAGAGAGGAGGGTTGGATGTGAATTTTTTGGCCTTTTAGGATTTGGGGAGAGAAGTGAGATCTTGAGGTTTGTGAGACCGTGGCTCGGCTCAATCCTCCTCGGGCTCCTCTCGGGCAGGATGCAGGGGAGCCAGTCTTCTGCTGAAATGAGGAAGTTGGGGGAACTTTCCACTTGCTGCTAAATAAGGCTCCAAAGAAATCACTTGCCAAACACCCCTTCCCTTTTCTAAGACCCCCGGTCAGGCATTTCAGCTGCAGGATGGTTTTTTGTGCTTGTAATCACACGTAGAGAAGGATTTGGGGAGATTTAGAAGCTTTTTAAAAACTGAGTTAAAAATAGTCCCCACCTCTCTAGTGCTTTAAATTTCCTGATGCTCATATCCCCATTTTAGAGATGGGGAAACAAAATTGGCTAAAGTCACAAGTCTACTAAATGGAACCCGGGGTTCCCGACTCCAAATCATGTTCTTTTCTCTGTAGCGTACTAGAGAATGAGGAGAAACACAAGATCTGTGATTCCATAATATTAGGAATCCGCAGAGAAGAAAATAACAGCTACTGTGACACAGTGATTGAAGATTGGTTTGGTACTTTACAAATAATGTCATTTGTTTCTCACAACAATCCTAGAAAGTAGGTGCTTTGTTATCCCCCTCCATAAGCCAAGACTGACAGGGTCCCATAGCTAACAAGTGTCTGAGGCCACATTTGAAATTTGAACTCAGGTCTTTGCTATTCCGGGTGCAGCGCTCCATTCACTGCACCACCCACTGCCTCTACCAGGTTCCCTCTGCCATCTGTGCGGCAATCTAGAGTTCTAGCGGGTTGCCCAGGTCCCCGAGAGAGTAAGTGACCTTTCCAGAGTAAATTCCAGAGCCAAGGAGTGCCAAGGGCAGGATTAGAACGGTCATGTTTCTTTTGTCTTTCAAATCCCCCTCCATTTGTTTTATTTTTCATCTTTACATCAGCCCTTTGAGGTAGGCAAGGAAGGGATAATTCTTTCTATTTTAAAAATGATGGAATGGAGGCCTGGAGAAGTTGTGAGTCTTTTCGAGCTCATGTTTTCTCGACGGTTATCTCGAGAGAGATCTTGACTTTGGGAAGATCAGGGTGATAGAAGTTGTTGTTCCCAAGGGTGGCTATGGGGGAAAGACCGATAATAAAAGGCTTCATAGATTAAGTTCTAGAAGGGGTTTCCCAGGGGTTCTCCCAGCATACTCTGGGGATCTCTGAGAGTCCCTGAGATTCTTTTAAGGGTCCAGGAAGTAAAAACTACTTTAATAATAATATTAAAATGTTTAAATTATGAATATGATCAATATCTACGACTGTGACCTACCTAAACAAAAGCTCTCAGTGGGAGAAGTCCTTGATTTTTAAGAGGATAAAGGGATCTTGGGACCAAAAAAGTTGGGATTGACTGATCTATTTTAGTTCCCCAGAGGCAGGCCTAAGCTCATATGACTGAATTATGCATACAAGGGGCAGGAATCCAAGATAAACCCAGGTGACTCCCCACCTCCCTCTCCCCCTATACAAGAGCATCTTTTGGACAAGGTGTGTTGGGTCAGAATTTCTGAATTTAGGAGAATGCTGGGATTCTGGAGTCCTTGCTCCCCTCCCAGCTCCAATACTAACTCTGTGACTTTGGATGGATCATTTCTCTCTGGGATGCAGGACCCTCATTTGTCATAAATACTCATAAATATCATAAATTATCATAAATGATCCTGGTTCATGATGTCATGGGAGCAGGGATGTCCCAGGGAAAAAATGCCCCTTGCCGGAGCAGATCAGTATCTGAGCTGCATTGTAGAGTCCAAGTTGCCGGGGGAAACTAAGAGATTGTGATGTTACCAAAGTCACAATTCAGTTTTTATTAAGGGGAAAGACTTTAAGTCAGCCCTGTCTTTTTCCAATGACAAAGATGGCTTTTTGGTCAGACTATGGTGCCTTTCACATGTATTTTACAAAAGAGGGAGCTGAATCACTTTGTCCATTTAGTGCCTACTGTGTGCCAGGCTCTGCTAATGCTGGGAATACTAAGAAGGACAGTCCCTGCTCTCAAGGGGCTCATGTGGAAAGGAGGGATGGGACAGGGGCTCAGCCTTCAAACTTGGCCTCTTCCTTGCTTTCCATTGCTCTTCCTGCTTTTTCCCCATAACGTAGCCTGTGCTTCCGTGGGAATGGGATCATCCAAGATGCTCCGCTTTTTCCTCTGGTTGTCCCGAGGCCTGGAATGCCCCTTGCCCATTTCAGGCAACTGGCCTCTGAAACCTTCTCCAGGAGCCTTTCCCCAGCTCCCAGGAATCTCAGGGCCTGCCCTCTGCTCATTGTCTCTGATCTATCGTGGGAGCATTTTAAGGGCAAGGATTTTCTGTGGCCTTTGTTTGTGTCCTTCACCCCTTGTACAATGCCTGGCAAATAATAGGTGCTTAATAAATGCTCTTTGGCTGAATGACTAACCCCAACTCTTAGCATAGTGCTTGGCAAATAGCAGGTGCTTAATAAGTGCCATTTGGCTGAATGATTTTCCCCAACTCTTAGCTTAGTGCTTGGCAAATAGCAGGTGCTTAATAAGTGCCATTTGGCTGAATGACTGTCCCCAATTCTTAGCTTAGTGCTTGGCAAATAACAGGTGCTTAATAAATGCTATTTGGCCGAATGACTGTTCCCAACTTGCAGGGGTCCAGCAGGGGGTCCAGGGTCGGCATCAAAGAAAGACAGGAGTTGTAGGGTAGTTTGAGTGAGGAACTGATGGAAGTGATGCTCCCACGTCTCCCAGGCTCCTTCAGGCTTTATTTTTATAATATATCATGGTCATATGCTTTTCTTTAGGTCAACATAGTCCTCAGACATGTGTCTGACTTACTGACCTTTATATGTTACCGCATTTGACATTTAATATTTGAATAAGTTTTTTATGGTTAAGTGTCCATTACCGATTTACATTACGCAAAGCCAATAATGAAAGGTAAATGTTATACAAGGTTAAATGTCAGTGAATTTTATTAGTTTACTTATGTCTTCTTTGTCAAGTCTATGGATTGTTTGATTCCTCTATTTCCCTGACTTGGTGTATATAGGCATTTAGGGTAATTTCTAGTTATACTTTAACCATCTTTTGGTTTCATCAGATATTCTGATCTTTTCTGAGTCTAAATAGGTAAACACCATTATTTCCTCTTTCCTTTGGATTCTCTCTCATAGTGACAATGCTTTCCATGGTGTTCTCTCCTTTATCCTTTGTCTCAGTGAGAGATTAGTTTTATTAGGACAGAATATGCCTGTGGAATCATTTCTAGTTCACTTGCCCAAATTCCCCTTGTCACCAGATTTTTTTTTTAGATAATGGTTAGTGTTGTAATCAAGCCAATTACAAATAATATAGGAGATAGTAGTCCACTGATGAGAATCATAGAAGGAAATGTTCCTGCATGAGTGCTGTGCACATCTGATCTCAGTGCTGGGCTTAATCAGCTTAGAGATTGCAGCTCCCAACACCAGCTCTTAGCATAGTGTTTGGCAAATAGTAGGTGCTTAATAAATGCTATTTGGCTGAATGACTGTCCCTAACTCTTAGCATAGTGTTTGGCAAATAGTAGGTACTTAATAAGTGCTATTTAGTTAAATGACTATCCCAACTCTTAGCATAGTGCTTGGCAAATAGTAGGTGCTTAATAAGTGCTATTTAGCTAAATGACTATCCCCAGTTCTTGGCATAATGCTTGGCAAATAGCAGGTGCTTAATAAATGCTATTTGGCTGAATAAAGAGATATATTGGCCGAATCCCCAGCTCTTGGCATAGTGCCTGGCACAAATAGCAGGTGCTCCATAAATGATATTTGACTGAATGACTCCCTGTTATTCTAATAACAAGAATAAAGCAAGACTGCAGCCTCCTACCTAAGCAAGCACCTGCTAGCTTCCTCCCGCCTACTACTTTCCCATCAGGCTCTTCTAATCTTTGACCTAAATTTTCCTGTCAGCCCCGGAGCTTCTGAATTAAACCTCCCGAGACCAAGGTCTCCCCTGAGGACCAAAGAAGAAGAGGAAGTCCCCTTCTGGGGTCCTGACAATTCAGAGAGAGAAGCTAAGTCCTGCCCTTGCCCTGCCATTAACTGGCCTAGAAGGGGATTCTGGAAGATGTGTATGGGCAGATTGATCCTTCTTGTTGCTTCTCCCACTTGACCTTCTCCCTCCTATCTTTCTGCTTGGACCCTCCCGGCCCTTTACCCCTTGCCCTGAAGGCTTTCCTACCCAGAGTCCTCCTCTAGGAATCTCAGACTTCTCTCAAGGTGTGGCTCATGAAGCTTTTCCAGGCCTTTGCAGGGAGCCTAATGCTTTTTATTTCTTAAGCCCATTAGCTGTTAATGCCCTCCTTCTGAAAAACTACCCCGTATTTAGGTGTTTTATATGTGTGTATATGTGTATTATGTACACACATACATTATATATTACATACATATATAAAGTGTGTATGTGTGTGTACACATAAATACACACATATTACATACATATACATAATGTGTGTGTGTGTATCCTCCCATTTACATCTAAGCTTTTTGTTTGTCTGTTTTCTTGAGGCATTTGGGGTTAAGTGACTTGCCCAGAGTCACACAGCTAGGAAGTGTTAAGTGTCTGAGGTCAGATTTGAACTCAGGTCCTCCTGACTTCACGGCCATACAGCTATCCCTTAAATGTGATCTTCTTGAGGTCAGAAACTGGTTTTGACCTCCTTCCTATATCAGGTCATAGCCCAGAAAACACATTTAATAGCTGTTCGTTTCTTATTTGAGGAGGGATCCTTCCGATTCATCCTGAAGCTGCCAGAGAATCAGCAGAAGTCTGTGTCATTCCCACTGAGGGAGGACCTCTCCATGAGCAGCATTACCTGGGGCTCTATTTCTGCTCTCAGCAGCCTGGAAATCACACCCCTCAGGGATTTAGGAGACGCTGGTTATCGTAGCATTGACCTGATGGATATCACGGGAGAAATGAGCCTCCTTATCTTCATCATCATCACTGATGGGATCAGGGGAGCAAGACCGAGTTCGAAATAAACATGTGACCAATTCACAGAGCCATTCTCTTTGCCAAAAGGAAAGCTTTTCCAGACAAGGGTTTACAGACAAAAATAAGAGATAAAATTTTAGGCACCGGGAGTGGAAAATATGAAATAGAATTGGGAGAGCATATAGTGAGCAAAGAAAAGACAAGTTCCCCAAGGGAACTCGCAGTTAACCAGGAAAAAGGAAGTACTCAGAGAAGTGGGAAGAAGCCATTAATGGCAGGTTAGACTGACCAGAGTTAGGGTAAGAATAGTGTCATTAGAGGGAAGGCGCTATGGGGAGACAAAGAGAGTACCTCATAGTGAGCTTAGTCCTGAAAAAAATTTAGCAGATCCTTTTTAGGGGAAATTCACATTGGGGGTTTCCCAGCCTAAAAATGTGAACTCTAGAGGGAGGGGGAATCAAGGAGGAGGGGAAGTGCCAGGGAGCTCGAAGGTGGGGGTATTAAGGAGCCAGGTGGAACACACCTTGCTATTACTCCCATTTTACAGATGAATAAACTGAAAAAAGCAAAAGTTAAATAACAGGTCTCAGACCTATCTGAATATAAGCTAGTCAGTATCAAAAGTTGTTGAAAGATGCACCGAGGTTTGAGGGCTAGACCAAGGGGTTCCATCCTCACAACTGCTCTCTAACAATGAGATAGTCTGGGAATTAGTTCTATATGATAATAGCTTCTTCCTGACAGGGAGAGATAGTTCACTTCATCTATACGTCATGTTTTTTTTTTTTTGTTTGTTTGTTTCTGTTTCTGATTTTTATTTTTTAAGGTTTTTTTATTAAAACAGTTATTATTTGTTAAATCACTAAATATTAAATTAAAATTAAAAATTTAAATTTAAATTAAATAAAATTAAATAATTAAATTTATTAAATAAAATATTTATTAAAACATTATTAAAACTTTTTTATTTTCAAAACATATGCATGAATAATTTTTCAACATTGACCCCTGCAAAACCTCGTGTTCCAAATTTTTCTCTCCTTCTCCCCACCTCCTTCCCTAGATGGCAAGTAATCCAATATATGTTAAATATGTTAAAATCCATATTTGTACAGTTATCTTGCTGCACATGAAACATCACATCAAAAAGGGGAAAAAATGAGAAAACAAAATACAAGCAAACCACAAAAGAGTGAAAATGCTATATACATCATATTTTAGAGTTTGCACAGCTCTTTGCAAATAGTATTCCAGATGATCCTCACGTCAACCTTGCTATTACTCCCATTTTCCAGATGCAAGAAAGCAAAAGTTTAATAACTGGGCCAAAGTTACACAATAAATGTCTGAGGGAGAATTTGAATTCAGGTCTTCCTGGCTCCAAATCTAACTCTCTTATTCGCTGTAGTCACCTAACAATTTAAAGCTGGAAGGGACCTTAGGGTCCATCAAGTCTCATTCTCTTATAGCATATACAGTAGGTGCTTAATAAATGTTTATTAGTGATGAGGGTAGCGGAAGAAACTGAGGCATAAAGAAGTCATTTGCCCAAGATCTCAGGCAGGTAGTAATTAATACAAATGGAATTTGAACTCACCACTTCTAACTTCAATGCCAACAAGCTTTTTCTAAGTGTTTATTACATAAGTACCAGGCACTGTGCTAAGTGCTGAGGATATAAAACACAAAACTGAGGGCAAAAGCAATCTCCATCCTCAAGATGCTTACGTTCTAATGGGCAAGATTAAAAATTCAGTTGTGTACATATGTGCATGTGTTTATTTACATCCACACCGACTGATCAATTGAGTGATAAAACCCAGGGGAGTTATCATGTTTGTGATCACCAGATGAGATTTTATGAGATTTTCTCTATCAGATGGCGCTCCCTCTTTAACGGACAGTTCTGGTGATCACCTGTCAAACAGTCTGTCAAATCTTAGGTGTTGTAATAAAGAGAAGATGCTCCCTAGCATTTGGGAGAATGGCTTTCTCAGCCAAGGGGATGACGGGCAGCATGGAGGCGCCCATAGAGGGCGCCCAGGTCCTTATTAGCTGTGCGAGCCTGGGAAAAGGCTAATGTTGGTGGTAGGAGCTTAGATTTAGGTCTGGAAGGGACCTCAGAGACCATCCGGTCGACCTCCTTTCATTTTACAGATTTTACAGATGAGTAAACTGAGATCCAGAGAAAGGGGAAGTTACTGACTGAAGATAGAGTTGGAATTTGATTCTGAATCCCCAAACTGTGTTTTTCCCTTCTGGGAGTTCTCTATGCTGATGAAGCCCAAATTAGGTCCCAGTTTGCATAGTCATATTTAAGAGTGGACCCCAAGGCCTAAAATTCTACTGAGGGAGCTAAGATCATTCAGGAGGCAAGACTTGTAGCACATCCCTTGTCCCGGATTCTGGGGATGCAAAGACAAAATTGACAATGCCTGCCCTCGCGGAGCTTACTGGCTTAGACACCTTTGTGTTTTATATTTATACACACACTGGGGCTATAAAACCTACAGCATCAATGCAAGGTACTTCTGTGGGGAGGCCTGGTAATTGGAGAGAACAGGAATGGTCTTATGTAGGAGGAAGGGTATGAGCTTTGAAGGAAGCTAGCAGGTACTAAGAGGCAGACGAGAAGAAGGGAGAGCACTTCAGGCTTGGGCAAAGGCCTGGAGACTGGACTGGAATATCAGAGTGGTGTATCCGGAGCATTCAAGGCCACCGTGAGTGAAGGTTGCTGATGGGTTTGGAAAGGGCCTTTTAAAAGCTATGTTGTATTTTTTTCCTTTTTGATCTGATTTTTCTGGCATAGCCTGATATTTGTGGAAATATCTATAGAAGAATTGCACACATTTGACATATGTTGGATTTCTTGCTGTCTAGGGGAAGGGTGGAAAAAAATTTGGAATACAAGATTTTGCAAGGGTGAACGTTGAAAATTATCCCTGTATATATTTTGAAAATAAAAAGCTTTAATTAAAAATAATAAATTAATTTTTAAAAAGCTATGTTGTGTTTAACTGTTATCACATTGCTTGCTGCCTAAATGGGTGGGGAAGAGTGAGTTTTTCTTTGGTCATTTTTCAGTTGTATCTGACTGTGACTCCTTTTGGGATTTTCTTGGCAAAGGTACTGGAGTAGCTTTGCCAAGAATGGTTTGCCATTTTCTTTACTATCTCACTTTACAGATGAGTAAGCTGAGGCAGATAGGATTAAGTGACTTGCCCAGGGTCATAGAGCTAGGAAGTGTGTGAGGCTGGATTTGAACTCAGGAAGATGAGGCTTCTGAGACTTCCCAAATGGTGCCAAATAGCTATCTCAGGAAGAGAATTAGGAACTTGGAACTTTAAAGAATGAATGTTTAAAAGTACATGTTAAAAAAAGAAATAAAAAATTAATTGGAGGCAACAGGAAGATCAGAGATGGGGAAGGACCCATCACAGCTCTGAGTAGGTGGAGGGATGATAAAAAGTAAAAGGAGAGAAGATAAAACTACTCAATTCTTAAGCTTTTTCCTGACAAGAAGGATGTTCTTTGGACTGGGGAAGGAATGCTGAAAAATGGGGGTCAAACACCCAGATAATTGGGGAAGGAGCAAGAAGGCAGACAATTAGCTGAAGAGCTGAATTCAAATCCTATCTCATTCACTTGTCCAATAAGGATCAAATGATAGAATAGACGGTGAACATTCTGTCAAACCCTAGAGCGCCACACCGCACACCCAGCTGCCAGCACAGCGCCTCACTGCAGGCCTTTCAGTACTTACTGCAGCTACTTTTCAAAAGCCATTCCCACTTTTTTCCAGAACTTCCTACAGGCCTCGCTGCTTTAATATATTAAAAGTAACAGAATAATAGCTGGTATTTATATAGCACCTACTATGTACCGGACATGGTGCTAACCACTTTATAAATATCTCCTTTTATCCTCATAATGATCCTGTGAGGCAGAGAGTGTTAGTATTCTCATTTTACTTTCAGGAAACAATCAGGGCAGAAGCTCACTGGCTCTCCCGGGTTCCACAGTGGATGTGTGTGGGGAGGAAAAGTCTGAATTTGAACACAGGCCTTTTTTGACTTTGACTTCACTGTTCTTTCTATGACAGGACTGGAAATGAGTGAATAACTCCCCCCCCCCCCTTTTTTTTTTGGCTGAGGCAGTCAGTGTTAAGTGACTCAAGGTCACACAGCTAGGAAGTGTTAAGGTCTGAGGTCAAATTTGAACTCAGGTCCTCCTGATTTGGGGGCTGGTGCTCTACCAACTAGCTTCCTCTAATATCTCATTTTTAAAAAAAGGGCCTTTAAACCACCAACCCATGAGCATGACAAGTGCTTTTAGTAAAAGATTATTTTGTGAGTTCTCCCTCCTTCCCGTCTGCCTCTTAGTACCTGCTAGCTTCCTTCAAAGCTCACACCTTTCCTCCTACATAAGACCCTTCCTGTTCCCTCCAATTACCAGGCCTCCCCACAAAAGTACCTTGCATTGATGCTGTAGGTTTTATAGCCCCAGTGTGTGTATAAACATAAACCACAAGGGTGTCTAAGCCAGTAAGCTTCCTGAGGGCAGGCAGGTCAATTTTGTCTTTGCATCCCCAGAATCCGGGACAAGGGATGTGCTACAAGTCTTGCCTCCTGAATGATCTTAGCTCTCTCTTTTCTTCCTAATAGGAATTGTTTCTCTGGCTTATTTCGTAAAAGATTATTAGAAAAACAAGCGGACACTACAGAGAAAGACCTCGGCTTTATCAAGAACCTGTTACACCAAACTGATCTCATTTCATTTTTCGACAGTTACCAGGCGACCTGTTTCTCCCTTTCCCACACTCTCTGTGTGACTTGCTGTTTCCTAACCCACTCGTCCATCTTGTATAGGCTGTGCCTCTTACTTGGACCCCTTTCTCTTGCTCTTAGAATCCTTCTTTCAGGGCCCTATGTGGTAAAATGGATAGAGCCCCAGCCCTGAGTTCAAATTTGGCTTCAGACACTTACTAGTTGTGTGAGCCTGGGAAGCCACTTAACCCTGATTGCCTCAAAAAAAAAAAAAAATTTCTACATTTCCTTTAAGGCTCAGCTACGTTACGTCCATGAGTCGTTAATATTCTTTGCCTCCTTATAGATACTTTGCTGCTTTTTGAAATGTGTTGTATGTAAGGGACCTGATGCCTCATCGTGTACCTAGAGCCAGTGATGGGATTTAATGTTAGTCAAGTGTAATGGAACCTAACCGAGATAAAGGTACTTTATCTGGACCTTAAATAGTACCTTTAAAAAATAGGTACCTTGAAACACCTTAATCTGGCAGAGTTTTGTGTCCTTATTGATGAGAGGGGGAGATAAGGGCCAGGCAGTGAGACAGTCTGTGAAAGACAAGCAACTATTAAGCACCCCACTATGTGTTGGGCACTGTGTACTTCACAAGGGTTGTCTCATTCAAGCCTTGCAAGGTAGGCGCTGTTATTAGTCTCATTTGATAGGTGGGAAAATTGGAACAACTGAGTTAAACAACTAACGGCTGGTGAGTATGTGAGGCAGAATTTGAACTTAAGCTTCCTGGTCTAGATCTGGTGTTCTACTCACTGCTTTCTCAGCTGCTTGTCCCCAAAGATCGGTACACTCACTTCTATAATGCTTGTTTTGAAAATGTCAATCTGCTCCATTGTGACTGATATATCAGGGAACAATCTGAATGTAATGTGAATTTTGAGTTAGCTGAGAAACTGCTGAAACGCAGAAAACGTTAGCCCTTTATACTAATTCCCAAGCTTCGGCCCATCCTGCATCCACTTCCATAAAGCACACTTAGATCTTTTTCCAGGAAAAGGCCGTCTTTTCTCTCTATCTTCTGGGACACTAGGAGCTTTAGGCAGTGGAGAGGTGGCATCCAGATCCCCTTCTGCTAGAGCCTTTGACCCCTGGGGCTTCAGATGCACAACTATTTATTGGAGCACTTATGCATTTTTTAACCCATTTACCTTCCCCCTCCCACCCCCTGAGACAATTGGGGTTAAATTACTTGCCCAGGGTCACATAGCTAGGAAATGTTAAATGTCTGAGACCAGATTTGAACTTAGGTCCTCCTGACTTGGGGGCTGCTGCTCTATCGCACCACTTAGCTGCCCCCCAGCCCATTTAACCTATATGAAACTGTGTTCTTGCTTCTATTCACTTTTTATTTTCGTGCCAGTGACAAAGTTTTTGACCATGGTGCCTCAAACTCCATTTCCCCCCTTAAGCTTTGCGATTTTTATTGTGCAATTTTGCAGAGCACCATGCTTTTTGGGAGAGCAGATGTTGAGCTATGGCAGGGCTGACTGTCCTCAGCCCTCTGGCAGGCTGAATGTGCATGTCAAATGAGTAGAAGACACAAAATTAAGAGTCGGGGCCTTGAATGGCAGATTTGGGATCTTGGAAGATCTTGACAGGCTAGACTCTATGAAGAGAAAATTTAATAAGGCGAGACGTCAAGTTCTGTGCTTGAGTTTAATGAATCATCTGCCCAAATATAGCTTAGGATGGCCTAGCCAGACAGTAGGTCTGGAAAAAAAAAAACAACAACACTACAGGCTTTAGCAATTTGCACTTACCTCTGTTGGCTTTAATTTACTGGGGAAAGAAATGGCAAACCAAGAAAACTCCATGGAGTATTGGTGTACTAAGTCCATGGGGTCATGGAGAGTTGGTCACAATTGAATGGCTGAACAACAGCAGTTAAATATGTCAGCAGTATAGGACAGCAGCCCGAGAACCCTAGGCCATATCCCACCATCTCAAGCTGTTTAAGAGGGCATTAGTGCTCTGAAGGAGGGAGGGCCCTAGCAAGAGCCCATCTGGAATTATCTGTCCCAGCCTGGATATCACACTTGAAGAGGGTCATTGATCTTTGAGAAGAGCCTGGATTTCAGAGGGCTCCTACTGGACCTCACTCCTCGTTCCTGGAGTTGAAGGGACCATCTTCCTTCCACTTAATCGTCTTTTTATGGAGAAGGGGAGCTGCTAGCCCGATGTCATTTAAGGAGGTTGTCAAATCAGCAAGCATTTGTTGAGCGCCTACTGTGTGACCTGGTTTTGTAGTTACTCTGTCTTAAGGGAGCACCTGAAGAAAAGCTGCTTGTCCCAGACAGCCTTTCTAAGAGATTTTCCAAAAGATTTTGCAAAGGCCTTTAGAAGAAAGTATTTTTTTTTCAGTATTTTCAATTCTATTAAAAGGATGTTTTAAATATGTGCGGAGAATATTGAGCATCTATTTATGAGAAATTCAGACTCCCCAGACTTTTCTTTTTTAATGGAAAGCTATTGTTAATGTGTGATCTTCCCATTGCATAGATAGACAAACTCTGACGTGGTAAAACTAAGGACGTGGCACTTTTCCTTGGTCAGGAAAGGATCAGGAGGTGCTAGTTTGCTGCTAGTCCCAAGGACGACAGGATGGGCCCCTCTTGCTGACCTGTGACTATCTCCTCTCCACAACAGGTGGGCCTTCTTGAATTTGGCAACCAATGGGAACTACAGTGACGCTCTGCAGGCTTATGCAGCTGGGGTGGTGGAGGCAGCTGTGTCTGCTGAGGTAAGAGAGTTGGTGAAGACAGAGAGGGGATGGTAGTGGTACAGGTCTCCTTCTTTCCCTTGGTGGGAGATCACCGTGGTATACTCAAAATCAGGATGGTGCCCTTGACCTTGTCCACATAGAAGGATCATTTTAGAGGGATTCTTCCAGGAACCATCTTTGTCTGCCTTAGGACCCCCCATCCAGAGACCTAAGTGAGTGATAAAGAGGCAAGAGAAGTGTTAATTGTCAGAGAACAGGGCTAGAGACCATTCATGTCTGAGTTCGTAAGTGGCAGGGGTCATAAATTTATAGATTGAGAGGTTGGAGAGACCTTAGAGATCATCTGGTCTAACTCCCCTGTTTTACAGGTGTGGAAAATAGAGGCACAGAGTAGGAAAAATATGATTTGTTCAGGGTCACACCGCTGCTAGTAAGTGAGCCAATGAAGCCAGATCTTTCTAACTTAAGGTAACTCACAAATATTTTTAAAGCTATTACTATAATATGTCAGTCACTGTACTAAGTGTTGGACAAAAATACAAAAAGAAAGAAAGGAAGGAAGGAAGAAAGAAAGAAGGGAATAAGAAAAGAAAGAAAAGAAAAAGAAAGAAAAAAATGAAAGGAAGGAAAGAAGAGAAGGAGAGACAGATTGAGAGGAAGAAAGGAAGAGAGAAAGAAAGAAAAGGAAAGAAATAAGAAAAAAGGGAGAAAGAAAGAAAAAGAGACAGATTAAAAGAGAAGAAGAAGAAAGAGAGAAAGAAAGAAGGAAGGAAAGAAAAAGAAAGGAAGAAAACATGAAAGAACAGAAGAGGAGAGACAGATTGAGAGGAAGAAAGAAAAGGAAGAAAAAGAAAGGGAGAAAGGAAGAGAAAGAGATCAAAAGAGGAAGAAAAAAAAAGAAAGAATGAAAGAAAAAGAAAGGAAGAAAAAAAAAGAAAGGGAGAAAGGAAGAGAAAGAGATTAAAAGAAAGAAAGAAATGTGAACTATCTGCATTTTTGTCTTTCTTCCCGGGTTATTTATACCTTCTGAATCCAATTCTCCCTGTGCAACAAGAGAACTGTTCGGTTCTGCAAACATATATTGTATCTAGGATATACTGCAACATATCTAACATATATAAAACTGCTTGCCATCTAGGAGAGGGGGTGGAGGGAGGGAGGGGAAAAATCGGAACAGAAACGAGTGCAAGGGATAATGTTGTAAAAAAATTACCCTGGCATGGATTCTGTCAATATAAAGTAATTATTAAATAAAAATTAAAAAAAAAAAAGAAAAAAGAAAACAATGTTAAAAAATGTTAGATGTAATTGGAAATTTTTAAAAAAAATCAAATTAAAAAATAGGTTTCTACAGTAGGAAAAAAAAGAAAGAAAAAGAAAGGAAGAAAAAGAAAGGGAGAAAATAAGAGGAAGAGATTAAAAGAGAGGAAGAAAGAAAAAGAAAAAGAAAGAATGAAAGAAAAAGAAAGGAAGAGAGAGATTGAAAGAGAGAGGAAGGAAGAGAGAAAGAAAGAAAAGAGAGAGAAGGAAAGAAAGAAAGATGGTCCCTACCCTTAAGAGCTTACATTCTAATGTGGGGAGATAGCATTGGGAGCTGAAAAGCAGAGGGGACAAGGAGGCATCTGTGATGAAGCTCAGAAAGTTGAATTGGAAACTGAAGGAAAGTCCCTTGAAATACCAGACCATCTCGTGCCAAACGCTCGGGTCCCCTCTGCAGTTGCCTGGCTCTGGTGTCTGGCCCCTGCTGCCCCAGGTTGGCGAGGCTGGAGGAGAGTCCCGGGGGGGAGGAGCCTTCCTGGCTGCGGCTGCTGGCTTCCAGGTGGTCCCTGGCGGGTGCATCTCCTCAGCCCCCAGATAGGTGCCTGGGAGGAGCTCAGCAAAGGGTGGGAGCGCCCATGCTGAGAGTCGTCAGCAAGCATTTATTAAGCTCCTCGGCTTTGGGGATGCAAAGAGAGTAAAGACAGTCCTGCTCTCGAGCTCCCACTCTGATGGGAGACAGCCGTGCGCATGGGATTCAGTTGGCAGAGAGAAGGCACTGATGCAAAGGGGGATCGGGGAGGGTTTCAAATGATGAGGCTGCCTTTGGCCTCCTGGGGCATGGGGCCGAGGGGTTTTCCAAGGGGAGGGCAGCCTGAACAAAAGCCATGGTGCTCTTTGTCTCCTGGGGCCTGCGAGGGTGGAGGGTAGCGGGGGGCGGGGGGTGGCAGCCCTCGGGTGCCCATGAGCCCCTCTCCCCATGCACAGCTCATCTACATGCACTGGATGAATACAGTGGTGGATTACTGTGGCCCCTTCAAGTATGAGACCGTCTACTGTGAGAAACTGAAGAACTACATCGAGCTGAACCTGGCTTGGATGCAGCAGCAGATTGCATCGGGCAAGGACAAGGAATACTGGCACCAGGTGGGCAGGGCCCCGGGCGGGGGGATCCTACCTGGCCCTCGGGGACTCTCAGGCCGGATGCTTCCACCCCGCCACTCATTTCCCAGGAGTGACGGAAGGCCGGCTCAGGCCTCTGCATTGACCCCGTGTCTGTCTGTCTGGTAGGTGGAGCTCGCTCTCCTGCAGCTAAAGGGACTGGAGGACAGCTACCAGGGACGCATAGCTTTCCCATCCAAGAATTTCACCATCAACCCCTTTGGGTTCCTGTAAGTGACCGCCCGGAGAGGGGGAGATAGGGGGGGACTAACAGTAACCTCTGTTTGGAACAAGAGCTCAGAGGGAACTTTGCTCCTAGAAGCGACTCCCTCTGCCTTGAGACCAGCCTCTGGCAAAATTGTGAAATTGGGAGACTTCCCGCCACCTCCTTTGACCTTTCCCTCCCCCTCCTCCTGCCTTTAACACCTTCTCTCCTTCCAAACTGATATTTGAAGAAATGCTTGAGGGTCTTCCTTTGCCAGGTTTTTATTTTTTGAATAGATAGTTTTTGAATTTGAATTTGAATAAGTAAATTTGTGATTTTGTAAGTTTTGTAAAATTTTGTTTAAAAAACTGTAAAATTAAATAAGTGAAAGAGGCCATTCTTTGCCTCACTTCTTACCTAGCCTTAATCGGTGAATGAGATTTGTTAGAGCCCTTAGCTTAAAAAGGCCAAGGTCTCCCACCGCGTCCAGGGCGACCTGCCGCCTTCCTGACCTGTGTCTGGCCGCGACCTAGATGGCCCTGGAGAGAAAGGGAGACAGGGGACTTTGCACAGCCCTCACTCAAAGCCAGTTCGCTTGCCTGTCATGGCCCTTCCCTGATGTCAGGGTCCTCTTGGAGAACATCCACAGTGCTCCCAGGTACCCAGTGTGGTTAAAACCCATTATATTTGTCTGGTGCTTTATAGTCCACAAAAAAGCCTTTTGCAGCTCATGCCGTCTTCCTTCTGAGGGGGGCAGATCTCCACTGTGCAGCTGAGAACACTGGAGGCCGACCCCACAGATTGGAAAGGGGCAGGATCCAGATGGAGAGCCCAGGCTTTCCCCTCTCCCCATCCCAGCACTAAGTCTCCAGGCGCACAGACCTCGTCTGTGCACGGAGCGGGTGAGGAAGGGGCCAGTGGGCCAGAGTCTCAGGGACTCTGGGAAGGACAGGAGGGAGAGGATCAATGGCACTGGTAGAAGGGATGGCCTTGGAAAGAAAAATAGCTCTTTTTGAAGACTGGAGCAGGAGAAAGGAGCGGTGAAGATGGGGAGGGTTTTGAGGTGCAGAGGAGGAGAGGGATGGTAACCCCCAGGGAGTGGTCTCCGTTCCCGTAGCCAAGCAGAAAGAAAGATCTGGGGGGATGGAGGGCAAAGAGAAAGGAGTTTTGGGGACCTGGAGAGGCCAGGAGTTCTGCACAATGGCCTTAGTGGGGATCACTAAACAGAGAATAGAAGGGTTTTCCTGTAGCGAGGGGCCCCCCGTTGAGTTTAGGTAGCATGAATTTGTAGCAGATCTAGGGCGTATCTTCCAGAAGTATGCGGAAGCGCAGGGGTGGAGTGCTAAGTCTATGGCTGTGTTTTGGGACAGTATTAAGTGCTGAGAGTTTGAGGGGATGAAGTGTTCAAGATTACCGACGGTGTAGGGTGGATCTGGCCAACTATGAAGGGAGTAAGAGGCCATTCGGGGATCGGATCTGGGAGGATAAAGGGGGCTCGGTAAGGGCAAGGAATGGGACTAAGAGAATGGCCAGCAGTGAGAGAAACAGGTTGTGACCAGAGGGTAGGATTTGAGAGTTAAGGATGATGGCAGCTCTGAGGAGGTCTAAGGTTTGACCATTGCTGAAGTGGAGTGAAAGGCCCAGACGTGGGAGTTGGCTGCAGAGTGCGGGTGTTTGAGGACCCCAGGCTGGGACTCGGATTCCCTGAGCGGGAACGCCAAGGTTCTGGACTAGAGCGAGGCTGCGGGCCACGTTACCAGACTGAGAAATAAGGGAGATCGGCTCCGGCCGTTGGAAGGATCTAGACAGAATGATCCAGGTGTGAGGTGCAAGTGACAGAGGAGGGGGGAGGCAGACGGGGCCTCGGAATATAGAGAAAGGAGCAGAGTGAGCCCCCTTCTTCATCTGTCTCACCCTGAGATGCCCGAGGATGCTTCCAGCCCGAGGATCCCCGGTGTGGGGCTCGTGATCCGGGCCTTCCCAGGGCCTGCTTTCCAAAGATCCCCAGGCTCGATGGTGGTGAGAGGCTCGGGGAGGACCAGGGCACTGGTCGCTGCCTCTGTCCGGAGCGAGGCGAGGCGAGGCAGCCTCCAGAACTCACCAGTCTCCATCAGCAGCTCTTCTTGGGCTCTCTGCTCCGACTTTTTGCGGGAAGCCTCGCTAATTCTCCCTTGCAGTTGTTGGATTTTGTATTCCTTTTCTCGATGTAAGCTTCAAGGCCGGAGAGGTTATTCATCTTGGGGTTTGTGCCCAGGTGCCCAGCGTGCAGTGGGCGACTCATTCGAGTGAGCGCTTATTAAGCATTTACTCTGGCTGAGCCCTGCGTTAAGCACTCAGGGCACAAATAGGCAGTGTCTCCTGTTCTCAGGGCGCTCGCCTCCTTTTTTATTTTTGTTTTTAACAATAGCCTTTTATTGTCAAAATAGATGCAAAGAAAGTTTTCAGCAGTCACCCCCACAAAACCCTGGGTTTCAACTCCTTCTCCCTCCCTCCCTCCACCCTGCCCTAGACAGCAAGGTCCAGTATAGTCACACACACAGGCACCCAGGTTCTGATAGAGAGGGAGGGAGAGCCGAGTCAGGGCCTGCCCGTCCCCAGGAGGCCGGCTCTGCTTCCCAGCTTCCCCAGGGCCCACTGCCCCAAGTTACCCCAGAGTGTCAGGGGCTTGGCCCGGCCCCGGCTCTGCTTCCCCAGGCCCCACTGCTCTATGTTACCCTAGGGTGTCAAGGCCCGGCCCAGCTCCGGCTCTGCTTCCCCAGGCCCCGCTGCCCTGGCCTGGCCCCGGCTCTGCTTCCCCAGGCCCCGCTGCCCTGGCCCAGCCCCGGCCCGGCCCCGGCTCTGCTTCCCCAGGCCCCGCTGCCCTGGCCCAGCCCCAGCCCGGCCCTGGCTCTGCTTCCCCAGGCCCTGCTGCCCCAAGTTACCCCAGAGTGTCAGGGCCCAGCCCGGCCCCGGCTCTGCTTCCCCAGGCCCCGCTGCCCTATGTTACCCCAGAGTGTCAGGGCCTGTCCTGTCCCCAGGAGGCCGGCTCTGCTTCCCCAGGCCCCGCTGCCCTGGCTCTGCTTCCCCAGGCCCCGCTGCCCCAAGTTACCCCAGAGTGTCAGGGCCCAGCCCGCCCCGGCTCTGCTTCCCCAGGCCCCGCTGCCCTGGCCCAGCCCTGGCTCTGCTTCCCCAGGCCCCGCTGCCCCAAGTTACCCCAGAGTGTCAGGGCCCAGCCCGGCCCCGGCTCTGCTTCCCCAGGCCCCGCTGCCCTATGTTACCCCAGAGTGTCAGGGCCCAGCCCGGCCCCAGCTCTGCTTCCCCAGGCCCCGCTGCCCTGGCCCAGCCCTGGCTCTGCTTCCCCAGGCCCCGCTGCTCTATGTTACCCCAGGGTGTCTGGGCCTGGCCCCGGCTCTGCTTCCCCAGGCCCCACTGCCCTATGTTACCCCAGGGTGTCAGGGCCCAGTCCGGCCCCGGCTCTGCTTCCCCAGGCCCCGCTGCCCTATGTTACCCCAGGGTGTCAGGGACCGCCCCAGTGAGGCCGGCTCTGCTTCCTCAGCTTGTTCCAGTTGTCGGGTGATTTGGAGGACCTGGAGCCGGCCCTGAACAAGACGGAGCAGAGGCGAGTCCTGGGCTCCGGCTCCTGCTCGGCCCTGATCAAGCTGCTGCCCAACAACAGCGAGCTGCTGGTGTCCCACGACACCTGGAACTCCTACCAGCACATGCTCCGCATCATCAAGAAATACTCCTTCCACTTCCGGACGGTGCCCAAAGGTGGGTACGGGCGGAGGGCGCGCACAGTAGGGCTGCGGCTGGGGGGGAGGGGGCCCGGCGGCGAGGAGGGGCTGTGTGCTGGGAGACGCTGGGAAAGCCCGGCCACTTCTCTGGGTCTCACTGTTAGGAGAGGCTCGGCCTGCGAGGTCCCTGCCGGCTGCTTCCTCGTCTGTACAAGGTACCGAGTTCACAGGGAGGTTCTGAGGATCAGAGGAGAAAGTTCGTGTGAAGCGCTCAGTGAACTTGCATAAAGCTCAGGCTAATGACCCCCTCCCAGGGCTCCCGAGACTGACCGTAAGCTTCCTCTCAGCCCTCCCTCCGGCAGGGCGACCATTAGTTTTGGCTCTCTTGGTTAAGCCGGCGCCCACTCCTTGTAGGGCTTGCTGAGTTCTCCCTGACCGGCCTCGCGAGCCCCAGATAACAAGGAGGGTGTTCTGGAGACGGTCAGGGATTCTCGGGGGCTCGGGGGTGCAGAAGGGAGGGGCTGGGGCCAGAAGGAGAGGGGCCGCAGAGGGCAGCAGCAGAAGTTGGTCTTGGAAGAGCGGGAAGACCTCGAGGGGCCGCTGGGGGTGCAGTGGCCAGAGCACCAGTTCCGGGGTCACCTGCGTTCTATCTGGTGTCAGACGCCGTGTGACCTCGGGCCCAGTCACTCAACAGGACAGAGCAGAGCCTGGATTTGTGCCGCTCGGCCTGTACAAGCTGTGAGGCTCTGGACAGGTCGCCGGCCTCTGGCACAGCCGCTCATGAGCCACGGCGGGAGGGCATTTACTGCGGGTTTGGTTGACGGGTCGGGGCTCTCTCCTAGGCGAGTCACCGCTGATTCCTGGAAACGAGCAGGTTTTCTCCTCCTACCCCGGAACCATCTTCTCCTGCGACGACTTCTACCTCTTGGGCAGTGGGTTGGTGAGTCACCGGGGCCGTTTCTCCTTTCGGGACGTCGGGGCGTACCCCTGTTACCCCTGGGCTTTGGGCACCTGACGGAGCAGCGTGTACCAGGGGGAGGATCCCCTCCGAGGCCCCGTCACAGAGGCTGCTCACCCAGCACCACTCCTCGGCCCTCTGGGCCTCAGTTTCCCCATCTGTAAAATGAAGGCTCTGTGGCCCGTCCAGTCCTAGAGCCAGGCCCTGGTAACAAGGGGAGCGACGGGGCCTCTTTGGCTGGGCAGCCACGGCTCCTCTTGGGGGGGCACCGAGGACCATGCGGTGTAGACAGAAGGGAGCTGGGCTCCTGAGGAGGAGGGGTGCTCTGGCTTCTGAGGCCCTGCCCGGCTTTTCCACTGGAGAGTGACCCCGAGCAGGTCGCAGCAGGCTGGCCAGACTGAGAACGCATCCCTGGCTATTGTCTGTCCCAGACCTTTCTGGGGGCCTCGGTTTCCCCAGGTGTAAAATGTCGGGCTCTTTCTCTGAGTTTAGGGAGGTGTAGACGTGTTCTTGGCCGTGATGGCTCAGGGAACCCGGGGTTAGCGGGTTGGAGGTCAGGGGCTAAGGAAACCCACAATGATGAGGCCACGGGGCTCCGAAGGATGGGGTCGTGACTTCTGCTGTAGGGAAGTTCGTCCTGCCAGTGCATCCAGCAGGTTAATTTTTATTCTCTTGATTATCCTGGTTCCCTGCATGTCGTAGGCGCTTAATAATAAATACTCATTGATAGAATGGCTTGGTTTACATCAAGACGGGCGCAGCTGCCAGCTTGGCCCTAAGATCTATTTCCTGCAGGGATAGGGAAGGTGGTGGCCTCTGAGAGTGTCCGAGCCCCCGCACTGGGAGTTGGGAGGCCTGCGGCCAAGTCCTGCCCCGGTTGCCCTGGGCCAGTTGAGCGCACTGAGGCAGAGTAATGGGAAGCCAGTCTGCAAGGACTGATTGGAGCCCGTGGGTGAGGGCCGCATCCAGGCTTGCTCCTGCTCCCCCTTGTGCCTCCAGGAGGCTGGAACCTGGGGGTCCCCATTCTCTCGCTGCGTGGCTGCCGCCATCTCTAGGTCATAAAGTCCCTTCTTTGGGGCAGGGCTGCCCTTGCTATGACTCCTCTGGGCCCCAGATGCTCCCTGGGCAGTGATTGGGGTTTGAGGAAAAACTTCCTGGAACTGGGAGGGAACAAGGAGCTGGAAACACGTCCTCCAGCTTGAAGGACGTTGTGGAGTCTCCTTTCTCTCCCGGGGCCCACAAGGCCCTCGGCTCATGCCCGTGTCCCGCCGGCAGGTGACCCTGGAGACAACCATCGGCAACAGCAACACCGAGCTGTGGAAGTTCGTTAAGCCCCAGAACAGCGTCCTCGAGTGGTTGCGTAACATCGTGGCCAACCGGCTGGCTCAGGACGGGAACACGTGGGCCTCCATCTTTAAGAAGTTTAACAGTGGCACGTGAGTCCCACCCCCGGGGGAGACGGAGTCCCCCGCGCAGAGGCAGGCTTTGGAGGCCTTGAGAGCCCCGTGGAAATAAGGCCTCGGGTGGGTCTGGTGGGCAGCGAGGAACGCCCCCATTTGGGGAAGCTTAGTTTGGTAACTGTCCCTGATGAACCTGAGCCTGTCAGAGCTGGAAGGGCCTTGGAGGCCCCCTTGTCGTAAAGCTGTGGAAACCGGGCTCGGGAAAGGGCTAAGAGCAGATTTCTCCTGCGTCTTCTCCATCTCTGAAATCCTGCATTTCCCGCCGGCTGGGGCTGTTGAGGGTGTGAGCCTGGGCTGGGCAGAAGCAGGCTGGGCTGCTGCATTATAAGGTTAGGAGATTCACGGTGGTCCCCAGCAGGCTGATTTCTTGGCCTTCTGCTAGGGTCTGGGACCCCGGGGCAGGGTTGGAGGTCACCGGCACGTTCCTTATCCCTCCTCCCCATCCTTTCCTCGGCAGATACAACAACCAGTGGATGATTGTAGACTACAACGCTTTTACTCCTGGGAAGTCCAAATCCACGGAGGGCCTGCTCACTATTCTAGAACAGATTCCGTGAGTGTCCGGCATCCAGCGCCCCGCCTCCCCTCCCCCTCTGGGACTCCGGGGACTTTGGTGGGCCATGACCTTGCTCCTGTCTGATCTTTAGGGGATGGAAGGAAGAGCAAAGGTGGTACCTTGAGCTGGGGAGTGGGATTCTTAAGAAAGGGAGGGTTTGAGCTGAAAGTTTCATTGGGAGGGTCTGAACATAGTCCCAGGAGGAGCTTGGAAAAGTCAGGGATGAGAATCTGGTTATTTTTTTATTATTATTATAGCTTTTTATTTACACAATATATGCAGAGAAATTTTTTTAGCATTGACAGTTGTAAATCCTTTTGTTCCAACTTTTCCCCTCCTTCCCCCCACCCCCTCCCCCAAATGGCAGGTTGACCAATACATGTTAAATATGTTAAAGTATAGATTAAATACAAAATAAGTATACACGTCCAAACCGTCATTTTGCTCTACAAAAAGAATCGGACTTTGGAATAGTGTACAATTAGCCTGTGAAGGAAATCAAAAAGTGCAGGCGGACAAAAATAGAGGGATTGGGAATTCTACGTAGTGGAGAACCTGGTTATTTGAAACCAGAAATGTCAGATAATGTGGAGAAGATAATGTGCGGGCGGGATGAGCGAGGCAGAAGGGGCAGGATAACCATCTCCAGATATCTGAAAGGCCATCAGTTGGAAGAGACAGGCTTGTCAGTGTGATCTCCAGACCACAGAACTGGGAACCTTGGAGATTGCGCCCAAGGCAGCTTTAGGCTTTATTTTGGGAAATTTCCTGTTGCGGAGGAGCTTCCACACGATGAATGGGAGGCTGGGAGGCCCTCTGAGAGGCCGGATGGTCACTTGTTGGGGAGTTCCGAGTGGGTCACGGTAGGACCGGATCCGATCCCTGAGGTCCTGTCTGACCCTTCAATTTTGCAATTCTTTCCTGTATCCCAGGGGCATGGTGGTGATGGCCGACAAGACTCAGGAGCTGTACGAGAAAGGCTATTGGGCCAGCTACAACTTACCGTGAGCACCGACCACTGGCTCTCCTGCCTGGTCCCCTCTCCTCCATCCTGCGGGGGTCCGGGCCCTCTCCGAAGCGGGGTGGGGAGCGTAAAAGAAACAGTTAAAGGCAATGGCTGCCGCTCATGTTTTGCCTTTGCATCCCCCGTAGCCTTGCCTCATAGGACGTGACTGATGAACGTTCAGAGGTTCATTCACTTTGGCACCAGGAGGCACTTAGAAGCCATCGGGTCCAACCTTGCCATTTTATAGCTGAGAAACTGAGGCTGGGCTGACTTGTGTAGGACGGTAGGATCCTGAGGCAGGATTTGCATCTTAGTCCAACTGACCCCAAGTCCAGCGTCTTAGCCGATATAACAAAGGGGTCCAAAAAAGCTGGCCTCCGAGTTGCCCGTGGCCCAAACCAGATGAAAATAGAACTGGGAAACATTTAAATAAGATTTAAAATATTTAAATAAATCAAGATACTGTACCACATAGATAGTACTGCATTTTAAAGCGGTCATTATGTAGCCCCTAGCGTCCTTCTGTGCAATTTAACGACCTCCGTTCCAATGGGATGGACCATACTGCCTCCAATTCAGTTCGAAGCCGTGACCCCCTTAGCATTCATTCCTTCAGTGAACAGTGATTCGGTGCCCACTCCTGGAGAGCGTCCCGCTGACCTCATGGAGCAAAGCTTCTCTAAGGCACCAACAGCTCATAATCGGTGTTTATCTAGCTTATTTATAAATGCTACTTTGCTTTATCCTCATATCAGCCTGGGAGGTAGGGGCTGTAATTATCCCCTATAGTGGAGGAAACAGCCAGACAGCGTCATAAGGGACTTGCCCAGCTGGTTCAGCGTCTGAGGCAGAATTTGAACTCAGATAGTCCTGCATTCCAGATCCAGCACTCTATCCCCTGAGCCACCCAGCCATGTTCCAGCGAGTTATCAGCAGGGTAATACGCTATGACCAAGTGGATTTATACCAGAAATTCAGGGCTGGTTCAATCTTAGGAAAACCAGGACTATAATTGACAATATGAATGACCTAACAGAAATCATATGATTATCTCAAAAGCATTCGACAAAATCCAACATCTATTCCTATTAAAAACACTAGAGAGAATAGGAATAGACAGTGACAGATGTCTCTACAGCCAGTGTATCATGGGATCTGGTGTGTTGTTGTGGGAAGCATACGGGGACCTGGAATCAGAAAAGCAGCATTTGGATTTCAGCCCTGCTCTGAATTCTCTATCCTTTTCCCGGGCTGAGCCTCAGTTTCCCCATTTGCAAAATAAGGGCTTGCTCGATGCTCTCTGAGGTGTCCTCCCACCCTCATTCTGTCATTGATGTGAGGTGGAGAACAGTGGTTCTTGTGAGAGGTTGGGGGAAGGGATGTGGGGCTGGGGGATGGGATATAGGCTTGGGGGAGCCCTGGGGGAGAGGATGGAGCAGAGATAACCCCACTTTATGCCCTGCCATGTCTCTCCTCCCTAGGTATTTTGAGTCAGTGTTCAATGCCAGCGGGATGCCTGACCTGGTGAAGCAGTTTGGCGACTGGTTCTCTTACAAGAATAGCCCCCGGGCCCGGATCTTTGAACGGAATCAGTCACTGGTGCATGACATGGACTCCATGATCCGGCTGATGAGGTCAGGACCCCAGACTTTGTTCCTGCTGTCTGAGAGGCAGTGTAGGATGTACCAGAAAGAACCCAGGGTTTGCAGTCAGGTGCCTGGACTTTGAAATCTGGTCCTGCAGCTTAGAAATGTGATCACGGGCAAGTCCTTTCCTCTTCCTGGCCTCAGTTTCCCCAACTGTCCAGTAATGGGGTGGGATCAGGTGATCTCTGAGGCCCTTTTTAAATTCCGCAGGCACACGAAACTTTGGTGCAGGGAGAAGCGTTTCTCTGCTTGTAAATGAAGCCTGTACTTACGTTCTGGACTTCTTCCATCACATCTCCACATTTGAGAAGCATGTCTTCTATTCTTTTGATAAAAGCTGTTGCTGAAAATATTGGAAGCAGTCAGGCAATGATGAATGATGAAAGCATTCTCTAAAGCACCTCCTTCCCAATGATCAAACCTTTAATGACTCCTCAGGGTGTGATCTCTCAGCTATTCATAACTCACCTAAATATAGTATGATATAGCCTGGTGGAGTCTAACCCACAGGCCCAAACCAATAAATGTTTAATGAAATAAGTAAAAAAAAACAAAAACAAAAACAAAAACAAAAACAAAACAAGTAAAAATAAGTTAGAAATAAAAAAAAAATAAAATAAGCAAAAAAATAAGTAAAAGTTAAAATAAGATAAAAAAAAAAACCACACAAGTAATGTTAATTTGTAGTTAGTCAATAGCAACCCTCAAGGATCTCTTTCACTCTGAGTTTGACACCATTGATCTAGCCCACATCTCCCTTTATTTTCCACAAAAATTTCATGTGACACTATCGGGTGTTTCACTAAAATCTATGTAATGTTTGTGAGTGGTGACCCATCAAGAAAGATGTACGTTTGACAAGACCTGTTGTGGATGAAACCTTGACAGCTCTCCAAAATCACCACTTCCTTTTCTAGATGTTCACAAACATCTTTAAAAATCCCTTCTGGAGTTTTTCCTAGGAATTGAAGTCAAACTTACTGGTTGAGAGTTTACAGACCCTGTTCTCCTTTTCTAGGAAAATTGGGACATTTGCCTTTCTCTCATCCTAAGGTTCTCCTCCTTCTCTACATGTTCTTTCAAAGGTGGGACCATGGCTCAACAGCTGCATCTTCCAGCTGTTTGAGTACCCTAAGATGTAATTCATTTGGACCAGGTGATAATTTCCAGGTGACCAACACCCAGTGGTTTTTATTTACTATTTATTCCCTTATTCATCTTGTATATCCTTCCCCACATCACCTATTTTTTGTGCTGTTCTTTCCTGTCTGAAGTTATTCTCTTTGGTAGAGAAAACATGCAAAAAAATTGGGCCCAAATTTACTAGCTCCCAAGAATTCAGCGATCATTTCTATTTGGATCATTTTTACATTTTAAGTATAGCCCTAGCTCTCTGCTGATTATAGTTGTATTATCTCAGCTGCTTTTTGGACATCTCCAGTTGGGTATTTGTTCCATGGACATCTTAAACTCACCATGTCTGAAATTGAACTCAGTATTTTCCCCCGCAAAGAACAACCTCCCCCTTCTTTCCAGCTAGGTCAGTGCTACTGAAGGTACCTCCAAGCTTCAGGTCACTCAGGCCTAAAACTAAGGATCATCCTCCACTCGTTCCTCTCACCCCCCATATCTGGTCCATCATCAAGACTTGTTGGCTCCACCTTCATGCCATTTCTCATACACATCCCGGTCTCTCCACTCATATGGCCGCTTCCAGTCTGGGTCCTGATTACTTTTCTCCGAGAAGTCAACTCTAGGACATCTAGTTATTCTTTTACTCTGGTCTACGCACCTACTCAGCTGCCAAGATCATTTTTCCTCCTGCTCGTTTAACTCCAGTGACTCTCCAGTGTCCCGAGAACCAAGTAGAAAGCTGTCTCTTGATATTGAAAGTTCTTCACAAGCTGATCCTTTCCTCTTGCCTTTTTTCTCCCCTTTGCACATCTTATGATCTGGCTATCCCAGCCTATTTGCAGCTCCTCAGATATAATGCTAAGATCACCCATGCCTTAGCTTTGTCTGTCTTGGAATACCGGGCCCCTTCACTTCTTCCTCTGAGTTTATCTGGATTCCTTCAAGACTCAAGCCTGCCTTCTGCAGGAGATCTTTGCTGATCCACCTAATAATATTTTTCCCCTTTCGGAATATTCCTTCCATCCTACTTTGCTACCTATCTTATATGTACCTATATATTATATATAGCAGTGGTTCTCAAAGTATGATCTAGAGAATCCTGGGGCTCTGAAATCCTTTTAGAGGATCTACAAATTCAAAAATAGTTTTTATTTCCAATATGGTAAATGTCTATAAAGATAATCCAGTTAAACAAAAAAACGCTTTGGAGAGATCCTCAATAATTTTTAATAGGATAAAGATACTGAAAACAAAAGTTTGAGAACCACTGAATAGTATATATACATTTAATCTACATAGATATCTACAGTAGTTACATGTTATCTCCCCTCAGTAGGCTCAAAGGTCTGGTTTTTGTCTTTCTTGGTGTCCCCAGAGTTATAGAACAGTGTCTGGCCCATAGCAGGTGTTTTAATAGGTTATTGTAGATTACCTATCTGACTATTGTTTTTTTACATCATTCCCTGTGTCTCCAGGAGTTATTCAGTCCCTTCTTTCATCTTTCTGTTTCCCCTAAAACCTACACAACTGTTTTCAGTTCTTTCATCTTTCCTCTTCAGCCTCAGGATATTGTAAGCTTGAGCACTCCAGACTTTTGATAAATGTTGCAATATGCATTCCCTTGGATTCTTTTTCTGTTATCTTCTATCTTGTGTTCAGTTCTTTTAAAAAAAATCTACTTTGCTTAGTGATCTTATCTCCAATCTCTCTGGCAACTCCTCTTTTGTCTCCTCATTGGAATTTTTTCTCTTTAGCTGTAGAATTTTATTTTTGAGAGTTTCCTCCCCTCGTAGGGGGTGACCTCTTCAGAAGAATTTTAATTTATTGCATTCAAGCTATCCTTCATCTTCACCCTTTGAAATCTGCTCACCCACAATGCAGGGTACCCATCAATGCTCATCGGACTGGGTCTATTTCCCCTCCACTTTTCTCTCATAAACTCCTTATTTTTTTTAATAATAGTTTTTCATTTTCTTTTATTATTTTTAAAAGTTTTTTTTTCAAAAATATGCACAGATAGTTTTCAATTATTTACCTTTCCCTCCTTTAAGATCTCTTTGGGATACTGGTCCAGTAGACACATTGCTGAATCAAAGGGTATGCACAGTTTGATAGCTTTTTGAGCATATTTCCAAATTGCTCTCCAGAATGGTTGGATCCATTCACAACTCCATCAACAATGTATCAGTGTCCCAGTTTTCCCACATCCCCGCCAGAATTTATCATTATCTTTTCCTTCATCTTAGCTAATCTGAGAGATGTGCAATGGTACCTCAGAGTTGTCTTAATTTGTATTTTTCTGATCCATAGTGATTTAGAGCATTTTTTCCATATGACTAGAAATGGTTTTAATCTTCATCTGCAAATTGTTCATATCATTTGAGCATTTAACAATTCTCATAAACTCTTGAATTGAGTGTTCACAAGGGAAGACTTCGTAGGGTTCCCATTACTTCAGTTTGGCAGCCACTTTCTTCC